>NC_022020.1:47116044-47186443 GCF_000317375.1 Microtus ochrogaster
GGAATTGAACTCAGGACCTTTGGAAGAGCAGGCAATGCTCTTAACCACTGAGCCATCTCTCCAGCCCCTGTTTTGTTTTTTTCAAGACAGGATTTCTCTGTAGCTTTGGAGCCTGTCCTAGAACTAGCTCTTCTAGACCAGGCTGGCCTTGAACTCACAGAGATTGGCCTGCCTCTGCCTCCTGAGCGCTGGGATTAAAAGCATATATCACCATGCCTGGATTTACCTGTAATTTTTGTTGCTGTTGTTGTTGTTGTTGTTTTGATCTTTGTTTTGTGACAGGGTTTCTCTGTGTAACAGCCCTGGATGTCCTGGAACTTGCTCTGTAGACCAGGCTGGCCGTGAACTCCCAGAAATCTGCCTGTCTCTGCCTCCTGAGTACCTGGCTTTACCTGTAGTCTTAAGTACCTGTTGCACAGCCTGTGCACCCACGCACCCACCTTCCGAAGCATGGCAACCAGGGAGGCTGCTTGTCCTGTTGTGTTTCTGTTATAGCTCCCCTCCCTCCTTTCTAGGGGGATGATGTAACTGGCAGGCTCCCAGGACAGCTTGGTGGGCAGCCCTGGCATCTAGGGACAGGCTCTAAAAGGATCCTCCAGGTGTTTGGAAGATGGAATCGCCCTATTGAAGGACCCTTATGAAGCAGAAGGCCCTATTCTTCTGTGTCCGGATGAATAAAGTGAGGCTCAAGGACACTGGCCGCTGTCCAAGGACACACAAAAGGTACAGCCTGTGACCTGGTCTGCCCAGCCTATCTCTACTTGACCTCCACCACCTTCTGTCTGTATACCAAGGTCACTCAAGTGCTGGCTTTGCATGGTGCTACCTTTAGTGGCTTTTGCCTACCCTTGTTATTTTCAAATAAGACACCTAGTTATGTCCTCCATGCAGGCTACGGTCCATTATTCCCTAGGCAGAGGTAGAAGGCTGGTGGGCTTAGCATTTCCTGATGTCCCTGGCTTGCCCCCATCTGCTCTAGGCCCAGAGACCCCAGATCACTTACGATGGCCTTTTCCTGCCGCTTCCTGGCATGCCGGGCACGTGGAGTTCCGTCTGAACAGGGACCTCTGCTCTCACGTCTGTCAGTAAACAAGCCAGATATAGTACTCAGTCTCACTCCGGCAGAAACCCAGCCCCAACTCTGTGGGACTGTACACTGGTCAGGTGTCCTCCGCTGGCTCCCAGGCTGAGAGTCCTGGGACTCACCTGGTACCTGACCTTCCAAGCCTCACCCTTCTCTCTACTGTCAGGGATAGAAAACCTTTTACTTCCTTGTCTTATTGACTGAATAGAAAAAAAAATCCCAGGTCTTACATATTTATATTTTATATTTCCATTTTCCAAAACAAAGTCCGAGCAAGGTTCAAGGTCCAGCTCGGACTTGCCCAAAATTAGAAATGGGAGAAGCCAGAGCTGGTATCAGGTCTGCTCTAGAACCACTGCCCTCTGATGGTTCCTACTCCAGCCCTGGAGCAGCCTTGTCCATTGTAAAACTCGACATCTACTCTTGTCCACATGGGGATGCAGCTCTACCCATGGCCTGCCCTTCCCCACATGAGTCTTTAAAAACATACAGCATAGAGGAGAAGAGGATGAGCATTTGAGGCACACAGCTTAAGCCCTGTTCTACTACCTCCCTGCAGAGGGTGACCTTGGGTCAGCCAACCAATCCTCTCGACGCACTTCTTCATGGGCAAAACAGGTATATAATATACCCAACTGTGCCCTCCTCCTTGGTCGTCTGTGAGCAGTAAATAAAAATCACTTAAATGCTTAGATTAGTACCGCTCATTTTTTTTTATTTATCTTCTCTGGCCTCGGTTTCCTCATTTATAAAACGGGGATGAGAAAGATGTGTGTCCTCTGACTGCATCTGAGATGCTTAACTAAATAACAGAAGGCAATGTGACTCACTAGCTTTCAAGCGCTCTTTGGTCAAGGACTATCATTCATTGAGACTACAGTTGGCGGGCCTTCCCTTCCATATGGAGGCTGGAAGTCAGGGGATTAAGTTGGCATTGTTCAGCAAGCCTCCATGATTTCTTGATAGCCAAGGGAAAGAAAGTTGGTTTAGGGAAGACTGTGGGGTGGTTGTCCAGGCTTTTCAGATATATAGCTCTATGGGCAGTTGAGCAGGAACTGGGGAAACCGAGTCACCCTCTCCAGTGAACAGAAACTGCTATACCTACACCGGGCCTACATCTGAGAAGAGGAAGCAGGAAATCTATAGTCTCAAGGAAGGTCTGGTCTCAGCTTCTGGGGCTCTGGAGTGCAGACCCTGTTCAAACTCATGGGCCAGGTGGAAAAGAAGTACTCAAGAACTCTAGGGCTGCCCTGGTGGATGGGTTCAACACTGGGGAAACTTCGGTGGCATTAGGAACAAACCTTCAGGGTGAAGGGATGTTTTGGCAGATTCCCAGGAAAGGATAAAAGAACCTGCTAGCAAGCCTTGAAGGGTTTTGCGAGACCACTGTGCTGGCGGCTTGTAAGCGAAACCTTGGGGAAGCCATCTGTAGCTAATGCTAAACTCAACACTTTTTGACACAGGTCTGTGGGGCATTCTTTGTGAACCCTCTAAAATGTAGTTTGATGAGGAGAGTGGCTTTAGCTTTCTTGGGGTCCTCGAAGAGCTAAGAGTAGAGATGTGTGCACATAAAGCTGAATCTAAGGAAAGGCATCTATGTCTGAATTCTGACCTCAGAGTTTGAAAGCTTTTTAGGAAGGCAAATTAGCCACACCCACAGACTCAGATACTCAGCATATTCCTGATGCAGCAGCAGCAGCAGCAGCATCTTAACAAATCCACCCACACCCTCACCAACTCCATAGCTCTGCTCCAGGCTGAAGAGTACCATCTAGTGGCCACCCAGACAACCTTAAGCACAGAGCTGAGAGCCTCCCAAAGACAAAGCTGGTCCCACTACCTGCTGTGATCAAAGCAAGTAGGAGCTGCTCTCCCACAAATCTGCCAAATTCAAGGTTTTTGCCTCGAATTCTTGATTCCTCTCGGTGATGGAGTGTGACCAGAGAGTTGGAAAATGAACTAAACCCTTACTTCTCTCCCAGTTGCTTCCTGTCACAGTGTTTTTGTTTTGTTTGTTTGTTTGGTTTGGTTTTTCGAGACAAGATTCCTCCGTGTAACAGCCCTGACCGTCCTGAAACTTACTTTGTAGACCAAGTTGGCCTCAAACTCACAGAGATCTGCCTGCTTCTGCCTTCCAAGGGCTGGGATTAAAGGCGTGCATCCACCACCGCCTGGCTTGTTGTGTTTTATCACGGCAATAGAAACCCCTTTCCAGGTCCAGGGCTCAAAGACAGGATGCTCAAAAGGGCTCCCAATGCTCCATGGCTCCCATGGGTCTTTAAGGGTCCGCTCACGGCAGCAAATAATGCAAGGCCAAGCTGGAGATAAACTTCAGCACTGCTTTCAGCGGGGTGCTTTTCAGAGCATAGGCTGAAATTACATCCACTCTTCTTTAACACATTAACCGCAAGTTGCTTTTTAACTATTTAAAAATAGTTACTACAACTATTTGTAGTTGTATAATACAACTACAAATAGTTGTTTGTATTAAAAAAAAATCTCTTGACAAATATGAAGCAGAAAACAAGGCTCAGGGTCATTAGGACCTAAAGCGGCAGGGCAGGTGGCCAGGAGGTAAGGATTCTTCCTTTGCAATAGACCCTGCCAGCCTTGACTTGGTTCAGACAGCCTGGTGCTTGAGGAGCCCATCTTATGGGCTTCTGATTAGGGCTGGGGCCTCACGTGAAGATGCAACTCAGTTTCAAAGCAAATTCCTAGGGTTCTCCCCGTCTGGCACCTAGTGGCTGCTCAGGTACCCATCTCCCCAGGGCCACCAAGCATACCTGAAGCTCTTCCGGGTGGCTGGTGACCAGGAGCTACAGGACGAGGAACCAGAACTGGAGCGGCTGCGGGAACAGAGCTGCCGGCTGGCCTTACTGGGTGGGCTCTGGTAGGGGCAGTGGTCAGAGCAGGGAGGGCTGACCCCTGAGTCCTCTCCTTCATCCTCCTCCTCCCTGCCCTCCTCTTCCTCCTCCAGCAGGAAGCTGCTCTCGCCACTGCTGCTGCTGTCGTCCTCAAACACGGTGTCGTACTCGGGGCTTTTACACGAAGCCAGGTCTTCGTCCTCCAGAGCGGTCTCCAGCAGCCCAAAGTGCTTTGTGAGGCTGGCACGGATCTCATGGTCTCTCAGCTGCATGCTGTCCTTAGGGGTAGAGTCACAGTTCTGCTCTGCCTCCCTCCTAGGGGTCTTTGTTTCAGTCGGCAAGGAGGCACCCTGCTGGGGCCAGTCATCAAGATGGACCCCAACTGGCTCCCAGGACCGCAGCACCTTCCTCTGCAGGGCAGCCTCTGGCCTGAGCACCTGGCAGTAATCATGGTCTCCAAAGGAGCAGGAGAAGGGACGCTTCTGCCCAGCCTGGGACACTGGCTGGGCCGTGGCATGCTGCAGATGGGACAGGAGCTCACTTCGCTCAGGGTGCCTCTTGGGCAGCTTGTGGGAGGCCCCTGGGGTGGCTGGGAGCTGAAGAGCCTCAGGGGAGGGGAGGCTGGGAGCTGTGTCTTGGCCTGGGCTGTGCTTGGTGTCCGGCTTGAAGGGGTCCTCCTCCATGGGCTTATATGGAGGTGTGGTGGGTGGAGTGAGTCCTACCCAGGCAAGAGGAGAGACAGGTGAGGGAATGGCAGGTCTCCTCAGAGGACAGTAAGAGCTCCGTTTGAGAGGACAAACAAGTGGCTGCCTGCTACAACATTCCTACAGGTGGATGGCATTCGTCACTAACTGGTCACCACGCCTAAGCCTGTATGCAGGCCTAGAATCCTCCTGTTCTTAGGAGCTAGCATGAGATGAGAGGCATTGGCCATCCCTTTGAGACTTGGCAATGGCAGCTAAGGTGTCCAGGTCAGAGATATCTGTCCTTGCCTTACAGCTAATTGTGTAAAGAGTCCTGGCTCAGAAGTACCCCAGCACAGAACAGGCAGGTACCACTGGTAAGACCACATCCTCAGTGTCCCTGATGCTACTGGCTCTGCCTCTGTCGTCCGTTCTTCCCAGTGCACCTCAGGGACTTGCTAAAATGCCGACTCCTTTCTCTCTTCCAAAGCCTATAAAGTAGGAACTAGGCACCTCTATGTTTTGGTCCTTTGGGGATGTTCTTTCTTCATCCCCACTTGTTCCTTTTGGCTAGACCAGGGGACCACAACTATACCCTGTACTTCTGTTCTGTCATACCTTTACTTACACCAATTCTTTGGCTAAGAACACCCTTCTTTGTTTGTCTTCCCAATGCCTGCTGGGCCTTCAACCCTTCAGTGGCCCCCTGTGCTGAGTACACCACAGTCTGACCAGGCCACACTGGCCCTCTTACGTCAGCAGAGTTTCTGCTCATACTTTGAAATGAGCACATGGCAAACCATGCTCCTGAGGGGTTAGCCTCACCAGACTGCAGTCTCCTCCAGAGCTGTGTCTATGTTTCCTGACCTCAGCATTACCTCTGCTGCTGGTACCAGCAGTGGAAGGGCTGGCCCTGGGCCTTGACCCTCTTCCCAGCATGCTCCCCACGCATCTCAATGCTAGGGTAGGTAGCTCATGAGGCAGAGGTCAGAAGTGCTCCTGCCCAGGGCCTTGCCAGCTCCCCACAGGCACCCCACCAGCCGAACCCCTAGCTCACCTGCCGTGCCACAAAGCTCCACCGTCAAGGACTCCTCATAGCTCTTCTTGCCAAGAGGGTCGCTGGTAGAGGCAGAGGGGACAGAAAGGGAAGAGACTGGTCAGTAGAAGGCTTCCAAAGCCCTAGACTTTTAGGGGGAGCAAAGGACTCAATGATAGACCCTGGTTCTGTCACGGAAAGGGGCCTAGAGAGAACTTGCTGAGGGGCCCTATCCTGGCTGTTAAGGAAACTCAAGCTGCGGTTTGGGGGAAGTATAGGCAAAGACTGGTATAGATTCCTTGTTTTATAGATGGAGCAACTGAGACCCAGAAAGGGAAGGGACTTGCTCCTATCTGACAGCATTGGCAGCCTCCAGTACCCCCACCCCAAAGAAGACTCTTCAGAGTCCTGGAGACAACAGCTTATGAAATGGGTCAACCCTCCATCTTTCCTCTCAGCTTGAGGAGGCTACCTCCTTAAAACACGCTCCATTTGGAAGGAGTCTGGATCTTGAGGGCTCGAGATGGCGATCAGGGCAGGGCTCGGGGGCTGATGACCTCCCACCCAAATGCACACATCTTAATCTCACAGAATAATATACCAATAATTTCTTTAAAAAAAAAATCTACCTTTGTGACAAGGCCAGCATGAGGCACCTGGGGGAGTCTGAAAAGACATAAAAGAAGAAAGAGAGAATAAGGGATAAGACTCCCCATATACATCACCATGAACACTCTCCCCTGTGTGTGTGTGGGGGGGTCCTCACATTTCCAGGGGCACCATGCACAGCTGCTCTTTTACATGACACATGGCCTTGGCCATCTAGGGAAATGGTCAGGAGCAATTCAAATACACCTTGCATTGCTGGGTCCCAGCCAGTAGATCTCCTTTCTTTGCAGAAATAAGGGATGGGCTAGGCAACCCTTGCTGGCCAAACAATGGCCAGACATTCTGAGCTTGAGGCCCCAGGGCCCAAGCTGTGATTCTAGATGGTTCTGGAGAGGGATCTTTCACTAAACAGCTCTGAGCCTAGGTCCTCAGTCTCTGCTTTCTATTTGGAACAGATCTGCATATGTAGCCCAGGCTGGTTTCAAACTCTATCTTCCTGACCCTGCCTAAGTATTGTGTTTATCAACATGCCTAGCTTGGTTTACTATTTTAATGACCTTCTTCTCTATCCCCAAGGAGGCAGGCCTCCTGTTCTTTATTCACTAGGCAGTGCTTTGATAGGCATGATGAAAATCTCGAAGAGCAGGTGTAGAAGATCTGCCCAATACCCCATTGTACAGAAAGGGCAGTGGAGAGCAGACGGAACCTCATCCAATACATAAAACTGAGGACTTGAATGCAGAGATCCCAGCTCCCAGTAGGGATGCTATGCCCACCCCACCCTTTCTTGTGGACCACAGACTACCTCTGGAAGGGGGCCGTGGGCAGCTTGGGTCCTCATCTGTGTCCCCACACCCACTCTCACAGGGGCTTTCCAGGACTGGGATCTGGGATCCCTGGGGGAGCTGCTGGTCTTGACTATCATCTGTGAGGCTGCCCAGTTCCTCCTCCAGGTTGTGGGTCTCTGTAGCCAGGCACATCGAAGGCAGAGCACCTAGGGGCTCATCAGTGTATGTTAGCCAGGGGCCCAGCTCTGGATTCAGTCTCCTGGAACGCCGCACGGGGCACACAGAGCTGTCCAGTTTCCTCCCTAGTTTGGTCCATGGCAGGCCACGGCCTGGTCTCTTCCTGCCCCACTCCTCTTCCTCCTCCTCTTTTTCTTCCTCCTCCTCCTCTTCTTCTTCTTCTTCTTCTTCTTCTTCTTCTTCTTCCTCATCTTCCTCCTGCTTTTGCCTGGTAGGTTGACTGACATCCCGCTTCACCTCCAGCCTCAGAGGACGCAGGCTGGGTCTAGGCCCAGTGCTCTTAGGGGAAGCTGTGATTCTCACCTCTTCTGCCATGGTAGAGTGGGCAGGGGAGGGCTGACTGTCTTTGGGGGGCTTGGGCCTGGACTGGGGTGTGAGGGAAGCATAGACAGGCGTGGCCAGGCGGTAGGGCTTGCTGACATCACAGAGGACATCTTGAGCCAGAAGTTCCCTTAGGATAGAGAACTCAGTCCAGGTGGCTTTGGGGGGATGCCGGGACCGGGGTGGGACCTGCCTGGAGGGGCTGCTGCAGGGCTGGGGGACCAGCTCTGGGGCCCATTGGGGCAGCTTCCTCTGGGGCAGGCAGTAGGTGTGCATGTAGCGAATGAGTTGTACCATGGACCTCACATCCTCCTGGGGAGCCTGGGCACAGCTGGGGCTAGCCCTGTCCTGTGCTAGGGAGTCTTGGGGAGAGGCTGGAGCTGGCCAGGGGCTCGGGCAATCCTCCCCCACCTCCTCATCCTCCTTGGAGAGGAGCTGAGTACTTGGGCGTGGGGTTGGAGTTTTCACTTTGGGGCAGGGCAGCACCGAGGTGAGGTGCTTATGCAGTTCTGTACAAGGCCGACTCTGAGACCGCGGCATGGGGATCTTCTTGTCCTGGATGCCATCCGCCTGGAGAAGGAAATAGGCCACGGTGAGCAGGGAGGGGAGCAATGCTTCTCCCTCTGCCTGTTCTGGAAGCCAGCAGACCCAGCATCTTTTCTCAGGACCGTGGGAATGGCCTGTTCCTTCACTTCACCCCCAGTCTCCAGCAGGGCTGGTCCTGGCAAACTGAATTGCTGAGGAAGAAAGTGGCCGCCAGACTTCTACAGGGCTCCCAACCTTGGAGCCTCTGCAGATCCTTCAACAAAAAGAACAGGGTGAGGACAGGTAAGGGTGTCATCTTTTGTACGCCACGTTTTAAAGTGGCCAGCAACTCCTCAGAAAAGAAATCCGAAAACCTCAGTATGAAATGGACAATGACCTCTACAGCCAGTGATGATCCTGTCCCCATCTGTCCCCTGCTCTAGTGCGTGCCAAGATCTGTGTCAAACCTCACAGGCCAAAACACTCGAATGTGGGAAAGTGCAGGGTCCTTTTCAGAGCCTCCAACTATGCTGCTTCCAAGAAGTAATACCCAGGATTTTGCCTCAGTCAGGGCTGTGTGAGGACAGAGGGAGAAACTCAGGTTGACTGAATCTGCCACTCCTAGCCATGGGTGACAGCCACCTGGGGGCTCAGGTCATCTCTGAGCATATGCAGAAATACCTTGACACAAGGCCGCTGGCTTCTGGACCTGAGGCTGGCCTGGGACCAGGTGGCCTCCTCCTTCAGAGCGTCAGAGCTTGCTGTTGGGGAGGATGTGGTCAGGAGGAGCTTCTGCAGCTGGGAAGAGGGGAAGAGGGGAAGAGGGGGGAGAGGCTAGGGCCAAGCACACTCCGAGACACAGGGCACCACATGCCAGCCGACTATGCCCTGGCCAGGGCCAGAGACCCCAAGGAGCTAGGTAATGCAGAAAAGAAATTGACGTCTACCAAACTCCCAAACACCATTATTCCACAGAGAGCAAAGTCAGTGACCCAGAAGAGCAGGTCTGGGTGCTGCCTGCTCATTTCACTGTGAGGACAATGTCAGTTCATTCCGTGTGCCTGTAATAGACAGACATGTATGTATACATAGACACGCAGATGGAGAGGTTAGAGACCAAAACGATGCTCAATATAGGTTCTCCTCTGTCCATGACATTTAAAAATTTATTTCTTTAACTAAATACACAGTACTCATAAATGGTGTGTGTATGTGTGTGTGTGTGTGAAATACTAAAAGGTAGACAATTAAAAGCAAATCTCCTTCCTTCTCAAGGTCCTTTCTCTAGAGGCAACTTCCATTACTTTCCTGTGAGCCTTCATGAGGTGGGCTTTTAATCATACAAGAATACACACACACACACACACACACACACACACACACACACACACACATGGTGCATGTTACCTCCAACACACTCAACTGCTTCTATACAAGTAAAAGAATGCTAAATTTTAGTTTGTCCTTTCTTCACCTATTTTTTCATCTGCATGCGTGTGGGGGCAGTGTTGTTGGGATACCTTAGCACACTGTAAACCCCGAGATTACACTAATTAAGTACAATCAACCTTGGGTCAAGAGGCGGAGCCAGCAACTAGTTGCCAGGAAGTGGCCATAGAGAGCAAGAGGGAGTCAGGAAAACAAATAGGGAAATGCACAGGAAGTAGTAGGGTAAGACTTTGAGTTTGGGACCCTTTTTGGTTTGGATGGCAAAAGAGAAGTTCTCTTTCTGGGATGTTGTCAGCTAAGGAGGAAGATCAGCTCCTGGCCTCTCTGAACTAGCAGGTTTTCAACTCAGCATCTGACTCCCGAGTCTTTATTAGTAAAATCATAAGATTAAGGTTTCGTTTGCACAGGGTCACCCCTATCCCAGGCTGGCCTCAAATTTTATAGTCAAGGATGACCTGAACTTCTGAGCTTCCTGCCTCTACCTTCTACATGCTGAGATTTCAGGCCTGCATAAACCATCACACCCAGTTTTATGGGCTTCCTATGTGCCGGGCAAGTACTCCACCTATTGAGCTACCCCCCTCTAGTCCTCAGACAGCTTTTGAAATACTGTTGAAGCTCTCCCGCTGGCAGGGGCACAGTTCATCCACCTTGAGAGTGCAGAGGCTGAAGAAAAACAGGCTCCTCCACTCCAGCCAAGAGTGAGAACAAGGCAGGAAGTGTCTTGTATGATAGCACCAGGTGCCTCCTGGGGAGCATGCCTTCCTAGTACCCCAGCGGAGAGCCCCAAAGACCCAAGAGTTAGAGAAAGACGACACCTGAACTCCGAGTAGCTAGAGATTACCTAGACTGCAAACACCACGCTCATGCGCACACACACACGCACACACGCATGCACGTACATACCACTCTGCACCCTGGGCCAACAGGGACTAGATCTGGTTCTAGTCACTTCAGCCCCGTTGCAGGCAACACCCCGAGCAACCTATTTTCTTCTCTGCCCTGATACAAGGGGCGGGGGGGGGGCACCCAAAACCACTGGATCTGACACTTTTTAAAAACACCTCTGAGAGTCCAACCCTGAGAGACACTACTGACCTCACGATATGCGGAACTACAAGAGAGGCTCACTAGTCGCCCAAGTCCACACAGGCAAGTTCTTTGGAATTCAAGGCAAGGCCTAGGATCTGTGTGACTTCTCTGCCCCGCCCTGCCCCCCCCCCCCAGAACTATTATTATGCCGGAAGACTTGACATTTAGTCTGCTTTCCATAAGCCTAACCCAGTGTGGGGAAACAGAATCAATCGGGCAACCAGTATGCAAAGTAGGCAGAATTGAAGGCTCAGGACTAGGACAACCTGTGACCAGCAGGGGTTGCTCTCTCCCTTCACAAAGTTTCCTGCAGTGGCCTGGTACAGAAATAACACTGAGAATTCTTCCTACTAATGGCCTAGTCAGGCTCTGACTCAGCCAGTGTGTCTTAGGTGGGCCTATACGTTAGGCACTGTTCTAAATATTGCCCGGTATTACCCACTGTAATTCTCCCGACAGCCTTTGACCCGGGCCCTATTATCTACTCCCAGGGATCAGAAAGCTGAGTCATTGATAGGGTGTGTGCCTGAGGACCCACAAGCTCTCATTGGAAGGCTGAAATTCAAATCAAAGCAGTCTCTTTCAGTCTGGAAGGCTGCGGGACCCCACAAGAGGAAGCCATAATGGGAGCTGGAACACAGTATGTATTGGAACATAGCAGACACTTGGTAAATGTTCCCCCCAGTGCCCTGGGCCCCAAAGGCTGCAGAAGAGAAGGCATGGCACCCTAGTGCACAAGTCAGTACACATGGGGTCTAACTTGGTTGGCATGACGACCTGCCATGAGACTCCTCCCCCAGGCCTTACTTTCCCCAGAGCAGAACTCGATGCTCATGGAGGGCCTTTCCAGGATCTGAGAGCCCTCCAGCTCTGACAGGCTCTAGATCTCCAGGTGAGTCTCAGCAACACTAGAAGTGGCAGTTACAGAAAGTGGAAGGAAGCCCCGCATTCATACAAAGCTTTGGTAGTCTGAGCCAGAATCCAAGGCAAGTGTCCTCAATAAGTTGGGAGGTCCAGACCCTTGCAAGACCAGTTAGCGCTGGTCTCTACTGCCACATCTCCACATACATTTAATTTACACTTGTTGGTGTGAAAACTGGCACGACCTCTTCAAAGTATAATGAGCCAGAATTTGCATTTCTAGAATTTACGGACTCATACAGGGCAACCAATGATTTCAGTACTGTGAGTGGCAATGGAGGGGTTGACAACGGATGTCCATCAGTCAGCAGGGGAACAGTTGGTTACATGATGACACATCCTTACCTGGAAGTACCACACAGCCACCCAGGAGGAGGCAAAGCCCCACACCCTCATCTGAAGACTTTCCAGAACACACTGCTCCGAGGGAGAAAGGTGCAGAACAGTTTATAACGTAGGCTCTGCTGGTTTTGTAGTTCGAAAAAAAAAAAAGGTGAAGAGGAAAGTCATGTAACAGATCAGTAACCATGGTTACTTCTGGGGAAGGCAATTGTGAGAGGGCTAGGAAGGTTTTGCTTTTAACTGTCCACGTTTCTGTTTCCTGCTTGGGTTTTTCTCCTCTGTGTGCTATCACCGTGAAAATGTTTGTGTGTAATTTTAAGGTTTAAAACAGAAATAGAACCAAGCCTAACGCCACTGTCCAGGCAGGAAGGGTGAAGGCCCGGCGAGACCTCGCACTCCAGGCTCTCCGCAGAAGCCATGTGCTGGCGCTCAGGGACCCTGACTGAGCTGGAACTGACAGCGTGGGACAACCTGACAACAGCCCGAGGCCACAGTCCTCACCATAGAAAGCTCATCCACTTCAGACACTGGGGACAGAAGCCTCTCCAGGGCGGGGCTGGGGGGCGCAGATAAGGGGGCAGGTGAAGCTGGGTCACAGGATGGTGTGTCTCCTTCATCCAGCCCCGGGAAGGCAGCCAGCCCCACATCATCTTCGGGGATGTCATCCAGGGTCTTGGTGAGCGCAGCCAAGAGAGCTTCATTCTCACTATCAATCTGGATGGAAGAGACAACGGGGCGGGGGGGGGGGGGGGGGAGTTAGCCGCTGTGGGAGACTCAGCTGTTCTGTGTACCCCGATAAACCACCACTGCCTACTTGCCACCCCACCCCATCCCTTAACCTGACAAATCTGTTCCATATTCCTGGAACATCACAAACTCAGTAAAGAGGTTGTCAGCTCTGAGGACCGCAGATTTTGATAAGCAGGCTATGGGAAGGGCCTTGCCTGGAGTCTCAGTCTTGGCTCTGCTGCTCCTTGAGCTGTGACCTGGGCAGAAGGCAGCCTGCCTGAAAATACCTGCCTCTTCTGTCAGAGACTCGGGTCCTCTCCATCATTGGCAGCAGGGTCTCAGCCCCTTGACCCTGGAGGCCTGGACTGGGCAGAGCCCAACTGTGGATATCACAACTACAGCACTGGAAGCCTGCTTGGGCTTTCAATGGGGTCCTGGGGCTTGTTCTCTTGGCTTGCTCAGGGAGAGGCCCGGGTGCTGGGCTCTGAAGCTGCTGACTCACAGAGACCACACTTACCAACTGTGGGTTCTTGGGTAAGTTAGCCCTCACCTGCCACATAGATACCAGACAGGACTCACTCCAAGAGGAGTGGGGGGCGAGGGAAAGCTGGTGGGGGGTGGTCACAGGTAAGGTGCTTAGATGCAGTACCTGACACAAAGCAAGCACTTACCTTGCTATGCTATACCTGCTAACTATACCGCCACTTACTGTTGGTTTGTTTTCTTATGAATGCCTGGCCTTAGCTTGGCTTATTTTGTTTTTGTTTTTAGAGATAGGTTTTCTCTGTGTAGCTTTGGTGCCTGTCCTGGAACTTGCTCGTGTAGACCAAACTCACAGAGCTCTGTCTGCCTCTGCTTCTTGAGGATTAAAGGCACACACCATCACTGCACAGCCTAAGCTTGGCTTTTTTTCTAGGCAGCTTTTTTTAAAACTTAAATTATTCTATCTACCTTTTGCCTCCAGGCTTATTCTTTTCTCTATTCTCTATTCCCCTTTTTCTTTCTTACTCTGTAGCAGACAGTATGGCTGAATGGTTGGCTCTTCTCCTTCTCCTTTTCTAGCTCCTCCCTCTTGTTCCTCTATTCTCTCTGCCTGGTAGTCCCATCTACTTATCTTTCCTGCCTAGCCATTGGCCACTCAGGTCTTTATTAGACCAATCAGGTGTTTTAGACAGGCAAAGCAACACATCTTCATAGAGATAAACAAATGCAGCATTAAAGAATGCAACTCAGGGGCTGGAGAGATGGTTCAGTGGTTCAGAGTACTGACTGCTCTTCCAGGGGACCCGGGTTCAATTCCCAGTACCCACATGGCAGCTTACAACTGTCTGAAGATCCAGTTGCAGGGGATCTGACACCTTCACACCAATGCACATAAAATAAAATTAAATAAACCATAAAAAATATTAAAAAAAAAGAATGCAACACATCTGGGCAGTGATGGTGCACGCCTTTAATAGCACCACTCTGGGAGGCAGAGGCAGGCGATCTCTGTGAATTTGAGGCCAGCCTGGTCTACAGAGCAAGTTCCAGGACAGCTAGGGCTGTGACATAGAGAAACCCTGTGTTGAAAAAACAAAACCAGACAAAAAGAATGCAACCCATCCTTGAATCATTAAACAAACATTCCACTGCATAAACGAACGTAACACATCTTCAAATATTCCATAGCAGCCACCATTCCAGTGACAGCGACGCGAGTCAGTCCCCACCTCACGCCCTTCCTTCCCTTCCCATCATATGCTGCGCTGCATCCAGCACACCCAGAACACCACACCCCTGCCCTCCTAGAGTCTGGCTTTTGCTGATGAGTGGAGCTGGACAGGAGAACAAGGGAGTACCTTTCAGAGCTGGAGAGGGGCTGGAGGAAGCCAGGGGATGCTGGGATAGCTAAACAAACTAACAAGCAAACAAAACAAACAGCAGCAGCAACAACAACAACAACAAATCCAAGAAGATTGCAGGCTGCCTAGAGTGGCCAGGAACTTTCTCTGAACAGCCGACACTTAAAGCAAAAGGCTGAGAAAACAAGGCTCAGGCTAAGGGGAGACCTAGGGTAATGGCCTAGGCTTGAGAGGAACTGGAAAGCTCTGTCGGTAGCATCTAGGAGCTCACACAACACCCTTTTGAGGGGAGCATGATTCTAATCTCCATTTTGCAGAGAAAACTGGTGCACAGATGGACCAGAACCCCGCCTTCCCTGCCCTCTCCAACCCCTGAGTTGCCTCACTTGGGTCCCAAGCTTGAGGCTGGGGCCACAGACCACACTGCTTCTAGATTTGGCCAAGCAGTCAGAAACCCTGATTCCCTGGGTCTCTGCTGGCAGGAGCACATGCTGTCACATGCTCCCTTCTGAGGCATGCTTTCCCATCCCGGGCCTAGCTGTTTATCTTTTCTTCAGGAAGTTCATCTGAAATACACATCTCGTGATGGCCTTTCAGCTGCATTGAATCTGTTTAGGCCATAACCTTCCAGTCAGGGCAGCAGCTGAGTAACTCAAACGGGGACTCGGGGAGAGGAGAATAAATGTGTTTGTAATTTTTAGAACAGAGCTAAGAATAAAAAATAAAGTCAAAAGAAGTTGTTAGTGGATCTGAACCAGGGCTCTGTGGACTCTGAAGCTATGGGGATTCAAGTGACTGACCCCCACCAGAAAGACTCCCCCAATCCTCAGGCAAGACTTCACAATGCTCTATTTCCAGAACACTTGCTAACTCGATGGGGAATTAAGAACCTGGGGCTTGGACCCAGTGATATTTAGGGGATGACCAAACGGAACTCTGCCACCAGGGTGGCCCTAAATCTGCACAAGGGGAGACATAACCCCAGGGCCTCTCCTAGTTCCAAGTCTGGGGTCTGAGAAGCAGCAAAATTGCTGAGCGAAGGAAACCGATCGGGAGCAACAGGGAGACAGACTGACTTCAGTTTCTTGGGTTCTAGTCACTCGGAATGACGTCATCAGTACTCGGAGGAATGAGAATTCCCAGGGTGCCATAAATTATCGCACATAACAGAATGTAAGGGCTTTCCAGTGGCCGGGGCGTCAGACAAGCGGTATGCGTGTTCTAGCTCATCTGCTGCATGGATGACTTCATGCCAGAGCTCTGGTAACATAGGCGGGCTCTAGGCAACAACCTCAACCAGTTACAGCTAGGGCTCCTTGGGAAGCCTGCCTGCCATTCTTTCCACAGGTGGGCTGAAGCCCCAGAACAAAGGCCTGCCAAAGTCACATAGCAAGCCAGGGCAGGGCCACGGATGCGAGAACCCTAACTTACAGAGCACAGGCATGGGGTGGAGAGGAGCACAAAATGGCAGAGACCATGACGAGGCTGGGTGTAAGCCTCAGAGACTAACAAAAGACTTGTTCCTTGATCCCTCTCCCTGAGCTGCCTAGCTCTGGAATGGCTGGGTGGGGTTAGGAGAAGGGCCACCTTCCCCACGCTGCTGTCGCTCCTTCCAGGCCTCCTGGCTGCCCTATAGGCGCCTTTTGATATCATTGGAGCTGGCCACCTCATCCTGCCTGGGCCCATTAGCTTGCTCCCCCTGCTCGGCTTAGAAGCAGAGTGAAAATTAATGGAGAGTTAATCAGCTGAGAAAGGGATATTAATAGACTTGCCCCGCCCCCAGCCTTCCCCGGCTCATCTCAGGCTGGAGGAAAAGGAGCCTTGCAGAAACCTGAGTGAAATGCTCCATTTGGGGATGGGAGTGGCTTGAAGGAATGGGACAGAGCAGCACAGAGAGCCAAAAGAACACACAGAGATCCCTGCCTGTCCAAGGAAGCCTTCGTGAGTTTGTAGACACTGAGGAAGTCACCCACGGCCCAGCATGCCCTTCTAAGAGGGTCCACAAATTCCCAGCATCTTTAAGGACTGGTGACGTCCTCTATCCTTACCACACCAAGAAATAGTGATACAGCCCCTGTTCCCTCTTCATTCCTCACATAGGGAAACTGAGGCCCTGTAAAAGGAAGCTTGCCAAGGCCGCATAGGATGAAATAACCAATCATCTGCCTATTCTAAGAACGTTCACTAAGTGCCTGTCATACCCGGGTCCCAAGACTTTGGGACATACAGAAAATGGAAAGCAATGCCCATGTCCCCAAATCTTGTCAACCCTCAGTACAATAGCTTGCTCTCCTTTCTCTTAGTTTGTTGCTGTAGCAACGGTGCCATTAGATTGTCAGAACAGGGCACTGACTCCATTGTGCCCCCCTCACAGGATGAAACTGTCTAAGTTAATGGCAGAAGGAGGATCAGAACCAATGGACCCTGGGTCTCAGTTCATGGTTTTAAAAGAGGTCATAACACCTACTAACTGGACCCTTACCATGTGCCAAGATTTCAGAAATGAGCAAACCATTGTCTTCAGGGAGAGCACAGACAGAGATGAGTGTCCATGAGCAGAAGTGATCAGGAGGGGTAACCCATGGCTTTATTTATATGGTGACTATTTATTAGGGCTGGGCACAATGCTAGACACAGCCAGGGTAAAGTCCCAGGGTACAATATGCAAACTGAGAACACAGCCCCAGAGTTCACGAAGGGGTGGAGGGATGCCACACAGACAGTGATGGTGACAGACTCTAGTCACATCATCACCTGTGCAGCAGGTGCAGCTGTGTGCAATGGCCGGGGGAAGTGGGCGTGAAGGGGAGAGGTCCTGGTGTAAGCGCTCAGCCCACTGTGAGGACTGACTGCTCACTGAGCTGGGAGCCTCCTCAGGCTCCTTCAGCTCTGAGCTCATCGCACCCGTGACATGACATCTCCCGAGGACTGCCGAGGCTCTGGCTAGGAGCAGTAGGTGTGGGGCCTGTGTAGTCTCCCCGGTTTGGTCTCCAGCAGCACGCTGACCCCACTCTTACATGAGCTCTCTGCAATCTGAAAGCCTTTTTGAAAAACATCTGTTCCCTAAGAGAGAGGGGAGCAACGTTGTTTTGGCACCGTGTTTAAGTTCAGAGTTTGTTTGTTTAATGGAGAAGGCTGGTGAGACAGTAAAGCATTTGCCTTGTGAGCAAGAGGACTGAGTTTAAGGCTCATGTTTAAAACAAAGGAAGGAAGGAAGGAGGGAGGGAGGGAGGGGGAGAGGAGGAGGGAGGAAGGAAGGAAGGAAGGAAGGAAGGAAGGAAGGAAGGAAGGAAGGAAGGAAGGAAGGAAGAGTGGCAGAGGGGGGGGGGGAGGGAGGGAGGGAGGGGGAGAGGAGGAGGGAGGAAGGAAGGAAGGAAGGAAGGAAGGAAGGAAGGAAGGAAGGAAGGAAGGAAGGAAGGAAGAGTGGCAGCATGTACCATGTACTTGTTATTCCAGGATTGGCAAGTGGAAACAGGTGATTTCTAGGCAATACATGGTGAGGCCCTGTCTCTAAAACAAACACAAAAAGCAAGATATATGATGCCTGAGGAATCACAGAGGTGGTCCTCTGACCTCCATATGCATGCATACACACACACACACACACACACACACACAGAGACAGAGACAGAGACAGAAAGATCTCAGATGGAGCCAGACAGGGCCAGGGCCAGCTCTCACAAGATTGGTAAAGGAATTCCATATAGCAGTACAGGTTGTGGGCTCAAATTAGAACCTTTGCCCTGATCCTTCCTTGCTGTGTGACCTTGAACCCATCACTCCAGCTCTCTGAGCTTTATTTTCCTCGCCCATAAAATGAGTGATTAACAATATACAATTTATACGTTAGAACCCTCTCAAGGAAAACGCGTACTATGCACAGGACTCCATGGTGAGGTCCCGATTACCTATCCTTCCTTCCCAGCACTGCAAACTCCCAGGGGCTGTTCCAGGATCACTGCTTCTGCCCTTCCATTCCCTGCTCCCCTGCTAAGTACAAGAGGCCTTTTCCTGACACCAGCCTCCAGCCATCCTCTGCCCTGTACCCTGGGAGTCCCTACTGTTGACTTATATGTTTGCTAATCTAGGGATGTCTCCTCCTCCAGACTTTGAGTCTACTTACTGATGACCTCAGCTCCTGACAAACCGAGGGCTTGACAGGCCGCTCTGGAAGGACAGACAAGCTCCCTCTGCAGGACTGTCTGAGATGCACAATGGCTTACAAGCCCACATGCGTGCGGTACAGTGCTGCCTAACCACCACAGGGGCACACTGAGCCTAGGAACCTGCCTCAGCTTCAACACGGTGAGTCTTACTTCATCTGTATCCATGCAGTGCATCCCCTGCCTCAACCAACACACACAAGCAAATGTCTGTAGAACTTGCTTTGTTTTGCAGAACAGCCCAGACATCTCATGCTATTAGTCTCTTGAAGAAGCCTTCTTAAAAGGAACGCTAGCCATCATGTGCCTGGGGCTGGGTGCCCAAGCCACTGGGACTGAGAGTACTCTGCAGAATGGCTGGTTTGGTTGAACCTCTGGGGGCTCTTTCCGGTAAGAGCTGCTGGGAGGACAGAGTGAGGCAGAAACAGTACTGCAGAGACACTCAGTACCACAAGCCCCATCCCAGAGGCCTAGTCATAAAGTCCTGGCTCGGAAAGCAGGTCGGCTTTGTATTTCTGGGGCTGTTGTTTAGGGCACAGCATGGGAATCAGGGGCGGGGGGGTCCCACCTGGAAGAGCTCGGCGTCATCAGGGCTGTACTGGCTGGGCTCTGTCTCTGAGGTCTCCGGGCACCACTGCAGCTCCCCGAAGCACGCGGCTGAGTCAAAGTCACTGGTGTCCAGCTGGGAGAGGTCGAGCTCTGGCAGGTCAGCACACAGCTGTTCCTCCCCGGATTCCCCACCCTGAGGAGACAGGAGGGAAAGAGGTGGTCAGAGCTGACTGTGGCCACACCCAGCCAGGAACCTGCTCATTCATAGGGTTGTTGATCTGGACCCTCTACCAAGACCCAAATTTGCCAAATAACCAATAAGTGTAAAGATCTGCCTCATTCCTTATTGAGCCTACTAGAAGATAAGGTGGGCTCTGCAGCACAAAGCCCCGCTACCCTCCTTCCTTTCCCTCTGTACTCCTACACATCCCTCAAGGCCCTGCCTGCACAGCATGTCTTTCCTCTCACGAGGACTGCTTTGCTGAAAACTTTATTAGCGCCAGTAAACAGTTACCATTTTATATAAGTGCCCCTCACCTGGAACGCAATGCCTCATGGCTAATGTCCTTTTTTAATAATCACAGAACAGAACAAGAAGCTAACAATGTCTGACACTGAGTGATTCCCAAGCTTTCGTGAGACACCTAAGTCCACAGGCGTGTTGGGGGATTATTTATAATGTCTGAAGTGTGGAAGACCACCTAGAAGATAAGTTGGAAAGAAAACCATAACACGCCTCTATTACAGAATATCACAGTCCTATCGAAAAGAATGAGGCCGATCTAGGGATCGTCTTGGAGATGTGCCAGAGAAAAACCTAAGCTGCAGAAGAGACTCATGCAGCAGGCACTCCCAATGCATAGGGGAGGACATGGCAACCATGCTGCAGGCTTCCCCTATAGGATAGCATCCATGTAAGCTCACGGGAAGAGGCCTGCAGAGTCCCTCACTCATCTGCAGCCAGGTGAGGGAGGGAGGAGGTTTCAGGGGACTCTGGCAGCAGCACCACCCTGATCATCAGCCAGCTCATCCTCATTTCCTGGGAATTTTTTCCTTTTCTTTTTTAAAAAAAATTATTTATTTTAAGTACATCAGTGTTTTTGCTTACAGGTATGTCTTTTTGAGGATGTCAGATCCCCCCAGAACAGGAGTTACAGACAATATGAGCTGCCATGTGGGTGCTGGGAATTAAACCCAGGTCCTCTAGAAGAGCAGACAGTGCTCTTAACTGCTGAGCCATCTCTCTAGCCCCATCTGGAGGATTTTATTTTCAATGCGGACCCTCGGGCCAGCCCACCTCTGCTGGGTCACAAGCTGTTGATTTTCTCACTAGTACCCAGAGTCACCCATTACCAATTATGGGACTTCCCTGATGTTCAGAAACCCTCTAGGCAGCCGGGATGGGACTGCAGTGGAACACCACAGATCTGAGGAAGGCAGCTGAGGCCTGGCTTTCCAGAGTCTAAATTTCTACTCATCAGCCATAAGCCTGATAGGGAAGGCCATTCGCATGACCCTCTGAAACCCAACTGTCTCACTATAAAATGGATACAGTACCAGGCTTACAGGCAATTGAGGTGGTGTTACAGTTCAGCCCAGTAAGTACTCAATAAATGTCAGCTAAGGGCAGGGTAGTGACCTCAGAGAAAGACAATGTTCATAATAAAAGCAGCAGTGTTCTATGGTAGATGGGTGGGACTGGACTGGGGGAGAGAGAGAGAGAGAGAGAGAGAGAGAGAGAGAGAGAGAGAGAGAAGGAAGGAAAGAAAGAAAGAAAGAAAAAAGAAAGAAAGAAAGAAAGACAGGCAGGCAAACAAGACACTTAAGAGAAATAGGCTTTCCCCTGGCCTTTTCCTAATTGTTCCCACTTACTAGGCCTCATAAATTATGAATAAATGTATATAATTAGCTCAACTTGAAACAGAAAAAGGGCTTTTTACCCAAATTTGGGTCAAATATCTTAATTGGCATTTTGCAAGAATCCTGCCTATATGGGCAGCATGGGAACCAGGACCCTGCACACGGCCATTCCCAGCTGAGTCTCAGGCCAAGTAGCACTGTGCCAGCAAATGTGCTCCGGGGACAAGTCCCCACCGTCCCCACTCTCCATCTTCCTCACTACACAGATACCCAGTAGCCCTAAGTATTGAGCTGCAAGTTACTCAACCTCATACTAGAGAATAAGCAACAGCCAAGGATGGGAACAGACAAAAGCAACCACTGTCCTCTCAGAGGTGGACCCCTGGGGGCTGAGGGGGGAATCACACAGAAAGTATGATGACAGTCATCACTATTTATCTGTACAGAAAATTCCAGAAGTAAGCAATTCATAAGTTTTTAATTAAGCATCATTCTGATTAGCATGATGAAGTCTTAAGTAGTCAGACCCAGTCTCTGAGTCATCCATGTGTCCAGTGTATCCAGAGGGTGTACCGCCCACCCATTAGGGTCTCCAGAGTCACCCTCACTCCCAGACAGACTGCTGTGGCAAGGCGGTGCTGTGTTCAGTTACCTCCTACTTCAGAGCAAATGCCCCCAAGTTCAAGAGCAACAATGCTGCAGTCAGGACATGGTAATGTGGAGCCATGACAGACTCCTCATAGGGGCGAAGACAGGCAAGCATTCTAAGCAGAAGAGAGAAGAGTCTTGTAACAAGGTGGGTTAAGATCTAAGAAGTGGTCTAAGAATTTGTGAGCCAGGCAGTGGTGGCGCACGCCTTTAATCCCAGCACTCAGGAGGAGGCAGAGGCAGGCGGATCTCTGTGAGTTTAAGGCCATCCTGGCCTTTATTGTGAGTTCCAGCACAGGCTCCAAAGCTACAGAGAAACCCTGTCTTGAAAAACAAAGCAAAACAGAACCAAAACAAAACAAAACAAAACAACAACAAAGAGTGGGGTAAGAAATTCAAGCTGGTTTTGTTATCACACCTCAAATGTTTACAGTTAAGGTCGCAGCACAGAGTGGGGCGTAGTAAAGGTAGAAAGGGCTTCAGATTTTGTGTGTATGCATAGAAAAAAAAAAACCCTACAGTATTCAGGGTCTGGTGTGATCTGCGGCTTCAGGTTGGGAACTCAAATACAAACTTCAAGAATAAGGACCACTGCATGAATTGTGATGAGGCCAGTTAGAAGCTTCTGGGACTTGCTGGGGAGCCTGAAGGTGACAGGAGACATGTTGCCTCAACTCTGAATTCCTGCAGTAAGCCAGCCACGCCAGCTCTGAATCACCTATGCTTGGTCGCTGCAGCCACTAAGGGTAGGTTCTCCCAGCTACCTCTTGGCACTTCTGTTCCCTTTGTGTCCAGTCGGTCTGGGGCAATGCAGATGGCTTTGGCTTTTGTGGATAGTCAGTTGCTTCGCTTCTATGGGCCACTGTAAGTCTGGAATGATTGTGTGTAAGTCTTTTAGTGGACATATGTCTTTATTTCTCTGGGATGAATATTAGGTCTGGATTTGCTGGGTCATTTGGAGCCTGGGAGCTGAGTGTTGAAGGGGTGAGGTGGGGGCAGGTAAGGCTTCCTAAGGGAGCAGACAGAAGCCAGGTGATGGAGGAGGCAGGAGGGCATTAGTCAGGGCGAAGACCTCAGCGAGGGCGAGCCTAGCACATGCTGACGTGGAGCCGCAGAGGTGCTGAGGTCAGCAGGCTGCAGCTCATTGTCTGGAGTTGGGGGGTGGCAGCGATGGCGGTGGATGAAGAGGCAGGTGGAAGCTGGATCAGGTGGGATTGCAGGAGATTTGGGTTTTACTCTGAGTGTGATGGGGGTAGGATCAGTACAGCAACCGAATTAGGCTGTTGGAAGCATACAGGAGACAGGAGGTGGCAAGCTGGAGAGCCTTACCTAGGGCCTGGAGAACAGGGAGGAGCCCCTGAAGCTGAGACAGCAGGGGCCTGCTGACTGGCAGAGCCTTCAGCGGTCAGTGTTTCTACTACCCCAGGAACTCAGGGAGGCTACCTCCATAGCATCCGCTTTTTATAAACAGCACAGAATCGAAGGAGTCTCAGAACCCCAGCTCAGCCAGGAGTCAGCAGTCCTGAAGGGTGGTGGTCCAGGTGATGGATGCCCTGGGAGGCAGAGACTCTGTGGAGAACCTGATAAAAGGTCTGGAGGGTGTGGCACAGTGGGCAAGCACCTGTGTTTAGCATGTGCAAAGCTCTATAGGTTCGGTCCCCAGGACTGCCAATGGGAAAGCAGCACAGTGAAGATTCTTCCCCAAGACACATGCATGCACATAGAATTTACGCAGCTCTGAGGTCTTCACGCAGCTGCTCTACCTTCTTCCCTTGGCAGATGTGCAAACTGAGGCTCAAGGGGGATAATTAGTCTGCTCAGGGTCATTCGGGAGTGTCCCACTTTGGCAACCACATCACCTCCTTCACAAAATGCCCATAAAGGCCCATGATGGCTGCACATATTGATCCCCAAAGCAGCTCAACATACTCAGAGCATAGCCAGCATATAAAAATAAAGAACCTCGGCTTAGTAGTCCTGTCAATTAGGCCCAAGACCGCTCGCTCTCCAGCTAAAAACCATTAGGCGCTCTGCTAATGGGACATTCTTGGCCCTCTCTACATTTAGAGGCTTCTGAAGGGGGTGCCTAAGGTGACCCAGTTCCCTGGGAAAGGTCTCAGTTGGGGCTTTCTGGCCCTGTCCCGGCCGCCTGCCTTCTGCAAGCTCGGCTGACAGAGCCAAGAGGTCACAGAACAGGACTAATAGCCACTGCTATTACTGAGTGCTTTCTGTATGCCAAAAGCCATGCTAAGTGCCTCATATATACGCCTTCTCATCAGAGTCCTAGAACATACCCAGGAGGGTAGATGCTACCCCCACAGTACGGGGCAGGAGACTGGGACACGGGGGTTACTTGTGTTTATCGCTATGGCTGCAATCACAGCTTACTACCTGTGCAAGGCACATCAACAGCAGAAAAGGGAATCAGCCTGGAGGCTAGCAGGCCGTCATCAGGCCGCCATCTGGGTCCCTCCAAGGTTTTCAAGAGAAGGAACTGCCCCGCCTCAGTCCACTTTCTTTACTTTGCAGATAGCTATCCTCCCTTTCTCTTACATCTCCCCTTTTGATGAGGACACTAGCCACGCCAGATCAAGGCCTACCTAACTGACCTCAACTGAGCCTGGTTTTCTCTGTAAACACCTTATCTCTAAACCACCCAAGGTCCCAGAGAGGTGAGGCCAGAGTCTTTCCTCTCAAAAGCCGGTGCTGTTGGTGAGCGTGAGAGGAATATTGAAGATCATTCATATTCACACTTACAGACGGGAATTTGTGGCTTAGGTTGGGGGTTGGGAATGGCCCAAGTCGCATGGCTGAGCAAGGACAGGTCAGGGGACAGCAACAGCGCACCATGCTCCCAGCCTCCTGGGCACAACTTGTCGCCCCCCCGCCCCATTGGCTTGCCTATCAACTTGCTATGCCATATGCCCTTCCTCTGGCAACGCCACACCCCTCATCTGAAAGGGTTGTGGCTTCTTCAAGCCAGGGATAGAAATGACCCTGGCAGAGGATTTGCAAGGTTTCACTTCAGACTCACAGAAGTGGCTTCAATGGAGGAAGCCTGTGTATCTTTGTTGGAAATCGATCCCCTGCTTCAGCAAGAATGCATCTTCAGGAAAAAAAAAAAAATGTACAGTCCAGTTTTCCAGCCTGCAATCAGCAAATCTCCTGGCTTACTCCAGGGCCCAGAGCAAATTCTCAGAATTCCTTGAGTGGAAGGGAGGAGGGATGGCAGGTAGATGCAGGGACAGATTGGGTACTGGACCTAGGCAGTACCTTGTGTCTCAGTGGATTCAAAGAACTCAAGACTGGACAGATCACAGAAAGATTTGGCCCCTCTTGCCAAAAGCTTTCATATAGTTCTTGAATTTAGCAAATGTCTCAGAGCTACAAAAGCTCTGAACTCAGCAGGAAATGAACATATCAGCAAGTGAATTAAGAAGGAATTTCAGAGTAGAAACACAAGTACAAAAAGCATGACTGACCTGGCCTTGCTGCCTGTACCACCTCTGAGATCAAGACACTGGCTCTCGCTTGGATTTATAGGCAAACACTGCCAGCAAGGAGAGTCCTACCTCCCGGGCCTCTTAAAAAGGAAGGAAGAGGGCTGGAGAGATGGCTCAGTGGTTAAGAGCATTGCCTGCTTTTCCAAAGGTCCTGAGTTCAACTCCCAGCAACCACATGGTAGCTCACAACCATCTGTAATGAGGTCTGGTGCCCTCTTCTGGCCTGCAGACATACACACAGACAGAATACTGTATGCATAATAAATAAATAAATGGAAGGAAGATAGGCCGAGTGCCTGGTACATTCCAGGCTCTCCGTGAGTATCTCTGAATTCTGCAGACTGAACGTTGGGACCCCACAAATTTGTATGTTGAAATCCTAACCCTGAAGGTGAAGGTGATGATCTCAGGGGATCGGGCACTTGGGAGGTGACTGGATCATACATAGGGTAGAGCTCTTGTGAGTGAGATTAGTGTCCTTAAAACAGGGAGCCTTAGCAGCCATTACTAATCCATTACAACTAGCCTAGTCCAGACCATGATCCTGAGCCTCCACACCTTTCTAAGAAAGGAAGGAAGGAAATACACACAAGCTCCTTACAAAATCCATTTCCTTTCACAAATGTTTTGTTTCCTTCTTCTCTGACATCCCTCCTTTGGTCTGCCTCTTAATCCATTCCCTCGCAAGGGAGAGAAGTCTGCCGACCATCCTTGGGAACCTGCTCTTTCCCCAAAGCCAGGTGATTAAAATGAGCAAGTCTGCCCAAGTGAGAAGGATTGGATACAGGTTTTGTGGAGCATTTGGTTAAGAGGGCTCAGCTATTCTAGACAGGCCGGCAGCCATCTTTGCCGGTGCCTAGGAACAGCAGCCTGGACTGCTGCAAGCTAGGGCAATGCAGGTGAAGCAGGAGAGAGGGATCCTAACGAAATAATTTACCCCTGTGGAACCAGCTGGGTCTGAAGGCAGTGAGTCCCTGCACCATCCAGCTGTGCAAGTGAATAAATCCCCCTTCTAAACGACGTGCGAGCTGGAGTCGGCCTCACTTATCAATGACAAAGTGATGGCTAATTCATCTCTCTTACATTTAAAAAAACATCCAATCTACTTGTTGTCTTCCAAATTAATACAAAACTCCTAAAGAGGAGTGTAGAAGAATGGTAAGGAGCGTAAAAAAGCTTTACCTCCCTTCCCCCAAATACTTACAGCATCATCAGAAATAACGCACAAAGAGCACAAACGCACGGAAGAATGAACAGATAAAATGGAGTCGCTCGAAGCCCAGTCTGAAAAGTACAGAACTGCCTGAAATCATAGCTCCTTGGAAGAGCCCTTAACACTCAGGCCTTAAAGCCTTAGGCCAGGCAACCATGAAAGTATCTGGCCTTGGGCCAGCTGAACGTAACACGATGCCCAGCCCTTTACAGCCAGGCCCCCAAGCTCTAGCCAAGCAAGTGGTCAGGGACCCTCAGAGAAGGTCTCCAGGTCTGATAACAATGACAGGTCCAGTATTCGGAACTGGCCATGAGCCTATCCCTGTCAGCTGCAAAGGAGCCAAGGTAGCAGTGTGCTTGGGACAACAGCTCTGCCCCAGGGGCGGGGCATCAGAACCACCCTGGACAGCAACCTCCATGTCCTAGCAGAATTTTTTTTTTTTTTTTTTTTTTTTTGTTTTTCGAGACAGGGTTTCTCTGTGGTTTTGGAGCCTGTCCTGGAACTAGCTCTTGTAGACCAGGCTGGTCTCAAACTCACAGAGATCCGCCTACCTCTGCCTCCCGAGTGCTGGGATTAAAGGCGTGAGCCACCACCGCCCGGCTCCTAGCAGAATTTCTTACCGTGCTAGTGTTTCTGTTAGTTGTAGGCAAACCTAATCCTGTCCGGCCTTTGGTATGCTGTGCAGTCTCCAGCTGACTGGCCAAGCAGGTTAGCTGGCATGCTCCAAGCCTGCATACCCTCATTCATTGCTCACCCACCTGCTCCCCCGAGTCTGTGCTCTGCTAGGGACTGCTTCCTACCGACTCATTTGTTCTGAGCCCTACAAACTTTAAAGAGTTCCTAACTAGAAAATGTTAGTAGAAGACTTAGGTGTGGGCTGTGGAAGGATCCAGTAAGTCTGAGTTGCTAAAACAAAGAAACAAACAAAACTGCCATCAAATTTGATGCGGATATCTCAAAGATGAGACATTGATGAGGAAGGAGATCTCCATCAAAGATGAGGAGACAGTAGCAAGGCCACTCAGCAGGCATCTCAGATCCAACTGTGTGGCTCACCCCCCCCCCCCCCCAAAAAAAAAAAAAAAAAAAAAAAAAAACAATGGTATAGCATCTCCAGAACCTTTTCTCTGTCTGGACCTGTTCCCCCCCCCCCCCCCCAGCAAGACATTGAGGCTCTGGCCCTGGGGTGGGGGCTATGCAGGAATGACAGGGACTCTCAGTACTACAGTCCTAGAGTCCAAGAGGTAAGATGGAGGCCCAGAACACAGGGCTTTTTAAGAGGATATATACAACATTCCATGACTCGATGCTTTGTCCGGCCCCTCTCTTCACCATCAGAGAACACGTGATTGCTGTACACCTCTTCCACCTCCATTGCCCCAGAAACAGCCTTGTATCAGCTGAGGGGCACCAAAGGAGGTAAGGTGCTGGTATGGTCGCTTGCCTCACTTTTCCAAATGATTCTCTTATCCTGCAGGTGAGGAAATCGAGGCTCACAGAAAGGGGACAACCGATCGTCTCTCAAGATCCACACAGCTAGCTCCTAGCAAGGTCATACAACTAGGATCTCCTTGTATAAGCCCTTTGCAATATGACAGGTCACTTCCTCAACAGCTGTGGTCCGTGGAAATTCCGGGTCAGATTCGTGCCTGCCTTGCAGAGAGAAGGGAAAGAGAAGAGAGGTCCACAGGGCAGATGCTATCTTGCTTCTGTCATCACCTCCCTCCTCTCTGCGGCCTCCAAGCAGTCCCTTATCGCTCTGAGATCTGTGAGCTTGGGTTGCTAGGTGGGATGGGATTACCTGGGGGTGGGGAATTTTCACAGGGCCTGGTGCAGGCCTTTGGAATCCAAACTCCCTTTGTCTGGCACCTGGGTCTGAGGGGTGGTACTCTCTTCTCTACCTCAGGGCAGCAGGGTTAGTGACGTCAGGACCTCTCAGCAGGCACACCAATACCCTGGCCCAGGAAGGCACTGTTTGTTTTTAAACAATGGAAGCTTAGTGTATGCCATGACTTGGGCTATGCACTTTGTGTGTTTGCCTGTCTTTGCAGTTGATTGCATGCACTTGAACTCAAGAGTCTCTTGAGTTCCCACGAGAGTGGCAGGAAAGACACTTGCTCGACTGCCAAGTGATGCGTGTATGAACATCCAGAGGCAGACCTGACCCTGGCCGTGTCTTGCTATTCATAGGCAGCCATTGTGCCTCTGAGCATCTCCAGAGTCTCCTGCGTGCAGCAGGGAGGGAGCATGTGGGCTCCTCCCTGGGGCCCTCTGAGCGGGCACCCCTCACCTGCCAGAGGCTGCTTCCCACGTGGTCTGTAACCCGTGGCCGCTTGACCAGACCACCCTGACACTGGCTTTGCCAGCGCCCTGCTGAGATTCTCTCAATAAGCGCTTCATTTTCTAGAATAATTTTTAACTACTTTCAAGCATACAATTTAGAGGCATTAACTATATCCACACTGTTGTGCAACCATCACGCCACCCACTTCCTGAACTTTTCCCGACTTTAAATGTATCTATTCCTTAACCAGGAGCTCCCCGGCAGCAGAGCCCTGTCCTGCTCCCCGCCATACCTCCCAGTGCACAGCACGATGTTTGGCCTGCAGTAGCTGCTCAACAAAGATGTGCACAATAAACAGAACAAGTGACTTGTGAACTGTGAAGGGCAGTGACCAAAAGCCAAAGAGTACGTGTTAATTTTTTTCCCAGACAACTCCCAAACAAGGCTTCATTGCCTCAGTTAACCACATAATAATTTCATGTCTGGGAAACCTTGTGGGGGGTGAGGGGGAGGGCAAACTGCCCCGTGCTCCTGTTCTTTCCTGGTTCTAGGCCAATTTGTGAGGTCAAGAATAAAGATAGGTGATCATACACACCAGCTGGCATCCACACTCACCATTCCAGCACCAACCTCTCTGCCCAACGCAACATTTATCAGTGGCTGAAGGGCAGGCCCAAAAATAAACCGCTAGGATCAAATGCCACTCGGAGCTGCTCTTCTGATACTCGAGCGGCTAAAAGGCCTTGGAGGCTTGGTGATGGGGCTGGCAGGGTTTGGGGGGCAAGGCATGCGTCACAGTAGTGTACAGAAGAAACTGGAAGGTAGAGCCATAGCTGAGCAGAGAGTAACGTGGGCATCTGAAAGCCAGGCAGCCAAGGCCATCATATTTTAAAATTCAAGAAGGGGGAGGGGGAAGAAGAGGGAGAAGAGGAGACAAAAGATCCATCCGTGGCTAACAAAATACCAGAACTCTAGATATAGGTGGGATAGGTCATACTGTGTTACCCTTTTGCCTCTGGTATAACCACCCTGGCTCTTCCAAATTCCTGCCTTTATTTTTAAAATTGGTGTCTTTATACAGATTACGATCAGTTTTTTTAAAACAATGAACTGAAATACAATTTATTTTGATTATTGAATCATTTGCACAGTAGTAAGTGCTTTCTTGGCCACACCTGCCCTGGCCTTGGCGGAACACAATGAAGGAGTTACTGTAGGTACAGGAGACTAAAATGGAATTATGCCCTAGGCCACGTCATTAGCTGAGCCTTGGGAGCTCCACTCCAATCTCTCTGCAATGGGATCTCTAAGCCTTCCCTGGCTGTGGAGTTGCCCTAGCCTGTTTGGTATGGAAAAGCATTTGGGGAAGCTATAAAATGCCCTCCATAGGAAATGCTATTAAATTCTTCTCAAAGTAGCAGAGGACTAACAAGAATAGTAAGCATCATTCAGTTTGGGGCTTGGTTTTTGAGACAGGTCCTCAATCCAGGTCCTCAATTGAACTCTTGGTCTCCTGCCTCGGCCTCTTGAAAATTGGCATTTTTTTATATATAAACACATATACACGCACATACACACACATACATACATACACACACACACACACACACACACACACACACACACACAGAGGATACCACATCTGGCTGACAGAAGTTTGCTTATTCTATCTCTGTCTCTTTCTTGATACAACCCACACTTTTAGAAAAGGCTCTACCATTGAGATGCATCTACATATCTATAGTCTATATGTTTGTGTTGGTATTTATCAGTATGTGTGTGTGTATCCTGTGGGCATGTGTGTCGCAGCAGATGTGTGGAAGTCAGAGAACACTCTGCAGAGCTGATTCTCCCCCTCCAGGGGATTAAACTAAGGCAGTCTGGCTCTTGCATCTTTCCCCAGCCCCTACCCACCTTGCCCATCTTGCCAGCCCTTGTTTGTCTGGTTTTCAAGAAATGGCCTCACTATGCTACCCAGGCTAGACTTGAGTATGCTTTGTAGCCCAGAATTACGGGCCTGCACCAGTAGGCTGTGCTGTCTGTCATTAAGTGAACTGTGAAATAAATACTCACTGTTTATAAAGGAATGAAGTCTGGCATATTACTAGCATTCATTTAAGAAGAATGAGAGACCTTACAAGATGGCTCAGTGGATTAAGGAGCTTGCGGCCAAGCTTAGGGACCCGAGTTTGATACCCACCTGGTAGAAGAGAGAAAACTACTAAAGTTGTTCTCTGACCTTCGTGTGGCACTGGCCGACAACCCCAACCCTCAAAATAAACAAATACATAAATATGTTTTTTGGTTGGGGAGGGGTGGAATGAGAGATGAGAGAAGATTCCTGCTTTTTTCCCAAATCAAGGCATTCTCTTACCTTCTGACTTACTAATAAGCAAGTTAGGCATACTGCTAGACCTGGGAATTGTGCCTTTTCACCCCTCTGCAGCTGAAAGTGGCTACCCCTGGAATCCTCACAACGCTTTCCCTCATTCAAGAGAGTTCCCCCAAATAAGAGTATATCTGGGGCTCAGCTAGAGCCTCCTGGATCGGGCAGCTGAGAAGTACCTGGTTTGGGATGACAAAAACATTCTGGCCAGCCAGGAATGGTGGTACACGTCTTTATTCCCAGCACTCAAGGGGTAAAGGCAGGCAGAACTCTGTGAGTTCGAGACCAGCCTGGTCTACATACTGAGTTCCAAGACAGCCAGAGTTACAGACTAAGGACCCATCCTGTCTCAAAACAAACAAACAAACAAACAAACAAACAAACAAACCAAAAACTCATTTTGGAGATGGAGACTGAGGAGAATCTAAAGCATGGCAAATGTATTTGATGCCTCTGTTTTGTATACATTAGTATATACACTTGTATAAATTTTGTATACAATAGTGTTTTGTTTTACTACAATAAAAGCAGAAAGAATGTTACAAAGTTTCAGAGATTAAAAAAGACTAAGACGAGCCACACACCCCATTTGAAGGCTCATTTGAGTCCTGGAAGTCCATTTTCTCTGGTTCTGTTCATGTTGTCTCCTGCCCCAGCTGGCAGCAGAGATGGCAGCGCCTGGCCAGGGCTCATCTGAAAAGCCCTTTGCCTGTTAGCACTGTTATAAATAACCAGAAAGAGGCAGAAAGGGGTTCTGGCAGAAGAGTGAAGGTCAGGCAGCCCCATGCAGCATCTGAGGAAATGTCATACTCAACAGGCCAGCAAGGTGCATGCTCACATCTCTAGCCCATCTGCCCAGGTGGAATGAGGCCTTGCTGTGACCTGCCCAATACGAACAGCCCTGAGGGGGGCGACTCCTTGGGGGCTCTGAGCTGGGACTGGACCCTCGAGGGGTGCCCCTTTCCTAGCAGGCTGGAGCCTTGGCAGACTGAGCCAGCCAGGTCCTTACACCAGCCCAGGCTTCTTGGCCAGCCCTCCACTCAACCCACCCAGGAACATGACTCAGGCAGTGCTTAACCCACCAGTGCCCCTGCTGTACACAGTGTGGGAGCTGGAGGACTACATGGCCCATCTGGTCCTGTGGTTCCCATGCTGGGCTCCCTGGGGAACCCCCAGCCTGTTCTTTTTCTCCCCCACAGCCCCAGTAAGGCCTTAGGCTTTGAAGAGAAAGGAATTCCGAGGGAGTTAATTAGATTTTCCATTTTTATGAGCTAAGAGCTATACAGTGGCAAGCAATCTCAGTATTTAACCTTAGTGAATTCAACACAATATGCCTGACCCTAAAATAAAATAAAATAGCCACGTTTCTATTTTCTGTACTTGAAAAATGGGGTACACATTTTGCATTGGGGGTCTGATTGCATATACGCATACCCACACTACTCACAAGCACACTTTGAGGGGGGCTTAAAGGCTTTATGAGGCTAATTTGACCCAGACTGCATACTAAGCAACCACTCCCGAAGGACTCTCTCCATCACTGGATCTGAGTGGCCCATGAGAGCCTAGCCAAGTGGGTGTGCTCCATTAGAGAGGAAAGAATCTGAGGCTTGAGGGTAATGTGGTTTGCTGAGCAGGAATGTGAGTCTCGATCTAAGCCCAAACTGCGTGTCACCCTAATAGGGCTGTCCCACAGTGTGACTGACAGTTCAGAGAAAGGCCTGCTTGACTCTGGGCTGCTAGATTTGGAAGCACTGGAGAGAGGGCACGTGCCCAGTGCCTGGTGACTCCTTTGAGTCTTCTGATTCAGAACCCAGGCAACACCTGGGAGAAGTGTACCCAGGGTAGGGAGGTTCAGGACTTACCAGCACTCCAGCAAGCCAGGCTGGGCATACTATCTGGCTGAAAATCCTACCCTGGACCAAAGCTTCATAGGATTTCCAACCTAGCTTGCCCAGAGGATCCCTCTCTTTTCCAGCTCTCCCTGACTGTAGGACAATGGTTGTCCTTCCCCTGGAACACAGCTCTTGAAGTTTGGACCCTTGACCCCTGCTATGTCCCAGCTACTGCCCTACTGTTCAATCTCAGGGAGATCCCTGACATCCCAAGTCCCACATTTTCTGAGGCTTATAGAGCTGTACTTTGGCCATAGCACCAACCCAGGGCCTGGTTGCCTCTACTGTACAGAAACACAGTCCTGGTTCTGTCTTCTCTGGGCCAATTCCCAGACCTAGAATTGTGCCCAACCTTGGTGGAAAGGTAGGAGAGGAGCTGAGGAGAGAGCCACCACCCCCTGGCCAGTTTTGATAATTCGCTCTCATATTCCTATGACATCCATCATCCCCCCCCCCCTTGAAAGGGGGCTTCTGAATCCAATTATTCCCCATGGAAACTTCTTTCCTTTTCAGTGGGTCAGATGAGAAATCCAGACCCACAGACTCCCAGATAAAGCTGGTGGGAAAAAGAGATTCTCTTTGGTCCCATAGGTTTTCCTTGGTCATGTGGCTAAGAAGGGCCAGAGGCCAGGCAGGCTGCTCTGCCGGGGAGGCTACGTAGGCTCCACTGATAATGGGTTTTCAGTCATAATGGGGTCTGCCTTCTGCAGAACGTCCTGGGGGGAGGAACTGGACAGATCAAGAGATCCGTGACTCAATTACAGGTGCCCACTGACTTCTTAAGAAGAAGGTGACCCAGGGTGGGGTGGCATTGCCCATACTGTCCAGAAGCCACTCAAGCCTGGCCACAGCAGTAAGAGCAAATCCCTTCGGTCTCTTTGCCAGGGCTTGGGATCGCAGAGCTTGCAAGAATTCTTCTGTTCTAAAGCGGGCATTCTCCCCTCTGCTCTTCCCAACAAGGTAGAAGTTAAAACGTTTTTCCAGTCATGATGCTGAGGGGCCAGGAGGGAAGCGACTGCTGTAAAGCCACATAGCAAGTCTAAGAAAGAAAGAGGACTCCATCCTCTCGACCTCCAGCTTCTAGCTGAAGCAGTAACAGAGAACAGCAAGGGGGGAGCCGGGAACACAATCTCTGTGCAGAGGCATGGACCTTGGACTGGTTGTCTCTCCGAGCCTGTTTCCCATATCCCAACACTGGCCAGCCTCAGAGACCAGAAGACACAGGGTCTTGGTACATGTAGGGTCACCAAGAGACACCCTGGGCACAGAAGAAAGCCTCAGAAATCCCATAAGCAACTCCTCGTGAGAAGGAAGACAGGAAGGGCATGAGTACCAAGGGACCAAGTGTCATGGGATGGATCATGGGTTAAGGGTAAGAGATCTGGTATCTCTTCACTGGTTCCTCACTGTGGGGTCCCAGCAGCAACAGCCTCACCTGAGATACCCGCCTTTCATGCTGATCCGGACCCTGCAGTTAACAAGCTCCCTTGGTAACACACATGCACGCTCAAGTTTGGGAAGCAAGAGTGTTAAATAAAATTGGGAAGTGACCCCAGCCCGTGACTGAATGCCACCTCTAAATTCTCCCGGCCGGCAATCCCCGTCTAGTGAGAGCAGATAATGCAGAGTACCATTCTAGGACCTGCCCGGTGCCTGGTAAAACCACAGAGGCCAACCACTACACCAAGAGCCTGGCAGGTAACAGCTGCTCAAACTATTACGTTTTCTTCTCCTTCCTCGGGGGCCAGAAGGAAGGCGGCTTCTGCTTTAATTCCAAGTCCTGCCTGCACATCTGGGAGGCGAGGCTGAGACCCCATGGGCAGCAACAGATGGGGACAGGGTGGGAGCGGAGAGGAAAGAGGACAGGAAGTCAGCAAGAAAAACAAGCACCAGAGACCATCCAATCCCCAGAGACACCGTTGCTCAGCTCACACGCTAAAGCAGGCGCACGGCCAGAAGCCAGCAGGCCTGCGCAAGGTTCAAGAGGAACCACAAGGCTGTGTTCCCTCACGCTATACATGATAATGCCTTTCTTTCTAGGCTGGCCTGAGGAGACATAACACCAAGGGTCAGTAGATCAACAGATCAACGCTGGGGCTATGGGCCACGCCCTGAGCAGGGTCGATGGGATAAGAGGTCCTGCATTGCAATTTTGACCAAATGTTTTAACCCCTCTTATGTTCCAGATAACAGATAATTAACAGTCCTACGTGGTGCCCTCAGATTCCCTCATGGGAATTTAATGAGAAGGACTCTGCTGCGTGGTATCTGGTCCAAAGTCAGTGCTCAGAAGACAAGGCTTGGACTGAAAAGATGGACCAGATGGAGAGATGTTAAGAATAAGTGCTGCTCTCACAGCAGACCAGAGTGCATGCATCACAACCCTGTAACTCCAGCTCCAAGAGATCCACCATCACTGTGGGCCTGCACATGTGTGGACATATTCACACACAAACACATACTTAATTTTTTCTAAAGCTTAAAAAACAAAAAAAAAAAATGGCAGTGGTCATTAGCGAGACCGCAACGCGGTCCTGAAGCAACTGCTGGAACAGCTGCAGCTACGTCTGATGGATGGCTCTGCAATTTGCTCACCACACAGAGCCTGCAGTTCTGAGACCAGCCCGGTATGCAGTAGAGCCCCCTGACACCGCAGAGTAGCCATTGCCTCTTGCCTCCACTTGGGCTCCTTTGAACAGTTTAAGGCAATCCCAGGCTGCTGGGTAAGGCAGCTGCCCTCATCACCCTACGATGCAGACTTGAGATCATCAAATCTCCCCAAGGGCCCTCTCAGGAAAAGAACAAACCCTCTTTTGTCTGGAGAGACCTTGTAGGATCTGGCTCCTGTATTCCTTTCCTGGGTCATTTTGCTGTAGCACTCCCCTGCCTCAGATCTCAGCCTTGGCTGACTTTTTCTGTCCCTGACATACCCCAGGATCTCTCCCCATAAGGTTTTGCACACCGCATCCTCTCTTCATGGAACACAGCTCCAGCATGGGCATTTTACCCCCATAATTCCTTTCCGCCTATCACTTTTCCTTCCTTAGGAAGCTTTCCTTGAACCTGCAGACCACATTCAAAACCCAACTGTACCCTCTCATAGCCTTTTGGACCCAGAAGCCTCTAGAACTTATAATGAGAAATTAAACATATATCTGCATGGTATCCCTGGTACCTAATACATAGTACGTGTTCAATAAACACTCCGAGAAATCAGGAGCCTGTCCAACGTTGAGTCCCCATCATACCCATTATTCCACAGAATTGGGGATCCTTTCTCACCTCATCCTCTAGACCCACCCAGGACACAAGCCCAGATGCTGCCTGATTGTTAGTCTACATCCAGGACCCAAAGGCTTTGTGCCAGAGGTCCAAACATTTCTAGATCTGATTTTCTTGAAAGCAGTCCGGGCCTGGATGATAGCCAGGGGAGGCGTGTGTTGCCGGCCACGACAGTAAACGCTGATGAAGCTGTCTGGCCCAGCTGAGCCAAGATCAGGAAATGCCAAGATTTAAAAGCATCCGGAACCCATTATTTATTGTTGTTCTTGCACTTCCAGGCTATTTTGAGCTGCGGATCAATCGGCTGGCTCTCCTTCCAAATATTACTCCCCAAACACCCAGAACTCACCTGGCCTACCTGTCAGGCAGGGGTCAGCTCCCCAACCCCACCCACCAGTCACGGATGACAACAGCAGAAATAGGTGGCTGTCCCTGGGGAGAGTAGGGGACTTCACTGACAGCACCCCCCCCAACAACCCCAAGGGAGGATTGCTGTAGTGGTGCAGAAATGGCCTCAGGTAGGCAAAGACACTTGTCTAGAGATGGAGAGATGGCTCAGCGTTTAAAAGCCTCTTGCAGAGGACCCAGGTTCTATTCCTAGCACCCATGCAATGGCCCACACCTGTCCGTGACTTCAGTCCCAAGGAATCCCATTGCACAATTCTGGCCTCCAAGGGCACCAGGCACACTGGCACACAGACATACATGCAAATACAATACTCATATACATAAATTAAGTAAAATTGAAAAATTAAAAAGAAAAGAAATAAAGAACGGAAGACAGAAACTCGTCCTGAGTGGCACAGCTGGGAAGAATGGAGCTGGGACTTGACACCAAATCTTCCAGTGAAAAAAGCCAGGTCCACACCATTTAGCAACGTGTCCCTTCCTAGCTCCATCCAAGTTCCTCTGCACACTGCAGAGGCTCCCTACGTCTCTGAATGCCTGGATACACCCTCCTAACCACATACAATGGTCCCCACCATTTCTGTACTACTGATCAAAAAAACATTCCCTCTTCGGGGCTGGACAGATGACTCCGTGGCTAAGAGCACTTGCTCCTCCTCAAGAGGACCCAAGTTCTGTTCTTAGCACGCACACGGTGGCTCACGACCATCTGTAACTCCAGCCCCAGGGGATCCACCGCCCTCTTCTGGCCTCCTGGTGCACCAGCCACACATGCAGTGAACAGACACTCATGCAGACAAAACCAACCATACATATAAAAATAAATAAGCAATTTTAAAATGCAGTCAACTTAGAAACAAAACACCCTTTCCATCTGCATAGCCATTGCCACAGTAGCTGTGGGAAAGGAGGGCCAGCTCAGTATGATTCCGCCTATGGTTTTACATGGATGCATGGACGAGCCCTTCGTACTGCATATGACTGATAGCAGGACACACCGAAATATTAAGAGCCTGAGAGAATGGCAATAAAGGATTGCTTAGAAGAAGGGGGAGGCCAGTGAGAATATTTTCCTCCCACTTAACGTCCTCTGCAGTTGGAAGGCTTTTGTTTTTAATCATATATATGCTTCAATCTATTCTTTGAAACCCAGTTCCTACGGCCCATACATAGCCACCCCGACTTCCCCGGCTTGTCCTTCCTCTTATTCTTCCTCTGGTCATCTGGGCTGGCCAGTCTCTCCTCTGTATGCACACATCTTAGGGCCCTCCCCAGTGGGAGTCAGGCATCCAGAAGTTGGGTCAGGACTTGCCTCCCCCTCTGCTTGGGGCAGGGCATGAGGCAGGCATTCGGTTTTCTGTCTAGGCCAACAGCCTAGCAAAGCCAAATAAGTCAGAAGCACTAAAATGGAGCCTGGGGAGAGAAGGGGAGGCAGAAAGCAGAGAATCTGAGGTAAATTCCACTGCTGGCAACCAGCCCAGCTCTCTTCCCCGAGCAATGACTCAAGCGCGGCCTCTGCCAACAGACAGTCACCAAAACTCATCATGGCCCTGCTTATTAAATACAAAGTGCGTAAAATAGAGCCACCACTACTCATCTTGGGGCAGGGACAGGGACAGGGTTGAAGGACCGGCCTTCCAGATGGCTCATCTACAGGCCTCCTAGGCTCACCAGGAGCTTAACGGTTATGTCATCTCCAGCAAGGAGGCGTCTATCCCTTCCCTGAGATCTGGGAGAGCGGGGGACCATCTCATCATAATAACCACTGTCCTCATAGGACCCCTTGGTCCCAAGTGCCTTACAAGGCACCTTACTTTATCTCCTGACAGCCAAGTAAAGGCAGATGGACTTTCCTGCTCATCTTGGGATGATCTGGAGTTCAGAGACAGGAAGTAATGTGCTCCAGATTGCAGTGCTACTGGGGTCAGGATTGGACCAAACCAGCAAAGAGCCTGAACTGGAGCTTGCTGGCCAGAGCTGTGGGACTACAGGCTGGACCCATCACCTCATTCTACTTATTTGCTTGCTTGAAAGTATTCAGCCCAGGCTACTTGCTGTCTCTAATCACACACTCAACAGGGGCATGAAGTAGGGACAAGAAATACTCATCTCCTTTACGCTGAGATCTGCCAGAGCAGAATGACAGATCCTCCCCGCCTTCTTTCTCTTTCTCCTCCTCCTCTCTCTTTGGATTTTTTTGAGACAGGGTTTCTCTGTGTAGCCCTGGCTGGCTTAAAACTCACTATGTAGATCAGGCTGTCCTTGAATTCATGGAGATCCACCTGTCTCTGCCTCCCAAGTTCTGGGATTAAAGGTGTGTGCCAACATGCCCAGCAAAAAGGCAGACCCTTGCCCTGGGAAGGAAAGCATTCTTACTACAGGGAACAAGGACATGACAGAATCAGATGCGAAGACAGCTACTTTTGCTCTTTCCTTTTTATTTGTATTATTATTTTCTGTTGCCATTGCTTTGAGACAGGGTCTCATGTAGCACAGGCTGCTGTGAACTCACTATGTAAACTAAAGATGGCCTTGAACTCATGATCCTCCTGCTGCTACCCCAAAGTAAGAGGATTGAAGACACGAACCATGATGTCTGGAGAGCATGAGTGCTTGTATGTGTGCATGTATGTGCATGTGCATGCATGCGTGCATGCGTGCGTGTGTGTGTGCGTGCGTGTGTGTGTGTGTGTGTGTACAACTGCAAGCACTCATATGCACGTGCAAAGGCCAGGGACAATGTTAGGTATCATCCTCAGGAATCTTGCTTACCTCCTTTGAAACGAGGTCTCTTATTGGTCTGGAGCTCACCAATTAGATATTGTCTTGTCTCCACCTCCCCAAGTGCTAGGAGTATAAGCATGTGTCTTCTGGCATCAGCCTCCCATCCTCCTTTTTGGTATGTACTCTGTAACTGATCTTAGCCTAAAGGCTGAGAAGCAATATATGGGGACTCTGCTCAAAGTCCTTGTAGGTTTAGCTGATGGGGCTACTTGGAGGCTCTGATGGACTGTTAAGAATACTGATCTTTGAGGCCAACAAGATGGCTCACTCAGTGGGTAAAGGTGCTGACCACAAAGTCTGACAAACTGAGTTCAATCCTTGCCACAACATGATAGAAAGAACCAACTCCCACTGACTGTCCTTGCCCTCCGTATGTATGCAATGGTATACATCCCTGCATGCACAAAGATAGACAGAAAGACAGAGCACTTTGGAATCAGAAAGAGTTGCATAGGTTTGGGCATATTCACCCAACTCTGCGAATGTCACCAAGATGAGATCTTCACATCTCTGCACCTCAGCTTTGCTCGTACAGTGCGAATGAGAAGATCACGGGCCCCTAGTACAATACAATAAATTCCTCAGAATGTCTGTGAATGCACAAAGCAAAAAACAAAATACAAGATTAGAAAGAAAAGTAGTTAATTATCAAAACACACTGTCTTAGTTAGGGTCTCTATTGCTGTGAGGAGACATGGTGACCACAGCACCTCTTATAAAGGAAAACATTTCACTGGGGTGGCTCACTGACAGTTCACAGGCTGAGTCCTTTATTGTCATGGCAGGAAGCAAGGCAGCAGGCAGGCAGACATTGTTCTAGAATTGAAAGTCCTCATATCTCAATCTGAAGGCAACAGGAAGCAAACTGCCTCACTGGGTATGACTTGAGCATATATATGACCTCAAAGCCTGCCTCCACAGTGACACACTTCCTCCAACAAGGGCACACCTCCTAATAGTGCCATTCCCTTTGGGAGCCATTTTTTTTTTCAAACCAGCACATACATTTATAGAATATTGAAGAGGTGGGCTGGAGAGTTGGCTCAGTGGTTAACAGTATGTATTATTCTTGAAGAGCCTGTCAGGTCATGCACAACTAACTGCCTGTAACCCCAGCTCCAGGGATCCAATGCCTTCTTCTGGCCTCTATGGACATCTGCATGCACACAACCACACACAGATACATATACACAGAATTTAAATTCTTTTTAATTTTTTAGAAACTATTTAAAAGGGTGTTTTCCCTTATTAACACACTAAGTAATAACAGCTAGTGGCAAGTCTAGTAATTATCTACAACTTCTAATTAGCAATAAACCCAAATATTTCTAGAGAACATTGACAACTATAAAGTGATATGAAAATATCTGTGATTTTGGTGACAAAAATCACAGGCACCACTAATACTTCTTTGCCACCTACATTCATATTTAAAGTAAATGTTAAACGAAGATCATTTCTCCTCCAAATTCACATACTCCCTAAGCATGAGATTGTCCAGTATTTTACAGAAAGGCGGGCACTCTCCTAGACCTAACAGGACTTAGGTTCCCTTCTAAAGGGAGTGAGGGTACAGGGAAATGCTGTGTGGCTCTGGGTCCTACGGGCTCTAGGTAGGATGTGGGTTATAACATGAAGTGGCTGGGTAAGGGCTCTGGGCCTCAAAGCTAATCCAGAAGCTTAGGCCAGAAGAGGGTTAAGCCTCCATCAAACCTCGGCGCAGCTGTCTCTGAGCACAGAAAAAAATGTGTTCTTGCCCTGGGGTGTAGCTCAGATGGGGAAGTGCTTGCCTGGCATGTGTGAAGCCCTGGCTTTGAACCACAGTGCTACATAAGGTGAGCATGGTCACACATACCTAGAGTCTCAGCACTTGGAAGATGAATTCAAGGTCAGAAACTCAAGGCCATTCTTGGCTACACATTAGGCTGGGCTACAGAAGACCATTAAAGACACATTAAAAAAAAGTTTCAGGCGTGGTGGTTCATGCCTTTGACCCCAGCACTCAGGAGGCAGAGGAAGGTATTTTCTTGAGTTCCAGGCAGCTGGTCTACTTAGCAAGATCTTATCTAAAAATAAATAAATAAATAAAGCTATGGTGGCAAACACCTTTAATCCTAGCACTCTGGTGGCAGAGGCAGACAGATTTCTGTGAGTTCAAGGCCAGCCTGTTCTACAGAGTTCCAAAACAGCCACTGTTATACAGAGAAACCCTGCCTTGAAAAACATAAATAAGTAAAAAACAATTTTGTTTTGTGGCACGGTCTCTCTCTGTTGCCTTGGCTGTCCTGGAACTTGCTTTGTACACAGGCTGGCCTCGAATTCTGCCTGTCTCTGCCTCCTGAGTGCTGGGATTCAAGGGTGCGCCACCATGCCCAGCTCATAAAATATTTTTTTACAAGAACAGCTTGCACCCTTTGCTGCAGAAGCCATTCCCTTGCCTACACCTGCATAGAAGGAAAGAGCCCTTTGCATCCTGCCCCCATGACGCCTCCCTCAAGGACAAGGACACCAGACATCCTGTGTTCTTATTGCTGCCATCACCACTCTGGTCTGATGCCACCCTCGTCCCCTACAGAGTCGGGGAAAGACTCTTACCGTGTCTCCCATGTGTCTACCACCCTCCCCACCCCCCCCCAGCTGCCAAAGTCCTCTCTAAAATACGCATATTAGATGACAGCCCCTCACTTGCAGCTCAGAACTGTCTGAAGACCCTCACTGGCGCTTAGGAACCCAAGCAACATCTAAGACTCACAAGGCCACTGCTAACAGTGCCAACTCTTTCCAATCGAACTCAACAGCTGGTCATTGTCCCACAGCCTTTGCACAAGCCACTTGCATGTGCCTGGCTCCTCCTTGATCATCACATCAAACGACACCCTTTTCAAGGAGCCTTCCCTGACAGCTGGCTCTGCAGTGGCCACTTGTCCCTGCTCTGTCACACTCTGTGACCCTGACTGAGGCTTACTGTCTTCCAGAGACACACCGCTGTGTCCAGTTATTATTTTTCCAAGCCCACTGGAATGGAAGCCCCAAACGCTGTCTGCTTCCCTCAAACTCCTACTCAACACATAGTTGTCACTCTTTGGGTTTTACTGAGTGGGCTGACTGTGTGTGGGAAAGCAAGCTAAATCCTTCCACGCATGATGTCACTTAATCCCTTAGCTGGCATCATGCCTGTTGTGTATAGGAGGAAACTGAGTTTCCCCTGTCTGCCTTCAAACACAGGTTCTTAGTCACTGTATTGTTCTGCTTTCAACACACACACACACACACACACACACACACACACACACACACACACACACACCAATCCTAAAAAGAGAAGGAAGGGGATCATACAGAAAAATGCAGAAGGATGGGACCAAAGGGACAGCACTCCATGCTTACAACCTCATCCTGTTCGGATGCCACTGCCTCCTGAACACAGTGCTCAGAGGAGCTGGCAGGGCTGTGGTACCCACTCTTAGAATCACATTTGCATGCAGAGCTGTGGGAATTTCCTACTGCTCCCTGCTCCTTGGTTTTTTTTTTTTTTTTTCATTCCAGGCCTCTAATCTCCAGGTCAGGTTTCCAGAGCTCTGAAGTGTCCTCAGCCTGGGAAGCTGCCCAACTAAGGCCGCCAGAGAGCCTGGGGAGTCTGGAAAGATACTTGCTGAGTCCCAGTAGGTTCAGCCTCTACCTAATGCTAGAACCACGGCAGTTGCAGGTGCTGATGGGAGGAGCCGTTTATGTCTGCGGCACAGGTGAGGGCGCCTGAGTTCCAGGGAGGTCCACTAACTTCCTTTGGAAATACCCAGCTAGGGAGGCGGTTGAACTGAGCGAGAGAGGAAACCAGACATCTAACACCCTACGCCATGACATTTAACCTCTCTTCTATAGTAAAACAAAACCCTTCTTGTTTAAGAGTTGTTCCCAGGGACGCCCAGGAGGCAGAATTACAGACCAGCGAGGGAGAGGAAACCTTTGCCTCAACAGGTCTAACTCAGAAGGTAGGAAGTAACTGAGGCCTGGTTGTGGATGTGTTCCGTTTTGTTTGAATCAGGATTGAACCTAGCAAATTGCGCTTGCTAATCAAATGCTCTACAACTAATTCATAGCCACAGCCCTCTTTGTACCTTTTGGTTTGAAACAGCTATTTAGGGTTTTTTTTTTTTCACAAGGTAGCCCAAATTGGTCTTGACCTGTGGTCCTCCTGCCTCAGTCTCTTGGAATAGCTAGAATTAAAGACCTGTGCCACTGTGCCTGGCTGAGAAAGTCTTTGATAGACTATCTGGCATTCCTTTGAACTGTATTATGCTACCTCGTGTGTCCCTATGGCCCTGGACACAAGTCAAGGCAACACAGGGGACATACATCCTTGGGGCACTTGGCCCCACAATGGACACACTGCAGGAAAGCAGGCCTAATGGATAGGGCTTGCATTTCGATATGGTGACAGCAGGGAGGGCAGGTGCTGGGCAGACAGTGTGCCACCAGCAGCCGAGGGGGCAGCTGCTATGCAGGAGTTGGCCTCCAGCAGAAATTGCCTGTGACCATTTTAGCCATGTTGCCATGGGGCAGCTCTGGCCAGGACAACAGCCTCCTTATATAGGGCAAAGTGGGAATCTGTGCCCACTCTGCTAGCTCAAAGGCAATAAGCACAGAAGAAACAAAAGAGGCCACCGCCCTTTAGAGGCAAGCATATCTCTACCATTTTACTGCAGATTAAAATTCCCATTCTCTCTCTCTCTCTCTCTCTCTCTCTCTCTCTCTCTCTCTCTCTCTCTCTCTCTCTCCTGTGCATTCATGCATGTGTACAATAAAACAGCCATTCAAAGCAAACTGCTCTGAAATGGGTTCTCCGAGACTTAGCTTTGCTGGACCTGCCTGTTGCCTCCACGGGCCTCAGTTTCTCCACATGAATATGCAAGAGTCAAACTAGGCACTACCTATCATCCCTTCTGACTTAAAGTTTGCTAAGTTTACTGAACCCGACAGGCTTCCCATGGCATACTGGGAAGGTTCCAAGAGACTTCTCTCAGCCTTCTTTACCCAAAGTTGAATGTTAGACTCCCTTTGATAGCTTGTATCAAAAGGTGAGGGCATGTTTTTCTGGTTAGACTTTTAAGCCAGAAGGTCTCTTTACAACTACTCCACATTGTGTGTCCCAGACTCCACATAAAGAAATGTGTGTGGCAGGTTATAATACAACTTTATTTATGAGGCGAGAAAGGGAGCTCAGAGGTTAAGAGCACTGGCTGCTCTTTCAGAGGTTCTGAGTTCAATTCTCAGCACTCACATGGTGGCTTGTGACCATCTATAAGATCTGATGCCCTCTTCTGGGCTGCATAAAAACAGAGCACTCATGTACATAAAATACATGAATGAATAAAATTTTTTTTTAAAAAAAAAACTTTCTTTATAAAACCAGGCTGCTGACAGACGTTAGCCTACAGGGCTGTAAGAAGTCTGCTAGCCCCTGGAATCACCATCGTGCTAACCTCTCAACACACAGTAGGGCCTCTCTTTGCCCTGCATTGCCCTTCAGGGACCAGGTCTTTAGAGGGGCTACTTCTACTCTGGTAGAGCTTCTAGCTGCCATTTTTCCAGTGAACATATGTCTCTGAAATTAGGCCACTGTCTTCAGGAAATGCCACAGTTCCCTGCTTAGGCGCTATCCCTGGCTTGTAGTGACTGGCCTACCAGCCCTGAAAGGAGAGGCTGTATCTAAAGTGAGAGTCTCTGGGCTCTGAAGGAAAATCACTTTGGGGACAGCAACTTAGAGTCTCTGTGATGGTCCCAACAAAATGGCTCACTAGATTCAGAAAGACAAGGCTGCTGTGTGGGACATGTGGGGAAGCTGGGGTGTGCCTTGCCTTCCCACAAACACTTGTGGCCTGATTGCTAGGCAGGGTGGTGCTGGGCACAACTTTAAGCAACACGCTGGATCTTTCAGGAAGCAGAGGCTGCCCGGATGAGCCAACGTCCTTCTGGTTTTCCCCTTGGACTCGGTGAGCTAACTACTTCTCCCTCCTGGCAGGACACCTCTCCTCTGAGTCAGGGACTCCTCCTGGAGGGCAGCAACACTCCAGCCTACGCAGGGCATGGCACCCTCACCAGTGCCCAGGAAGGCCAGGAGGAAAGAACAGTAGCAGCCACCCCAGAAATCAGAGAGAACAAAGGACCCGCCAAGGGTAGACATAACGAACCATGGCAAGATGAGCTGGAGAAGGCGACTAAGGATGTGCCTGTCATGCCATCAGCACAGTTCAAGAAGAGGAAGACTTCTGTTGTGGGGTCTGAAGGGCGGACGCAGGACATCAGTGGGTGACCGGCACCTTTTTTTTTTCTCCCAAGGGAGGATGCTAAAATCAAGCTGACTGTTTCCTTTTCGCTGTGATTTATCCAGAGGGTGGCGGCATGCCTACTGTGACTAGAGCAGCAGAGGCCATCTGATGAGAAAGCCCACCTAGGCAGAGAAGTGCTTCCGTATCCGCTCTGGCTCATGTTGATCAGACTCACGAGGTGGGAGCTAGCATGAGCTCACCTTACAGATGCCAAAACTCAAAGGGAACAGCAGACAGCCATCGTCGTCAATCAGATCCGGAGCCCTCAAGCATTAGCGTCTACACAAAACCCAGTCCAGAGGCTAGGAACATAGCTCAGTCAACAGAGTGCTTGCCTAGCTCGCTTGAAGCCTCGAGTTTCATCCCGAGCACCATACAAGCTGGTGTGCTGGTGTCCATCAGTAATCTAGAACTTGGGAGGCAGAGGAGGAAGGACCAGAATTTCAGATCATCCTCAGCTACACAGAGGTCAAGGTCAGCCTGGGCTACAGGAGATCCTGTCATTCATAGATAGATATAAATAGAATACCTCTCCTTAAACAAAACCGAGGCTCCGGCTCTCTCTTTGCCACCTTGCCTGGGCCAGGCCCCAACATGGAATAACCTGGCTCCGGGAAAAGGTCCTTGCTGTTACTTGGCCCCTTTGGCCTCTGAGAAGATGCTATGCAGAGGGGGAGGATGGAGACTCTAATCTCTCATCCTCCACTCTGCTCCCAAAGGATCATAGGTCTCCTGTGGGAGCTCCTGACACAAAGTCTACTTGCCATTCCTATTTTACAGCATCCCCGCCCTTGACTCCAAATATCAGCAGGCTCAGCCTTCCCTCCCACCCTGTCCTGGCAGGTGATTGCTCTCAGCACTTCCTCATCGTCCTCTCTCGCCTAAGGGCCACCTGTGCCCAGTTGGTACCCCCTCCGGTGGCTTCAGGACTATTTTCCCATGAGGAAGCTTTGGACTCAAGGCAGGGATTTATAATATGTACCCTGGGCTGAGGAAAAGCTCATTAGTCCTGTATTTACTTAGTGAGCAAAGCCCTTTCACATACGCACAGGAAAAGGCACGCAGTCCTGGGACAAAGCCCTCAATATCTTAATCTATAAACCATTACAAGAAGGCAGGCGGGTGCTGCTGGACACTGTGTCCTTCGCTCTTGGGGCTAGGCTGGCCTTGAAACCACGATCCTCCCATTCTGCCTCCTGAGTACTAGGATTACACAGAGTGGGGGAAATCACCACACCCGGTTCATGTGTGTGTGTGTGTCTGTCTGTGTGGTACTGGGGTTTGAGTTCAGGACCTGACCCTGTTAGGCAAGCACACTACCACTGAGCTGGATCCCCCAACCCTTTCTGTACTTTTCATTTTGAGAAAGGGTCTCACTAAATTTCCCAAGCTGGACTTGAACTTGCTCCACAGGCCAGGCAGGCTTTGAACTTACTATCTCCCTGCCTCGGCAGGCTTGCTTGACAAGGTTTGACTCTGTCAGTATTCCTCCAAGTCTGGTCCCTAGCCACTCACTGCAGAGTTTTCCTGGGGAACAAAGATCCAGAATCAGGGATTCCATGGACCCCAGAGGTGCCGAATTCATCTCAAGGAGGTCCAAGAATCTGTACTTTATCCAAGCCCCTAAGCAGTGAAGTAACCATTACCATAAGTGTGTGAATACGTGCGCGTGCGCACACACACACACACACACACACACACACACACACACACACAACTCCAGACCCTGATACACAGTCGGACTCCCTGTGATCTCCAACAGAAAGAATGCACTCACTGTGAGCTGTGGGAGAAGGACCCACGGTGTGCTATCATCTGTCTCTGCTCAATCACAAGCACTTTGGGAGCTCCTCACACCAGAGCCAGGAGCAGGCCCTTTCAACCTGCCCCTTGCCACACAATCCTTCCACACAATCCTTTAAGCACAGAGACCTCCAGGAAACCAGTACAAGCTGTCTACCAGCTCATTCCGGGTTGGACTGGTTTGGGGTTGTAGACATAAGACAGGATCCAGGTAGCAGATGCTGATGGCAGGCAGGGTAGCCTGACCAGACAGCAGGTAAAGGGGTTAGGCCCTTAGGCAAAAGCATGCTCCAAGGAATCCACCCACCCCAAGGGGTCAGCAATCCCATGATCTGTGGTTGAGAGAATGGTAGTTTCTTCCCATCCCCAACAAAGGAGAAATCTGCTCACAGCTGATTACAAACGATGCTGCGGCAAGGTCCTGGTCCATGGATAGTACACATGATTGCCATTCACGCGCAGACAGTAAACTAATGCCTAGAGATGTTAAATAACATGCACCAGGTCACCCAGCTAGAAAGACAAAGAGCCAGTAGGTGAACCCGGGCAGTGTGAAGAGCACTATGATGAAGGAGTCCAGGATATAAACTCCACAGCCAGGCTACCTGGGCCCAGACCTTGCTCTATAAACTGTCTGATCTGGGGCATGTGTCTTGGCATTTATGCCCAGGTGCCATTTTATACAAACCAAAGAGAACAATAGTAAATACTTCATAGGGTTATTTTGAGGATTAACGAGGATATAAACAAAACGCTTAGAACAGTGGCTAACACATAAAACTGCTGGTTGCTATTTTAAGTAGGACAAAATGACTTCCCATTTATGAGTTCATTTCATCCTCCTTAACGACACTGCTTAGTTCACAAGAAGGAATGGTTTGCTCCGTTCAGCAGACGAGGAAAGAGGAAAAGGAACTGATGGAGGAACATGCCTTCCACAAGGACACACACCCAGTTGGTATAACTTGGAATTCCAAGTCATCTACCAAGAAAGCCTCTACCCTACATTTGTCTCCTTTTTGAGCCCTGAGACAATTCTTAATTTTGCTCAGTTGATTTACGTCTAAAGTGGAAGATCTGGAAGCAAGCACAGGAATGGCTCCTATGCAATGAGCATACCCACCACGTTTAGTGCCTTTGCCCTTGCAGACATCACTAATCGACAGCAGGCCTCTTTGCTGCTCAGCCAGAGCACAGCTTTGAATTTTTCACTGGTTGCTATTCTCAATCAAGCACAAATGGAAGATGATCAAACCCAACCTCTCCACTCCATAGAGAGAATCTTTTTTCCCCCGAACTCGGGATATTTCTGTATCTAGTTATGACAAGGAGATGCTTGTATAGCCCTGTCCATATTCCTATATACAGAGTGCATGGCAAATCACAGTGCCCTACGTGTAGAATACTCTCGCGGCGGCATCCATCCTCCACATCCTGACTGCTCAACAGACACCTCACCTTCCTGACTATCAAGCTGCAGCAGCAGGTGTTCCCAGCATTCTGTATCAGCAAGACTCCTCATGGCCGTGGACACTAGCAGAGGGTGTGCCAAGGAATTTGTCAATAGATGCACTTAAGTCCTCACTGGGAAGATGACTGCGATGTTTAAAGCTGGGGAGTCTCTGTGGGCATGGGGGTCTTCATCTCTTCATCAGCCCTCTGAGAGACAACCCTCCTATCAGAAGACTGCTGTATCAAGAGAAGCTGAGCCATAGACGCATTCTTCTTACCCTAGTGGTGGGCTCAGAACCCGGTCCTGAGCAAACAAAAAGCCATCTTACTCGGCTACCATGGTGGGCTCGGGGCTTACCTATTAGACAATGAGAGTTAACCCAGGAAAGAAGGCTGATGGTATTGGAAAAGAAGTATTCTTCCCACCACCACCGAGCTGACCCAAAAGAAACCCTGTGGGGGCTCTCACCGTTAGGAAAGGCCAGTAACAGGAAAAGGGAAAGTTCAAGACCTGCCTGGGCTTCAGAGTTCAGGTCTAGCCTGGGCTAAGTTGCATGTTAAAAAGCGAAACCCTGCTTCAACATAAAAATTGAAAGCCATGATAGGGTACTGAGTTAGCATGTGTGCGGCCCTAGGTTCAATCCCCTATTACCAGGAGTTTTAAAAAAAAAAAAGAAAGAACACTTTGCCATTTCTCCTTTGACTGGGAGAGTCAGAGGGGAAACAAAGGTGCCATAAAAGAAGGGTTGGAAGATGGTATTCCTGCATCCAACGGATCCACATCTTCAATTATAGGTATCAGTCGGTTTCTTCTGGAAGGAGGTGGCTATGAATCAGCCCCGCCACTTAGAACCAAAACAGACCCGACAGCTAAATATATTGTAATGAGGGTGGAAAAGAAATTCAATATGGGCTCTGATCCTATGGCTTCTCCTTCCATGCCCACCACTGGTGCCCAGGCCAGGAAGCCTGGCTTTTTAAATCTATTTCTTTCCCTACATTTATTTGTAATTTATTACGTGTGTCAACTTGCAGGAGTTGGTTCTCTCCTATCCCCGTGCGGCTTCCGGAAACTGTGTTCAGGTTGTCAGGCTTGGAGGCGTGGGCCTTCACCTACTGCTCCATCTTGCTACCTGATCCCCAAGCCTGGCTCCTTAACTTGTATGTTCACATGCATGTAAGAAGAGTCGTGGTAATCAATGACCTTAACCCACTGGTTTGCCTTTAATGCAGTTTTGTCTACCCCCTGGACACCTCACACCATCGGTCAGCCAAGTGACTTAGCGCTCTGCCCTCAGGCACAGGAGAGACTTTTGGTTCTATGAGAAAGAGATATCCACTGATTCACCATCGTTTGCTGCTGTCTGATGGTCTCCATTCTTATAATCTGCCTTTGCTGCTACCAAAGGCAGTCCTGCCAAGCCCTCTGCAGACGGTCGGTGGCACTCACACGGCAGGAACCAACAGGAGCCCTGTTGTAAGGTGTACACAGGTGAGGGACAGCAAGTGTGTGGACACCACCCTCTGCCCAGCGGCTCCCGTCTCAGGCATCCTCCTAGAGCTTACACCTTCGGGTGGCCTTTGCTCTGACCCAGCATGGCGTAAGCCTCGGGCAGCTAACCCTATAGATGTGGGGAAAAATAAGCAAGTGATTCTGTCCTTTGGCCCCAGTAGTGCCATCCAGGGTTGGAGTACCACTGGCCCCAGACAGCCACAGCTCTGGCCCCTAGACATACCTGGAATAGTCGCGTGGCACCTTCAAAAGACCAAAAGGATCTTGCCTTTGCATAGGAGACTGGAGTCCCAGGAGTCAGAAAAATGGCTTGACAGGCAGTTATGAGCATCCAGTACCACAAGATAGAGGAGGAGAGCAAAAAGACCATGTTAATGAAGACAGAGGAGATAGTTAGGCTTAGGCTGCCTGGTCCATCACCAGATCAGAAATGGGTACGATCTTCTTGTGCTTACTAAGTATCAGCATGTTGTCTCATTTGGTTGTCCCAGCACCTTGCAAAAGAAACACAACTATCCCATCCCACTTCACAGATGAAGAAACTAGGGGTCTAGAGGCCCAAGATAACCCAGCCTCTTTGCCTCTTTCCTATGCTACCTTTAGAACTAATGGGTCCCTTAGATGAGAGCAGATGGCCCAATCTCTGGTACATTAAACATGGAAGACCAGAAAGGAGCTAACCCCAAACAAAAAGCCCACCTGGGACTCAGGGCACCCACTGCCCTAGGAAAGACGGCTTTTCCTATGGCCTCAGTCCTGAATATCAATGCGATGGTTCCTTGTCATTAGAGGCCAAGGCTGCCTGAGAGCATATGAACTCTTCTATGTGAGAACCATGGCTTCAAGGCTAAGCAATGCCAGGCCCTATCTGAGGTTAGATGAAAGAAGAGCAGTAGGAGAAAGATAACCCTGCTATCCAGACCGAGCAGTTAGGACCCGTGGGAAGGAACTGAGAGGAACTCACCTTGCTAGAGCGGACAGCAGGGGTCTGGGGAATGAGGGTCAAGTACTAAGGACTACATTCAGGCCGCAGCAAGGCTGGTTGCTGCCTAATATCATGGGTCTACGGAGGGGGTACGCAGCACAGAGACAGGAAGGTTACAATCTGGCTGGCACACAGAATGGGAACAAAAACAACAGACGACCCAATCAGGTGGCTTTTCTATAGGCCAGTATGTGACAATGGAGTCTGGGGGGAGGGGAGTAAAATGAAGAAAGGTGGTGGGATCTCCTCATGATCTATCTGTGGGCAGGAAAAAAATCAGGAGAGCTCCCTGGTTTAGGCATGCAGCAACCTAGGTGGGGGTTGCCCTGAGGAGCCCCAGTTTGGACTGGCTGGGGCAGAAGTACCTAGACATAGGCAAGCTGAGCCATCAGCCCTGGCGGCCACACCAGGAGATCTCACCCTCACCTTGCTCAGGTTAAGCTGCCCCGCATGCACGTGTGCAGCAGAGACGGGTAGTCAGGGGGGCATGGTACAATGAATCTGGCCTTGGTCATGTCCCAGTTATATAACACGATAGATCTCGATATCTCTCTCTCTCTCTCTCTCTCTCTGTCTCTCTCTGTCTCTCTCTGTCTCTCTCTCTCTCTGAAACACCAAAACTTTCCTGGAAGGCCTCTTTTCTCCCCACTGCACAGATAAGGAGCCCAAGACCCAAAGGAGTTATCCACCAAGGTCATGACTTCCGTCCATTTGGTCTCTCTAGCCCCTTGTAGTCATGGTTGTCCGACCCCTTTCGCCTGACACTTTCTTCATGAAAATCTCCACACAGGTGATCATGAAGGCATGCCTGTGCTCTCAACACTCAAAAGGCTGAGGTAGGAAGACCATGAGTCTATGGCTAGCCTGAGCTACATAGTGCAGCTCCTGCCTCAAAGAAGGAAGGAGGGAAGGAGGGAAGGAGGGAAGGAAGGAAGGAAGGAAGGAAGGAAGGAAGGAAGGAAGGAAGGAAGGAGAAAGTGGGGGAAAGAAGAAGAAATGAAAAACCTGTACAGCCTTAGCTGAGACTCAACAGAGCAAATAGGACAAGTGGGCTAGTGCAAGGCACAGTCTCATTGGCGGCTGCATGTCTCAGGAAAGTAACAAACTTGGGGTGCTGAGTACATCACGAAGGGCCAAGTGTGCACTAAAATGAGGAGCCAACAGTTTCTCTTTCTTTGAGCCTGGTGTGGCTTCAGAGCCTGGGTGTGTCAGTGTGCACCCCAGGGACCCTGCCCTGTAGGCTCAGAATGGCTGCCTGCTACGTGCAGACCCCTTTTCCTCTTGGCCTCCTGGGGTTGGGAGTACTCGGGAGGAATCCAGTTCTGCCCTGTGGGTTCACATTAGGGCACCCGCTAATCTGCAGGCCACCCAGGCCGGCCATCCTGGACAGGCTGCAAGGTGAGGCACTCAGCCATGCCCATACCCAGGGCCACATGACCCCAAATCCCAGCTATAAATATCTGAGAACCTGTCGGTCCCTGCCCATATGGGCCCCCCTCCCTCTCACAGGATTGAAAGGGTGCTTTGGGGTGGCCTGGATGCCAGCTGCTCTGCTCCGGGCTCAAACTCTCTCCAGACCCGAGGGCGGGGGTGATTCTAGTCTCTAAAAATGCAGGCATCTGTCAGGCGTGCAAGCCCCTTGAGCCCACATCTTCTCTCCTTTCCTCAGTAACGATGCTGGTATCGCTGCTGTTTCCAGCCCCCACATTTCTGAGCCATTTGGATCTCGCTTTCACAGACTGCCACCTCCACAGCAATCATTAGCCTGGTGCTTAGGAGAATGAAATCTGGCGTGCGTACACGAGCATGGCTGCTGGTGGTGATGGTCTTTGCACAAACAGCAGCGATAAACCTGAGCCTCCCTCCTTCCCCTTCTCGGGCTTGTCCCTATGACCACCTCCACCAAGAGACCGAGCACCCCAGCCTAACTTAATTCAGCTCACATCTGCCCCAAACCCCATTCACTCTCTGCCAACACATGAACACTCCCCTTGATGCACTGGCTGAGTCACTGGCTTAATGCTGACCAAGATTGGCATTCATGCTTATTTTCCCGTATTCAGCAGTGGCAAATAGAGTCTACCTCATAGGTCAATCTTATCAGTAAGTAGTAGCTGTCACAGGTGAAGAGTTATGTGGCCAGAGAACCAGCAGGAGAGGACAGCAATGGACCGACAGCATGCCTTCGCCGCCCATGCATGCCTAGGTTGGCTATCCCTGTTTGCTCATTGGTTTCTTTGTTTGTTCCTTATGATGCTGGTTATCAAATCCAGGATCTTGGGTATGCTAGGCAGGTGCTCTACCGTTGAATTACATCCGCAGCCCTTGCTTTTTTTTTTTTTAAGATAGATTTTCACTATGTATCTCAGGCTTGCCTTAAGTTGTTCTGCACCCCAGGTTGGCCTAGAACTCACTACGTGTCCCAGATGACCTTGAACTCATGTTCCTCCTGCCTTGGCCTTCCAAGCCCACGTATTAAAGGCAATGCACCACTATGGCCAGCCCTGCTTTAGTATTTACCCTTTACATCACTGTTCCCAAACCTAAAGTTCTGAAAGCCACAATCTGGCTGTCTAGACTAGATAGATGCTGTAAGCTCAGAAAAGATAGATTTCTCCTCTTTCTGCACACTAAGTGCCAGCATGGTGGCATGCAGACAATCGCTTCCCTTGAACTCAATGAGGACTCTACTGTCTGGCCCTCAAGAAGTCACACAGGAACTGAGTCATGACTGTCCCAATGTTATGTGCCAGGCTGGCATTAGAGCCCACAGGTCAATTCACAGAATGGCACATATCCAGAACCAGCAGAAATCACCCAGTCCAGTGCCCCAGAGGACAAAGAACAGCTGTCAGGTGTCCATCCGTGTGCCTTCTCATACCTTCCTGGGAGAGAAACTCCCTACCACTCCAGACAGGCAGCTCACTCCACCAGAGCCAGTTCTAGGAAAAGATCCTTCACTGGAATCTCTACCCAATATCTTCATTCACCCCTTTCCATGCCAGAGATTTTAGATGCAGCTTGCATGCCCCTTCAAGCTTGTGTCCTCTGGGCTGTGCGTCTCTACAGCTACGGCCCGCAGATGCTCTAAGAGGGTGTATCTATCTTGGCTATAGAATCCCCTCCTGCCTAGGTCTCCGCCCAAACTTCTACTAATGCAGCCCAGTGTTAGAAGTACTGATCTCTTTTGGGGGTTCATTATGCTCCCTGTACCTGCCCCCTGCCAAACCACTCCTCTGGCAAAGAGCTCCAAAAGAGGACAGCAGAAAGAACCGGCTGTCATAGAGACCCTCGTTCAAACCTCTCGCTGTACAAATGGGGAACATGGGACTGTGGAAGAAGAAAATCCTGTGTCAGTCTCAAGGAAGCCACAGTGAAACCAGACCAGACCCCAGGCAGCCTCTTCCCTGCTTGGCTTAACTCTGTCCATCAAACACCAGAAGATGCCTGCCTTGAAGTCTTGTACCCAATTCAAGGTCAGGAGGGCCAAGTGAGGCCATCTGAATCTTGGTGTTGAGTGAGGAGAAGAATGTGGACCTGTGGCCTTGGCCACAGTAGCTCCTGCAATGGGAGAAGCAAAAGCTTTTGGTGTGCAGACTCACAAGGCTCCTCCTCAGAGAGTTCTGCTTCCCAGCTGCCCCCAAACTCTGCAGCGGGAACAGTTAACCTGGGAGTTAACTGTTAACATCACCCAGGGAGTTCATCCCAGGTTCCCACCCCTCCACTCAGCCTGAGATGAGCACCCTTTCACCCAGATCTCCTTCCAGCTGTTCCGGTTGGGGGCAGTGGCTCCTGCCAGGCAGAGGGTGTTAGGAAACACGGCCGTACCATGGGAGCAATCTGGCTGGGCCAACCTGCATGGAGGGCTTGAGAAAGGCTTCCTTCTGGTTCTCTATCAAGTGCCACAGAGTACTGGCACCCCAATCTAGGCACAGCCAGGATCCGTTGCCTGCTGTACCCCAGCCTTCTCTGTCCTCCATAGTTTTCTAGTCCTTCACCACACCAGCCTCTCTCAAACTCCCCCAGGCTTCTTCAGCGTTCTCTCTTGCCAACCAGTCTCAAGAGTCAGCTGGTGCAAGTGTTCCTGAAGCACTTCCTCTCACTGTGCCTCCATTCCCTGCCTCTCCACAGCCTGCCGCCATCTTCTGCTGTCAGAGCTCCTGGTCTTCAGTAGACCCTAGGTTTCTGGTATACAATAGAGGCTCAATAAGAACCTCCTGAAGACACCGATGTTGCCATGGCACCTGAAGCAGTACAAGGATACTAGAGATTGTGAGAGGCACTAAAACTTGACCTTTAGGACAGGAGAGGCACCCCACTCCCGAACAAAGCTTATAGTTGAACTTGTCAATGAAATACACGTTCAAGTTCATGATCCCCAAAGGGCTGTTTGTCTGTTTGTTTTTGTAGAAACTGGGGATGGAAGCCAGGGCCTCGGGCAGGTTAGCGAATGCTCTGTCACAGAGCCGTTTGCTCGCCACTTTATCTGAATGGAGAAGACTCACTTGGAAAGGCTTTGTCAGGGATCTGTCTGACTGGGTTGCCAAGCTGCCCCCCCCCTCCTTCTCCCTCCTCCATGGGCTGTACTGAGAACTGAGCAGGCAGTAAGAAGTAACCTACCTGGGTAAGAGGATATTGGTATTGATGACTCTGGAACCAGCCTGGGTTTCTATAGAAACTCTTGGAAGATCTGAGGGAACTGATGGGTAGTTCATATTTGTAATGCTCAAAAACCCAGCACTGCTGGGAGCAGTGGCTCTCAGGGACCTCTTTTCTCTGAAAGACTGGCCGAGAATAAAGCCCCTGGCCAATGCTGACACTGCCCCAAAAGCCATGGCCGCTAGGAGATAATTCAAAACCGTTCTGGATGATCTCCTCCCTTGAATCCTGGGAACTGAAGGGATGGTTCATGATCGGACAGTCTGTCAAGCTTCCCACTTTTCAGCACAGAAACTGAGGCCACTGCACTGCAGCCAGACCGTCCCCAGGGCTCCTGAGGTAACTAGGAATGGGCTGTGATCGACAGAAAGGGGAAGTTGAGCCCTGGTCTGTGAAAGTCCACAAAACTGAGCTCAGAGCCATGGGTAGAAGCTGGGATGACAGTCAGAACTTCCCAAAGATGGTCACAGGCAGCCTGGGAGGAGGGGAGGCTCTGTGGTGGGGCGTGTGCAAACACGGGCTCTTTCTGGTGGGCCAGCAATCTCTACAACACACCCTTTCAGTGAGCTTAGCCCTAGCCAGTCCAAGAGCCTGGCTTCTACTCTGGGTGTCTCCTCGTCTTCTCCGAGGTGTTTCTGATCACTGGAGATCGAGACAAAGTCAGGGAAACTCACCAACCTGGCCCTCTTGCCAAGCTGCAGGCTGGGGAAACAGATAAACAGGCTGAGGTTCTGGCCAGCAATCTGGTCCTCAACACGGTTAGAAACACAAGTCACCTGCAGGCATCAACCTAATGCTGGTTCAGACATGTGGGAGGCTGGGTAACACGCACATGTTTTGGGAAGAGAGCTTTAAAATGTCTCCTTCTCAGGGTCCCCTCCTGGGAAGCTGGAGGCTCGGGAGGAGGACAGGGCTCTGTGGCTCTCATGGGGAAAGAGGACCAAAGAAGGCAATAAGTCCAGATGCGGGGGAGGGGACACTGCCCAGCAGTTTCCTGAGAAGAGTCGGGCTGTAAAAGGAGTGAGGAGGCCTCTGTGATCCAGGGGCACAAGGCAGCCACTTAACTCTTCCGGCCCAGCACGCAAAGTGTGGGAGGATAGAGGAATTTCCCAACACATTCCTGGGCTGGAAGCCAGGCGGGCCCCCTCCCACTCCTGGCTGTCAGCACTACTTAGGCCCCTCCTTACTACACAGGGGCAGCTAATGGCCCAGGGGGTGGTGACAGCGTTCCTTTGAAAGGGGTTAGGAAGGTAGGTGGGGTACAGACTCTGGAGACAGGAAGCTCTGGCAACCAGGATATATCTGTTTCTGGATTTCTCTCTGAAGAACAGTTTCTACATCTGTAAATTGGGGTGTGTGTGTGTGTGTGTGTGTGTGTGTGTGTGTGTGTGTGTGTGAGAGATGTGGTATCCAGGGCACATACTAAGTACTTGATGAGTTGAAGATGAAACAAACCACAAACCTACCTCTGCAACAAGATGCAGGGCACATTCTCACTGACTCCAGCCTTGGTCTTAGTGCTCTGTGTAAGACATGGCCCCTATCTAAGTCTCAGACTGGCATTTGCAAAATGAAAATTACAGTCTCCCTTTTGTGAACAACAACAACAAAAAATGTTCTTTCTACCAGCCAGGGAAAGTCTTCCACTATTACGGAAGAGCTGAGGGGGGGAAGGGCAGGCCTCCACGGAAGCAGGTGGGGCAACATAAGGGTATGTGCACACGTGTGTGCCTCCATGCGGAGTTCAGAGGCCTGCCTGGCCTCACCCAATCTGAAGGTACTGCCAAAGGGAAATGGTTCCTGGGCCACCACTCGCAGAGAGCCACATAGGCCATTGTACTTCAATTGTCTGAAGTCCAGAGCTAGCCAGGGGCGAGGCAGAGATCGAACACAGGCTCCTCCATTACTGCACAGTGTGGCTTCTGGGAGGGACATGCCACTGGTGGCCTGCATCTCACCCCCAAGACAGCTGCCAACAACCTACCCAGCTCTCCCCAACCAGCATGTATATCATTCAAAGTCTCAGGAAGCCCAGGGCAATGCCATGGCCAGTAAGCATTGGGAATGTAATCTTGCTCCTATAGAGGACAGTCCCACACCACAGAAATCCATCCAACTGGGAAAACACCTCATTCAGGCCAACTCTTCACAGTATAGATGGAGAAACGGAGGCCCAGAGAGAAAGAGGAATCTGCCCCATCTCATGACAACCTGGAAACGGAGATGAAGCTACACATAGCTCAGTGCTTTATATTCCTAGACCGGTGCCTTCACCATCTCCCTACTGATTTTATGTATACATTACATATATATACATAAACGTGTATAGATATAGATGATATAGATATAGTACTGCCTATGAATGACAATCAGAGCATGGTACAGAAAGGGTCTAAAAGAAACGTAATTGTTTAAGGAAGCTAATGGGAACCAATGGCCAAGGGCAGCAGCAAAGTCCGTGCAGCTTGGCTCTCGACAGCTAACCACCAGGGGGCAGTGCTAGCCTCAGACAGCTTGGTTATGTTGGAACAACGCCAAAAGGAGGCCACTGAGGAAAAGCAGAAATAGAAAAGACTGTATTGAATATTGATTTCTGTCTCTCTCGATTTACTTTCCTTACAGACAGCTCAAGGCTCCTCCAGAGTTGCCTGGGAGAAAGGTTTTGTGGGGGAGAGGGTGATAAGGAGGAGGTGTTGGGGCACATGTCTAAAACCCCAGCACTGGAAAGATAGAGGCAGGTTAGGAGTTCAAAGTCCTCCTCAGCTACACAGTGAGTTGGAGGCCAGCCTGGATTACACGAAACACACACACATACACACACACATCTGAAATCCAAAGCCCTGGGTACTCCCGGGCCAGAGGAAGGGAAGTGGCTGTCACAACAGGTTATTCATACCCAGGTGCCTTCCAGACCTGGAACTTGTGCTTTCAGGTGCCAGCTAATCCACCTATAAGCAACATCAGAGCCCTGTAAGTGCCCGAGGCCTATCCAAGTTCAGGGGTGAAAGTGAGATAGCTGATAAGCTGTCTGCCGTGGTTCCTTGTGCCACCTCAGCCCCGCCTTTATGGCGAGGGCTCATAAAGCCACCACTGGCCAAGCCATGCTGTATCCTCTGAGGGAACCAGGTGAGTGAGCCCCCTTGAAGGGAAGGGAAGACGTTTGCAGGAGTCCGTGCTGCAGACTGAGACAAGCACCTGGATTCCCTCACTCCTCCCATAAGTCAGAAGCATTTTCCCTAACCCTAGATAGGGCTTATGCAGTAAACCCAAAGAGGTAAGAGTTCACCACTGGGCTGTGTCCTGACCCGCCCTACACACCCCTTTCACACACCTTACGAGCCTGATACACACCCACCAAAGGCAGGGAAGTGACTCTGGGTGGAGCTGAGAACAGTCCTACCATCTGCACCCGCCAGCAGCCACTGGAGATGACAGAGGGGACTTGTCCCAGCACCCACGGCGAATATCCCTGCTCTCTGACAGTGGGGACTTGTCCCAGATGAAGGCAGCTTAATCCCAGAAAGGGACAGAGCCCAGCCACTGAGTATTCAACTCCCAACCAGCAGCTTCATCTGGTCTCCATGACTCCCCCAGCAGGTCCTGGAGAATCCCAGTCACTCTGGCCCAAAGGGACCTGGCTGCAAATGAAATATCTGCAGTCTGCAGAGGGACTGAAACAGAAGGGACAAAATTCAGGGCCAGTCCAGCAGCTAGATCAGACATGGGGGCAGGAAACCCACTATGCTCATCCCTGAAAGCCTGGATCCCCCAATAGGGCCTGCTCCTTAGCAGATGTGGTCTGAACGCCGAATGAACAAGAGCCAGACTGAGAGTTTTCCCTAACTTCCCTCATTCTGACACTAGAAATGTGAAAATTCTGTCCAGGTGGTGGGCACAGAATCAGAACCAAGAAAGAGACTACAAACAACAAGCCTTTCTCTGACGGCCCTTACTGTGTACCAGGACCCCAGCTAAGTGTGATCTGTCCCAGTTCACTTTCATTTCATGGTCCTGGGTACACAGTATCACTGGCCCTGTTTCCCAGGTAACAGATCTATACACAGTGAAAACAAAGCAGAATAGGTTCTATGTCCTTACTTTTAAGGGCTCTACTACAGTGTCCCCCACAAGACAGGTACAGGGCTCTACCATACCCCCGACCTCAAAGCACTACCTGTAGATTCCCTAATGCCTATATCACCATGACCTCTCTCAAAAGAACACCCAGGCCACCCCTGAGAGGACGCCACCAAACAAGTGCCTCCTATGCTCTTATCCGGGTTCAAATGATCACACACAGGCTGGCGGACTGAATGTGCTGCCGAGATCCTCCTTTGTGCCTGAAGGGAAGGTACCCAGGCTGCCACAGTGCCCAGCACAAAGGAACGGGAAGTAACTAGGCAAGGGCCAGGCTAATGTGCAACCTTATAGACTAAATGGTGCCTTGTTCTACCCCTGCCCTCTGGCCTGCAAAAGCCAAAGGTATGCTATCACCAAGAAGGCATAAGTCAGAAACGCCAAGGGTGGGCTTTGCCAGCACCTGGTAGGGAGTATAGAATCTTTTGAAGAAAATACCACTGCACCAAAACCAGCTGTCCACCTCGGCCTAGCCGGTCATCGCCCCACGAGCCAATCATGCTTACAGCTAAGTGTGGTCATGGGAAGCCACCACACTGAACATGCTAACTGCTCCACAAGGTCACTGGGTACCTTCCCAACACCGCCACCACCGTAGTTAGAGTTACAGAAAGCAAAGCCCACGAGGCCAGCCCGATGCCATTCCAAGCTCATATTAAAGAGCTAAATTCTTCCTCAGAATTATTGGAGAGGGTCTTCAAGGGAGGATGTTAAGGTTAGATTGTCCCTGGCTGTGACACACTGGTGTCCTCTTTGAACTGTCAGCAGCTGCGATGACTTATGAGACCAGCACACAATCGGGCTCACTCATTTATCCTGAACTGGGGAGATTCCCGTAAGCCCTGCCTGTCTCTGCAGATCTATGGGCAGTTGATGGGAGAGCAAGACGTTTTCTTCAGTGGCATAGCTGCTCATTAGTAACCCAATTAGAATCAGTGGTCCACCAAGCTAGACACAGGGAGCCTTGGTCTGTAATCAGTCCTCTATCTAGAGTAAATAGGTGTTTGTTATCTCCCCCAGGAGACAGTCACACTACAGTGGCCAGTGTGACCGGTAGCCACTCAAGAACACAGTAAGACGGCCAGGAGTTCACAGAGAGAAGAAGCCACCGACAGCCAAGGTGAGAGACTGGGAAACTGCCTAGCCTCTAGGAGGGTGAGAAGATACATTTACATGACCACAGTGCCGTCACCACTACCAAAATAACCATGTCTGGCTGCATGGTTCATACAAACCACATCCCACAACAGCCAGGCCACCAACCACGCCACCACACCCAAGCCACCATCAGCATGGCACTAGCATGTCCCTGCCAAACACCTTATAGCATCAGGTCACCTTTGTCAGTCCAGTGAGCTCACATGGGAAGCTTTCACCACAGAAGCTGTGAAAGCCAAGTATGATGACCCCATACCTAGTGTGCTCTTCGGGTTACTTATTGGAGGGTGGCTTTCCCTTGGCACCTTTCCTCCCCCCAAAGTGTAGTAGAGCAAGTGTATGACCTGCCTGGTCTGGCTGTCCACTCCACACCCTATCTGTGCCATATAAGGCCCACCCTTATCGCACAATAAGGGTGATATGTCACAGCAGGGTGCTGGCTTGACCATGGTCTTGTGTGTGACCCTGCAATATACAACTTAATTTCTAGAACTGCCGAGGGACTGTAATGAGACTGTGCAGACAAGGCACTGAAGAGAGCTGTGTCACCCAGTGGTGCCACAGGAAGGGCAGAAATTGGCCCTGTTGGGAATAACCATGGCATGGTGTGTTCAAGAGGTGCAAACACAGGCTAAGAGGCCCCAGGACCCTTGCCATTGGCTCCATGAAGTCACTACCCAATGCCTTCTGAGTTCTAAAACATAGACTGTGGAGGAGGTAGATGATGGCCTTCAAACTACAGGGCCTGCTCGCTTCCAGTGCAGTCCCTCCCAATGCAGCCCCTCCCACGGACCCTCAGTGAGCCTTGCCAGAAACAGCTGTGTCACACCAAACCACCCAAGCCCCAGCCCTTGTGCTGCCCAGGAATCCCCACACTGTCCCAATAAACCTTTATGTCTTCATAATATTAGCCTGCCTACTCCTCTCAACACAAGAGTCTCAACACTCCCATTTAACAAATGAAGAAACCGAGTCTGAGAGGAGAGATTTGCTCAAGGCCACTCAGGTTGCTGCTTGGAAGTTAAAAAAAAAGCTACTCATCTCTCCCCTACTGCCCACCTCCTACCCGCCCAGGACCACAAGCATGCTAGGCAAGGAAAGACTTTACCACTGAACGAACAACACCAGCCTAAAGCCTCCAAGTCTATGATGGCTTATTACAGCAACACCAGAAAACTCACACAACCACACCTCTCTGGGTAAGTGACAATATGAAGTCCCAGGAGCAGGAGAAATATGGCTAGGGCCTTCAAGTGGGGAGAAAGGCCAGAGGAACACGTGTGGGGGGAAGTGGTATCTCCCTGCACGATGCCACCCCCAACCCAGATCCCAGAGCTCACCTCTTACCCCACACCCATCCCTTCAAAAAAAGCCAGCGTGAGAAGTGGGCCAGAATGGCCCGTTTTCCAGAAAGAGGGTTATTGTTTTCCAGTACAGGACAAACTTCCTCCCCTGGCATCAGAGGACAGCCTTGCCAAGGACAAGACAGCTCTGTCCTCACTCAGTGAGGGGACCTGGAGTCTTCATCTCATGATAGCCAACCAGGCAAGTACTACCAGGTCAAAAGGATTGGAAAGGAACTTGCTGGTTCTGCTTCCTGCTCCTTCCTTCCCACTCTCTGGGATGTTTCCATCTCTAAGGGCAAGCCAGACCCCTGCTTTCCTCAGAACTGCTCAAGAGAGTGAATATATACCCTTCCCAGTGATTTGGATGGGAAGAGACAAGTCAATCATCCCAGAAATTTGGCGGGATACAAGGAATCATGTGGATGACACTGTGCTCACTGGGTTTGTGCCCTAAGAGCCACAGACAAGGCTCTTAGGGCACAAACCCAGCCCCTGCAGCAGAGACCAAGAGCACACATAACCCATTGAACCCTCTAGGGCCCGGGAGTGGGACAGATTTTTGGCCTGGACTTGGTGAAAGGTTACCTAGTTACTTATTTACTAAAATGTTAAATCACATCTGGCCCAAGTTCTTGCTGTGTCACATCTACGAGCTGGGCATCATCAGGAAAGTCAAGTTATTTCTAAGCCACAATTTCTCTTTGTTATTATTACTACTGTTATAATTATTACTATTATTATTATTATTTTGGTTTACATGGGGTTTCTGTATAGCCCTGGCTGTCCTGAAACTCGCTCTTAGACCAGACTGGCCTTGAATTCACAGAGATCCACCTGCTTCTGCCTCCTGAGTGCTGGGATTAAAGGTGTGAGCCACCACCGCCCAGCAAATTTCTCTTTTTGAAGTAGAGCACTAGTAGTTCATGCAACACAGAATGGTTTACAAAGAACAGATTCAATGTGCTAATCAAATTTGTCTGGCTTATAGAACATGCCTAATAGGTGATAACTTTGAATATAAGGATAGTTAATCGTTAAAGCCCCACCAGGACTGGTATTCTATAGCCTGGAAAGACACTCGGCTTGTCTTTTACTCCATAACATTACTCCACAACTACATAATTCTTAAATTTTCTGGTTGATTCCTTATGTCAGACTACCTCATCCTTGCAAGTAACAATGATCATCATCATCATCATCATCATCATCATCATCATCACCACCATAAAGAAAGCAAGATTTGCAGTGGCGGGGAGGACGGACTAGCCAGATGTTAATAGCAGCTTGGGAGGCAGAGACAGGCAGATCACTGTCAGTTCACTTCGAGGCCAGTCTGGTGTATATAGTGAGACCCTGTTTTAAAACAAACAACAAAAACAAAAACACTGAGCTTGCAATTTGGGCAAATTGCCACCAGGTGGCAGATTGCTTGGTGGCAGGTCAAAGAGAAGCTCTGCAGATTCAGGTGTACCATCTGTGCTGTGTCACACAGAACTCAGAACTTCTATAAGGAGTCACTAAAAAAAAAAAAAAGTTCTATTAAAATAGTAGCCTTAAATAAACTGAGTGTGTGCAAGGTATTGTCAAGGGCTTTAAATATACCGACACATTTAAACTCAATTCTAAAGTTATTCTCAAAGGCGTGGGCTGTCTTTCCCCCATATTGGAAAGGAGGCTCAGGAGGGTGGACAGAGACACCCTAGGACCCCCCTGAGCCCTGGCCCATCACCTGGCAAGCGCCACATAGCCGCCATCTGTTGCAGGTCAGCAGGGGGCAGAGCACAGTCTGCTCCATCCTCTCAGGCACAGAGAGAGCTAGAAGCAGCCTAGAGCTGAGCCCGTTGAGACCGGTCCCACGTGTTTCTAGGCTGAAGATGCTGCTCTACTTACGCTGGAGTCTGAGCAAAGTCCCGGGGGACAACCATCTCTGGAATGTGACATCATTTCCCAGGCTCCTCCCATTCTGCCCTGTCCCAGGGAGGAGGCCCACTCCAGTAAGGATGCAGGGAACAAGAGTGTCTGGGTTGTGTACCTCAACCCTAAAAAAAGTCACCATGGGAACTCAGGGACCAGCCAGGGTTATATCATGAATCCAGATGGACCTTTTAAAAAAAATTATTAACTTATTGGTGGGGAGGACAGAGGAGTAAGGTGCCAGCTACCATGGTAAAAAGTGACTCAATTCCTGCGAATTCCACAACCTCCATACATGCCATAGTACATTGGTACACATAGTAAATTAACTTATTTTTTTAAAAACGCCTTTTACCCAGTTCTTCCTCTTAAACTTCTCCTTAGCAATAAGTTAGATATTTCTAGCAGTATATTCTCCCACGAGCATAAAAATAAACATTTAGTATCAAAACAAACTAAGTCACTTCCACCCCAAATACCAAGCATACTCCCCAGGCCACACACGAAGGCTTTGATGAAGCCATTCGCATGTCCTGACCCGATTCCAGTCACCTGTCCTGGCTGGGCCTCAGTTTCCTCCTCTGTCACATACTATAAAAGTAGCATGTCTGAAGTCATCCAACCCAAGACCTGGCATCCCTAGGTCTCAGAATTTAGCAGGCCAAAGCTCCTGCAATCCCACACGAGGCTTAAGGCCCTGGGCCAGGCTTGTTCTCCAGCCTTCAACAGGAGCATTGGGCTGGGAGACACTAAAGATAAGAATTAATGATGAGTGTCTCTCTCTCTCTCTCTCTCTCTCCCTCTCCCTCTCTCTCGCTCTCGCTCTCGCTCTCTCCCCCCCCCTTCTCTTTCTCTACTCAAGTCTCCCAGCCCCAGCTACCTTCCCATTCATGACTACAAGCACAGGTTGTGTCTAGGGCTGTCTCCCTATCTGTGAAGGAAAGAACGGAAGCCCTTACTTTAGGCCTATGCCTGGCTTTCAGGTTCTGTGAAAGCACAAGCAACCTTTCTCAAGTTGACACCCCTCCATGTGGGGTCCACAACTATCTCAGAATCTCCCTTCAGGGGCTCATAACTAAGCGGAGGTAAAGCAACATCTGAAAGTCCTTCTGGCAATCCCATTTCACACATTCCACTCAGCCACACCCAGACAGAACAACTCAGATCACCAAGAGGGGCTCAAACACCCCCTTTCCCCTGAACTGCACCCTGCCTCACCAACACCCAGACAGCAAGAAGAGGCCAATCACACTAATGGCCTGTGCCTTTCTTTCAGTAGAAGAATCAGAATGAGCTGGACCTTCTAAGAGACTGAGTCCGCCCAGGGACTTTGATACCGAGTCCAGAGTGGGACCTGCAGGACCAGGGCAGGGAAAAAGGACCAGGACAGCGCAGGGGACAGCAGTGCCTCTCCAGAGTACTTCATTGTCAAATGGAGAAGCAAAACATGGGAACCAGATTTAGTTCCACACACAGCCAGATGGCCTACTTCCAGAGAGGGCCAGGACCCACAGCAGTCAGTAGGTGGATAATCCAAGCCCACCCCAAAGAATGTTGGGTAACAGGTTCTCTTTTCCACTCTTGAGCACCTTGGAATGATCCCTCAGGACAAAGAGAAAGCTAGGCCTGGGAGGGTGCTGGCCATTTCTCCCAGACCCAACACATGGGTTCTAGAAGCCTTCTGCTAGGCCTCTCTGCTGTCACTCTCTTGTGCCTCACATCCCTTCTCTCAAATACACACGTGAGCCTGCAGGGAGGAGCATCCTGTCAGAGAGGAGGCCAGGCAGCACCTCGGGCTTCTAGACAGCAGGGCCAGCACTGATCTGCCAGAAATCCACATGACAATCTGAGAATTCCTTAGCCATGTGGCCTCTCACAGACTCCTAGGTCACAGATGAGGAGACTTATGACAGTGGGGACCCACAGTCTGTCAACTGAATGTCAGGGGCTGTTCTTCAAGAGTCTGTGTGTGAGATCATGAAGTCTGTGTATGCATCTGACTTATGTCATGATCATTGGGATCTCCAGGCATACCACATTTTGTTTCAAATGCCAGGATGTCATTCTTCACGGCTGAGGAACATTCCTTCCTGGCGTACATCATGCTTTCTTTATTCATCGACTTCGCGGGTTCTTTATGTAACTTACTACCGTAAATGATGGTGTCGTACCGCAGGAGCCCTCTTCAAGGGCCTGCTTCATTTCTATTAGCTATGCATCCAGAAATGGGAGAAGCAAAGAGTAGCCAGTTGTGCCAGGGTCCAAGGATGAAGAAATAGGGAGGTTTTGGCCAGAGGACCCAGGTTCAGTTACACAGGTGGACTAAGTTCTAGAGATATAAAGTCAATAATGTGATTTTAATAAACATGATTATATTCTTCAGGGAAAGACCTTCATATTCCTAGTACACACACTTATACACACGCGTGCGTGCGCACATGCACAAAACTGTATTGGTGATATATTAATAATCTTGATCATGATCATCTCAAAGTATGTACATGTACCAAGTCATTACATGGGCCTTAAAGTTTCTACTCTTTGATTTGTTAGTAGCAAAATGAACAAGACAGCTTAATATATAAAAGTCCTTGCCACCAAGCCTGATGACCTAAGTTCAATCCCCAGAACACACATAGTAGAAGAGAAATAATTCCCACAAAATGTCCTCGGACCTCCAAAAGCACATCATGGTATACAAGCATGTGTGTGTGTGTGTGTGTGTGTGTGTGTGCACACACATGCACACAAATAAAGAATGCCTTTAAAAATCTGGAGAAAGAAAATATTAGGCAGGATGAAACCCCGAGTGGTCTGTCTTCCATGCCACAAATCTGTCCTTTTTCCTTGAATGCACAGAGGTTTGGTTGGAATGGAATTCTGCATCACCCTGCAGAAAAACCCCCTCATCTTCTCCCCAGGGGCCTTAAACCTAGCTCACTTGCATGGCAGGCACATGAAACTGATAGTACGATAACGTGTACCAAGTGTCAGTAATGTTTGCCCTAAACTGGACCCACTGGACCTGACAGCCTAGGACTTCCAACACTGTTGTCGGCTAGCCCACGTGGTCATCCTCCCTGAAGCCACAGGTGTCTGTGTGCTGAGGAGGTGAGCATGTGGACAGCCTTACTCCTGCCTGGGCCGCTGAAGTCTCTCCACACTGCACGCTGCCATTTCCCTCCCCTTCCCTGGTCATGTCTACCAGGTCATGCAGCACCTCTTCCAGTCATCATCAATGGTAAGTGGCAAGGTCACAAAGACAAAATGAGCAGAGAGTTTTCCAGCGGGAAAATGGCCATGGGAAGGAAAATGTGTTCAGGTAATGTTTCTCAACAGTGAAATGATGGCAGAGCTAGCAGGCTTCCTTTGGAAAAGTCTATCTGAACTTTCTTAATTTTCTTCAATAAACACTGTAGAAAAATTTTAAACTAAGTGTTGTTTTTATTTCAAAAACAAAAACAAGCCTTGACAGTTGGTAGAGACAAGAGGGTCAGGAGTTCAAGGTCACTCTAAGCTACAGAAGTTTGAAGCCAGCCTAGAGATCCTGTCTCAAATAAATAATGATAGCAAAACACTTTTTAAAAAAAAAAAAAAAAGAAAGCAGGAAAAGATATTCATGATGCCTGTACATTTCAAATATATAAAATTGATGGTCGATTCTTGAACTACATGTAATAGTTACTCTCAACTGTCAAATCTGATGAGATCTGGAGTCACCTAGAGACAGGACTCTTTGGGCAAGCCTTGGGGGCTTGCCTTGATCAGGTTAAATGGCATGGGAAGGCTCACCCACTGTGGGTGGGTGCCGTTCCCTGTGCTAGAATCCCCGCCTGTATGAAAGGCTGAAAGTGAACCGAAGGCAAGCTCTCATTCACCTATCTCCGCTTCCTAAACTTGGATACAATGTGACCAGCCCCTTCAAGCTCCTGCCCCTTTAGCTTCCCCACCATGAAACACTGTATCCTCAAACTGTGGGCTGAAACACATCTTTCTCCCTTCAGTTGGTTTTATCAGGGCACTTTGGCGTGGCAACAGAGAAAGTAACTACAACACTGCATCTTCCAAAAATAAATTTTTAAAAAAATTGACAATTATAAGTGTTTATTGGAGAGAATATAAAGCAAGAAAGATAGAACCAGAGAGTAGAAAAAGAGCACACTACAAGCCTGGATGGAAGGTTCCAGAGTGTGGGTATAGAAGTCCACATCTTCAAACCACCTTCAAACCCTTTGGTAATTAGCCCCCTAGCTTTGGAAAACTAAGTCTTGTTTCCCAAAGAAGATCACATGGAAGGTCTATGAGACTCCTGACCACAGCTTGCCCTCAGGACACGTTTGTAAGGACATGTCTGCCAACAGGGACTGCTGGGCATGGCGTTGGTGACAAATGCAATCCTAATACTAGCAAGCACATCACTCGCAAGGCTTAACTGTCCTCCTCCCAGAGGGAGCCCAAAGGGTGCAGGAATGGTCTGGCCTCCAACGAAAACACGCAGCTCAGCTCAGACTGGGCCAGCAGATACTGGTTAAATAAACAAACGAAGGAACTTGTACAACCAACTCTGTCTGAACAGTGGGTAGTGAACGGATAGACCTGTGCCTTCTGATCTGAAACAAGGCGGGGGCGAGACTTGTTCAAAGCCACTGACCACCCAGCATGCACCACAGGTTGACTGAATGAACTCTAGCAATATCTCGCATATGGTCATCATGTTATAACAGACACATGCTGGCACTGACCACACATGAGGCACAGGCTGCCAAAGGTCATGATTAAAGGGAAAACAGGAGAGATGTATACTATCAGACTATGAGCAGGAGATACTAATCCAAGCCAGGAAATACCCTGAGCTGGCCAAAAAGTGGGACAAGGCCTCCCTCCCAGGACAGTAGTTCTTGGTCCCTGCCTCTCCACCTTGGTGGTGGTGGTGGTGGTGGTGGTGGTGGTGGTGGTGGTGGTGACGACTGACTTCCTTAGATCAGGACTCCAGCCCAGGCCCTACCACCACCACCACTCCAACTCTGGCCCCTTGGTCTGGCCATACAGGATTCCCTGCACCTTGAACCTGCCTGGGGCCTGGCTATTCCAGCTATAGAAGCTGCCCGTTTATTAAGCAACCCAATTAGCCCCTCTGACCTCCATTCTCCGCAGCTCTCCAAGCAGCCGGGCGTTAAATAGGAGATCCAAAAGTGGAAATTGACTTTATGTCAACGGTGGCTGTGGATGCTGACACCATTAGATGGAGGGCCGGTAAGGAAGACTTCGTCCATCAGGACAGTCTGCCAGGGTTACTAAATTCAGAAAACCACGATTCTGCAACTTAAGAGAGGATGTAAAATGTCCTTACTTTAGTAGAATCTGTAACTCTAGCGGCGGCCTAAAGTGCATTGATCTGCACACCTCACTATGGCCGCCATCCTCTCAAGGAGGCCTTGCAGTAACTACAGCACATGCGGCTCTAGTCTGGGGTCTGTCTTTGAGTGGTCTCTGTCGTGGGGGGGGGGGTCAGTGTGGTGTCTTTGCAATGGTCTCCTTCTCCTGTCAAGTGTGTGTGTGCGTGTATATGAATGTGTGGTGGTAGTGGTGATGGTGGTGGTGTGTGTG
>NC_022020.1:47186755-47190630 GCF_000317375.1 Microtus ochrogaster
AGTGTGGTGGTAGTGGTGGTTGTGTGTGTCTGTGTGGTCTCCTGTTGTGTGTGTCTTTGCACGGTCTTCTAGTTTGTGTGTGTGTGTGTGTGTGTGTGTGTGTGTGTGTGTGTGTGTATTTAGAGAAGAATGACAATGGCTGAAACTCAAAGCCTTTGGCTGGCACTTTCCCCAAAAGGCTTTTGACTTCTCAGCATTCAGATGAGCACCCTCCAGGATGAACATCTTCTAAGAGTGGCCCTGACCACCCTCTCCGCTGCAGCCACCCCTCCCCCCAACACCCTTGCTGACTGATTGCTTGTTCTCAAGCTTGTCACCCTCTGAAATCCTCTTTTGACCTTTCTGCCTTCCTTGGTAGTCCCAGGTCAAGTTCCCCCTGGGTCCCCAGGTCCAAGCCCAGTGGCACACAGAAAATAGGCATTGACCATGGGCTACATTGAAGGAGACGGGCTGTCCTTTAGGCATAAGAACGTATAAGCTAGAGAAACTCAAGACTGGTATTCCAGAAGCCAGATCTATCCTCCATGGAACATGGGACAAGCCACCAGGCAGCCTATTTCAGGAAGTGACTTCTGCTCTGTCCAGCCAGGTAACCCACCCCCCGCCCTGGAGGGGAGGAAGAAAGCCGGATGTGGGGTTTCCTAGGGTTATAGAAAAAGAACAGCTCACAGGAAGGAATCTGCAGAGTCTGTGGAAGTCGGAAAACACCCCAAACTTCCTCAGGATGTGTTCTATAGCTTACAGGAGTGACACAACAGAATCTACATCAGATGGACACTAGTTTCCAAGGCTAGAGATCCTGCCACTCTATTAACTAGCATTTCAGTGAGGATTACTTAAATAACATGTTCATATGTACCTCCTAGGTCCTGTATTCAGAGCCTCTCTATTCAAAATCCAGTGACTTTGTGTTTGTTCGCAATAGTCTAGGCTATATCCCAGACTGTACTAGAACTCACTGTGTAGCCCAGGCTGGCCTTGACTGATGGCAATCCTCCTGCCTCAGCCCTGGTTCCTACCCCAAATGCCAGGATTACAATCATGAACCACCATACCCAGTGGGTCTTTAAATAGGCGAGACTTCTGTTCTTATCCCTGAGGGCAGGAATTATGCCCAAGGACTCTCAAGCAGCAAGGGAGAGATGAGCAAGGCCTTGAACCCAGATTGCCTTACCAAGAGCCCACACAGAGCCAGAGCTTCTCTGGCCTTCTCTACAGCCCTGTGTGCTCCATGGAGTAGGCCATGTGTGAGCTATCCCCTGTCTAAGGTCCACAGCTAACATCAGAGAAAGAATTCCAAAAGTGACATTTTCAGTTGTGAAGGCTCAGCCCAAAGGGGAAGGGCATTGTGGAGGTGAGCTGTTTCTGATGGAACTAAGGGAGCTCCTCAGAAGCTGCCTGTCATGATGGCTCCTAGGTGCAAGCCAGGTCAAGTGGCCACCTGTCAGCCCCAACCTTCACAGGCAGCTGCAGAAGGCCATAGACTGTCAATCTACCTGTTTAACCAGATCACTGGTCTCTTGGGTCTGAAATCTTACTTACCGCTCATTTGAAACCAACTAATTTCAAGTGTGATGCTATGAGTAACTGGTCCCAGTGCTTATAAAAATACTTTTACATCGGTTATCTCTTGTAACCCAACAAACAAACTCACATACGCAGCAGGGGACAGTGAGTGAGAGAGGTCACGTGACTTAGACACACTTCCACAGCCGCCAGACAGCAGAAGCAGGGTGGGCAGCCCATTGCCAGCAGAGGGGTCTTTCTCCTTCAATCCAAGCTGCCAGAGGAAGGGGGAGCACAAAAATAGCCCCAGATCCTACTAGGAAATATGAGGAACGACAAGATCACTCACAATAATCGCTAAAAACCATCAATCTGGCAGGCAGTTCCCCAAAATGGAAACACGTAAGCCTCAATCCTGAGAAGGACGGAGGCCCCGAATCCCTAAGAGATACCAGACAAACATCTGTCTGGTTTGGGCCAGTGAGACAATGGCCACACAAGCTAGTGAGAGGGTGCAGGGGAAAGGCACTTTCCCACAAGCCTGAGGACCTAGCCCCAGAACCTATATAAAAGGAAAAGAAGAAAACTGACCCCACAGAATTGTCCTCTGGCCTCCAAGTGCACATCGAAGTACGCATGCTCACACTCACATATCATACACACCCAAATAAAACGTGATTATTTAATTATCAATTACATTATGCTCTTATAATGTTATTAAAAATAAAGACCTTTAAAAAGTTTAATAGCATCACATTTTGGCATCACGTATGAGGACACAAAAGACTTTCGCTCATTACTGTGAAAACAAACTGATAGAATTTAGTTAAGAACAGGAAAGTGTCGATATACCCCAAAACTGAAAGTTGCACACCCCTTGATGCTGGGCAAGTCCCCTTCAAGGTATTCTTGCTGTGCATATACTCATGTGTGTACATGACAACCATGCAGAGACATTCAAACCAGGCACGCTCCATCAGGAATACCCCAAATATGACAGACAACTAAAGCTCCGGTCAAGTCAAAACATGAAGTCGATCTCTGCACACTGACATGAAAGGATTTTCAAAAACTATTAAGTGGGGGGAAAAAGCAAGTTGCATAATAGTATTCTTAGCTTGGCACAGTTTGTGCTAAAAAAAAAAAAGGGGGGGGGAGAATGGAGGCAGGAAGTCAGACCATCCACTGGTGTTCGTTCACTTCTGCGAGGACATTAGGAGTTGGTCAGAACTGCTCTGGGGAGGCAAACACAAGGATGGACACACAGGGTGGCTTCCATTTTATAACTTTTGCCATTGTTAAACCGTGCCCTTTATTACATTAAACACATCCACAAGGAAGTCCATTTGTTTCTTCCTCATGGAACCACAATGCAGCACGAAAGCAGCGTGGCAGGCAGCTCGCCAGGCAGCTGGACGCGAGGGGCCTGCTTCTCCTAACCCTCCCCAGCAGCTGCCCCTTGGGGCTGCTCCAGTGGCAGCCTGAATCACAAGACGGATCAGTTAGCGCTTCCACCGGCCTGGCTGAGTAATAGATTCTAAGTCAGGAAGCTTGGGTGCAAATGTCTTTCCTGCCAGCAGAGGTGTTTACCCTGCTCTGACACATAAGCAAATGCTGGGGATGACTAAAACCCGACAGAACGGCCGGAGGTCCTGGGAAATACTTGGAGATGACCAAATACTAAGTTAGAATGTGAGGAGGGGGTTCCAGGAGCTGCACAGGGGTGCGCAGGCCAGTGAAGTCAGTAACAGAGCCTCATGTCCGGCTCATTCCACGTGAGAGGGTGGCTTAGAAGCAGCTCTCAGGCCCACTGTGGATGTTCCTACCCAGGGAGGAGCTGTTCCCACTTTTTTAAAGTAGAAGTGGAGGCTCAGGCGGTCATGAGGTAAGCTAGAGTTAAAACTATGACTTTCCCTCTCAAGGTCATAGGCAGAAGTCAGTCCTTAAATGTAGCCTGGGAGACAAGGCCAAGTGTGTGCACCCATGGAGGGAAGCTTGGCAAATGTGGAGCCTACAACGGGGCTTTTATTTATGTGTATATTTTTGAGTAGTGCTTGTGACGGGTCATTTTCTCTTTCTTTTGCTCTTGTCTATTTTCATTCTTAATAAATTAACAGTGATAATCTTTTATTTTATGTATGCATGCATGCATGCACTTTCAAGGCTGAGTCTCACTGTCTTTTCCACAGTTGGCCTCACAAGCCTCTTGCCTCTATGTCCCATGTACTGGGATTGTGCATCATTACAGCTCACACATTTATTACTTTTTAAAAAGAAAAATATATATATATAAATATATATATATACACACACACAATTTAGTGGGGGAGGGTGAAGACTTGCTTCAAATGTACAATTCCTTGTCTATA
>NC_022020.1:47190847-47221096 GCF_000317375.1 Microtus ochrogaster
CACACACACACACACACGCACACCTTACATAAAAACAGGAAAGAAATGACATGTTCATCTAAGAGGCATCTGAAGACCAAACCACTGAGAGTAGCTCCCCTCCCTACCAAGGAGGAGACACTGGGAATAAATAGTCAGCCTCATTTTTTTTTTATGACAGCTTAGTTCCCAATGCTGACAACTTTTAAAATGTCTTTAAATGGCAACTTGAATATATATAGCACTTGTTAAGCAAGACAATCAAAATATAAACTTTTAAAAGTATATCCACTTTTCAAAGGAGTGGAAGTACGGTGCAACACTCAGGAAGACTGAGGTTGGAGAAGCAGGAGCCAGAGGTCCAGGCAAGTCTAGGCAACATAGCAGGACCATCTCTTAACAAATTAACTATTTAATTAAATCAAGGAATCTAAGGGAAGAAATGACTTCTCCAAAACGTCTTGGAACCAGCACTACACACGACTCAGCCCAATTAAACTAATGTCAGAGTTTTTGCAATAACAGTCTCACACTGAACTTTATAATCCTTAGCTCCCTTCTTTCTTGACAAGATGGCTTTGCATTGACTTGGTCTGTGAGACTCCAAGCTCAACAGTCTCCCTAGGCATAGGCGATTCTAGTGTTCCTGGCGTAAGCCTGCGCCCACAAGGGCCCCCACTATGCAAACCTGGTCCTGTCTGTCATGCCTTGGTTACTTTATCCACTGGCTGCACAACCCGATCGGCAGCTGAAGAGGCTCAGAGGGAGTTGGGTGATTCTGGTGTTGAATTGCCTCCTAGCCACATGGTATGGTAACTACGGTCGCTCTTTTTCCGCTTGATGTGAGCTTTCTTTAAATAATTACAGACCTCATGTTAACAGCTGCAACTCTGTGAGACACACCAGAAACCAACGCCCAAGAGTGACTATGCTGGGACTCAGAGGCCACCCAGAGTTAGGTCTGCTGACCCCAGGATATCCAGGAACTCTCCTGCATCGCCTCCCTTGTTAAAACACTTTTTAGTTAAAACCAGATCCCAAAGCTATAAGCAGTTTGTCTGTGGGTTTAAAACAAAAAACAACAAATGATTCTAGATAGATAAAAGTGTGTGTGTGTGTGTGTGTGTGTGTGTGTGTGTGTGTACATCTGTCAGTAAGGGATTCTTTAATGATTTGTTCCTTTAAAAAAAAAAAATCTGACCCAAAGTTCCCAATTTTCACCCAACCTTGCCACCCCCGTTAATGACTTATCCAATGTTCCGTGATTCGCTGGGGAGGTTGGGAACAGGCATTCTCTAGCTTGGAGTTCCTCCTCCACCTTCTCCTCCTTCCCACCCACTCACTAAGCCACACAATCCTATGACACATTCCTTCCAACTTACAATTCAAAGAGAAGTCAGTCCCTGTCACCCGGGACAATCTGGGGAGTTAAGCACCTGCAATTGGCTTTGCCAGTGAATGTGGGGAGCACACACACACACTACCCACCTGAGACAAGACTATGCCCTAACTCCATCTGTGTCTAGAACCTTCTCAGGCTCTGTTCAATATTTGGTGGTCCTGCTGTATGCAATATTTAAAAGGAAACCCCTCACAATTGAAAATCTATGAGATACAGGCTGGTAGAAAAAAGAGAAATCAAGGCACACCAGCCCCAAGAGGAGCCAAGATCGAGTCAAAGTTCCAAAGCAAAAGAGGCTGCCTCCAGACTCTCCCAGCCCACGTTCCTTCCACAGCACTCTAATCACCAAGCAGGAACAACAATCACTAAAAATGTGTTTCCCCTTCCCTATCTCACAACTAAAGACAAAACAATGGAACTTATGCTTTTCTGGGGGAGGTTCTCCGTTGCAACTGTTGCAAAATCACACAATAGGTGGATGTTGCAACTTCAAAAAGACTGGGAATCATCCCTGAGAATTCAAGACAATCTAGAAACTCAGTCTAGACAAGGCACAGACATGAAACTGCCCCTTCCAAACACCATCCTTTCTCATTAGGCAGATTTAGGGGTGGGAGTCACAAGTCACACACTCCTGCCAAGTTCATGTACCAGTGTTCTTGCTGGGCAAGTCACTTCCACATCCCCAGACTTTGGGCTATCCTGTACATGGTGATGAAAATGTTTTTAAAGCCGGGTGGTAGTGGCACACACCTTTAATCCCAGCACTCACTCGGGAGGCAGAGGCAGGCTGATCTCTGTGAGTTCGAGGCCAGCCTGGTCTACAAGAGCTAGTTCCAGGACAGGCACCAAAAACTACAGAGAAACCCTGTCTCGAAAAAAATCAAAAAAAAAAAAAAAAAAAAAAAAAAAAAAAGAAAGAAAATGTTTATAAGGATGTGAATTCTGGATGTGAGATGGACTATCACAGCAATATGCTACAGGGCCTAAAAGTAAAAGAGGGGTAATAATTATTATTGCAACAATCATCATTCTTGCTAAATTTATTGCGGGCTTACTCCACAAAGCAACCACCTTCCCTGCCTGTCAGGTAGGTACCTGGTAGGTCCAGGCCATGAGAAAATCCTGACTGAGCAAGGATTCCAGTTCGGATTAAGATGAGAACTATACCCTGGCCTTTCCTGCCTGCAAATCCCCACGTGCTTCCTCCACGCCAAAGGCCTGGGGATGAGCTGTGCAGACCACAGGTGGCAACACTCATTTCACCCTGCTGTGTGGCCCTGGGAAAATCGAGTCACCCAAAGCCACCTTCCCTCGGGAACCATCCCAAGGCCTCTCTACTCCAGAGCAGCCTGCAGCTCGTCGTCCTTGCTGGAAATCTTGCCGTTCCTCCTTGTGCTTCCTCCAGATGCTTGTGATTCGGGCAGACAATGCATTCCTCCTGCCTGCTGTGAATCTCCAGAACCCTCCTCAGAAAGCTCATAGCCTGTGGCCACTCATGTCTGTGACCCAGTCACACCAGGCATCTGTCACACCGGGGCAGGCTGTTTCTGCCCTAAGAGGCTTCTCCCACCATGTCAGACAACTCTTTCTCCTTCCTCAACCCTCTGCTTCCAAAGCCCCATGATCCGCTCTCCAGAGCCTTCTGAAGGTAGACCTGTTTCCAGAGCAAAGAGTGCAGCTTGCTGAAATCTGTAACTCAGCTTATAATGAGAATGACTACTACACGGATGGAGAAAGAGATAATAAATAATAATTGTCCACAGTTCCATAACAGTTTCCTTCAGCAAGATGTCATCAAACCAAGTCACTGGCACATGTCCTTGCCGGTGATAACACTCAAGCACCACACGAAGCAATTCAGTTAAGATATATAATGTTACCACATCCCACAGACGAGGAAACTGAGACCCAGGCAGAATAAGCAATATGTTCCAAGTTAATTGACCACTAAATGACAGATCCTGGACTCACCCAGCTCAGACCTGCTCGGAATCAGTTCTAGGCTGCCTTTCAGGCTGGGTTCCTCCCCAAGAACCGGCTTATACTGGTCCTTTGCTAGCCTGACTACCTGGCAAGCACACTATTAAAACTAACAGATCATCTGAGCATAGCAGAGCTTTCTTTCGGGGGTAGATGTCTCTCTACCCCACTGCCTTCTCTGACTGTCTCTTTACCCCACACTACAGCACACCCCCGGTGACCCCCAGGCGTCAGAGGCCAGTCTGAGCACAAAACAGGCTTATATGGAATCTACTCTCTGATTCTAAGAGGAGGGATCTCTGGCCCACAACCACTCCTACCTCCCCTACACACAAGCTGTGTGGCAGAGTCACAAGCTATAGGGGGCATTGCCACATTCCTGCTGAAGGACAGACCAGGAAGCCATCAGCCAGGTGGCCTCTCTTTCAGTGACTAGGACAAAGAGCAAGTGCTAAAGAAGGCCAAAAGCCCTAGGCTCTGCTGAGCAGGTATGGCCACGCCCATAGGATGGGGGGGGGTGGCCTAACTCTGGAGAGAAGGTAGCCTGAGGTCACTGGGGCACTGGGGCATGGCTTCTGGGGCAGGGCTCTGGCCACCCTTACTTACTGAGCCCTGAAGGCTCAATCAACAAAGGACCTATACATCTCCAGAGAGATATTCACCCTAGACCCAGGCCCTCATAGGAAAAAGCAAAATCAAGCAAGCAAGTAAACAAACAAACAAAAACAAGGTTGAGGTATTTATTGCTAGGGCTTCTGGTAAGAAATGAATGAGCTCATGGGCCACACGGGCCAGGGTGGCTTGAGGGATTCATTCATTAATTTTTTCCTCGTTCATTCAAGAACTATTACAAGAATGAAGGTGTTCCTCCATCTAACCCCAAGCATAAAGATGTTAACTCAAAGTGAATCAATTTCCTCAAGGTGAGGCTTAAAACTTCAAAATGCTTAGGAGAAAAAGACGGGCAAAAGCCCTGGATTTGGAGCAACTATAATTTATTTTTCACAGTGCCACAGGCAGAAAAGAAACTGACAAACTGCATCTCATGTAAATGCCAACAGAACAAAGAGGAAGCTCCTCCAAAAGTAGGAAATATTTGCAAATTATATACCTGATACGGGATTAATATTTTACTTTGGTTTTGGATCTTGTTTGAGACAGTCTCACTATATATGCCAGGCTGACCTGGAACTCACAGAGCCTACTAGGATTAAGGCATGCTCCACCATGGCCAGCTCAGGATTAATACTCTGAAAACAGTCGAGTGAAGGCGATAAACTTCAAGCAATCTGATTCAAACATGAGCAAAGGACCCGAAAAGAGCTGGCTGTTGGAATGTGCACTCACCCACCTAACGTTTGGGAGGGAAAGGAGGAAGGATCCAAGTTCTAGGTCAACCATACCTAGGTAGTAAATTCGAATCCAGCCTGGGCTCTGGGGACCCTGCTTCCAAAACATAAAGACTTGAATACTACTTCTCCAAAGAAGATAGTCGAATAGTCAATAAGCACATGAAGAGATGCTGAATCGGGAGGGAATTGCAGTCAAAATGACAAGGAGATACTGTCTAGTATGTCTACTACTATCAAAACCCAAGAAACAGCCGGTGGGGCAGCCTGGGGGAAAACTGGAACCTGTGCTCACTGTCAGTGGGAATGGAAAATGGTGCAGCTGCTGTGAAAAGTGTGGCGGTTCCTCAAAAATTAAAAATAGAATTGACACAGGATCCAGCAGTTCCATTTCTGTATCTACCCAAAAGAACTCGAAGCACATTCTCAAAAGCAGCTATCTTTATCCCCATGCTCACGGCCCCATCGTTTCTACAGCCACAGCGGGGGAAGCAATCCAAAGAGCCATCAACAAACGAAGGGGGAAGCCAAATGCAGGCACACACTTACAATGGAATATTATTCTGCCTTAAAAAGGACAAATTCTGACATGCGTGGGTGAACTCTTGGGGGTAGGCTATCGTACCGAGTGAAACAATCAGTCCCACGAAAAGGATCCATACTATCTGACCCGCTTACATGACGAACCCACAGTAACCAAATCCTGGAGACAGAGGATTGAAACCGCAGTGGCGGGCTGCTGTTTACTGGGTACAAAGTTTCAGTTTTACAAGATGAACTACAGAGGTGGACAGACTGGTTGTACAAAAAGGATAAAAGCATTTAATGTCACTGAGTATGTAGCTAAGAGAGTTAAATTTTATCTGTATTCAAAAGGAGAGAAAGAGAAGAAGAAAGGAATGTTGGGTGAGTGTAGACCATGTGTCAAGCTTTAGTCTAGGTCTAAGGAATGTGGCAGGTACCACCCTGGCAACATCAGTCCTGTAAACCCCTCCATGCCCCAGAGCACTGTCTGGGCAGGCAAGAAGATGTACACTGGAGCTGGAGAAATGGCTCAGTGGTTACAAAGCTCTGGTTGCTCTTCCAGAGGATCCACGTTGTATTCCCAGCGCCCATATGGTGACAAACAGCCACTTTGTACCTCAAGTTCCAGGAGATCCAGCGCCCTCTTCTGGACTCTGTGGGCACCAGGCACCATGTGGCATACAGAAACACATGCTAACAAAACACCCATATGCATGAGAATAAAAAATTGTTTTTTTAAAAAAAGAAGATGCCATTAATAAGTCAGAGTGTCCCCAGGTGCCACATACCTTAAAGACTGGGTCCTAAGGTAGACAATGGGAGAAGAGTAGAGTCTGGGACAGCTGATCTGGCAAGGTCCCTGGGGGCCTAGGGATAAGAAAGACTTCTGGGAAGACCATTCAGGGAGAGGGAACAGTGGGCACAAAAGCCCCACAGCTCAGTCCTGACTTGGGCCCCATCATGCCCACTGGCAAAAGCAGCATAAGAGGGCTGGGAAGATGGTGCACTGGGTACCAGATGTGAACTTTGGTTCCATAGTTCCCCTAAACTGTTGTATGGCTGTGACCAGGACCAGCATCCTCTGATCTTTCAGGATTTTGACAATCAAAGAAGCCCCAGGCAGAGGGGCTGCAGACAGAATGCATTTCCTCTGGTTTCCTCCTTTCCAACCCACTCACCTCTTAAAATAATCCCTACCTTCTGAGTTGCCCCACATGTGGGGGTATGCCTGAGGATGGAAGGGAGCAGATGTGGGGCAAAGATGCAGGGTATTTGGGGTTTGTTTTAACTCCCCCCCCCAAGATTTATTTTATGTATGTATTTTACCTACATGTATGTCTGTGCACCCAGTTCATGTCTGTGCCTAGGGAGGTCAGAAGTGTGCTTTCGATTCCCTGCAACTGTTATTATAACTAGTTGTGAGACACCGTACAGGTGCTGGGAACTGAGCCTAGTGCCTCTGGAAGAGCTGTCGGTGCCCTTAACCACCTCTCTGGACCCAGAAGATGCACGGTTAAACTGCAGCCTTCCAGCATTCTAGCAAGTCCTGTTCGGGCACCAGCCCTCCATGCCCCCATCCATAAAATGAAACGGGCATGAAAAATAAGGAGAGATACGACCTAGGGAAGCCAACTGCATAAGCCAGATACTACAATGGGCCTTCCACCAACCCTTAGTCATTTGTACGTGAAGTGCTAGGTACCCTGTGCTCCCAACAGAAGCAAGAAAAGACAGTGCGGAGGAAGACCACCCAGTTAGTGCCAGACACACTTCAAACAGTATCTGACTTTTTAGGACAGGAGTAAGGGTGTCATCAGAGAAAGCGTCTTAAGACACAGAAGAGAAAAAAGGTGAGAGACGCAGAGAAATGTCGGCAAACAAAAGGAATAAAAGACACAGAAGCCTGAGGGGCCTGCACACAAAGTGGCCAATGTGTCATTAGGATGTTTTCACTGATCAGCTGGTTCTGGTGTGCAAACGTGGCTGACAGCCGTGATGAGCTTCCTAGCCTGTAAGGCAAACCCTATCTGTACATAGGCTTATGCAGGAGCTCGCTAACTAGGGCACAGAGTGGCTATCTAACTTCTTAGACCACACAGCGAAAAGGCACAGAGCTATGGCTGACCAGGGCCAATGAGTCCCTAAGCTTACACCACGTCTTGAGGGCAGTCAGTGCTTGCCTATCAACCAGCCTATACTATCCCCAGGAGTCCTGGAAAGATGAGAGATGATACCTTATTTTTCAGACCACAGAAATTCTCAAAGAAAGGGTTACAGCCGATCTAGCTCCTTATTCATCTGGCAGCACCAAAGAACAACAGGTGTGTACCAAAGGAATGTTACAAGAAGCCTAAACTTTTGACTACTGGTTTAGATAGACTTTTCTTCTCTCTCTCTCTCTCTCTCTCTCTCTCTCTCTCTCTCTCTCTCTCTCTTCTATCTATCTATCTATCTATCTATCTATCTATCTATCTATCTCTTTTTTCTTTTTCTTTTTACAACAGGGTTTCTCTGTGTAGCCCTGGCTGTCCTAGAACTCACTCTGTAGACCAGGGCAACCTTGAACAGGATTAAAAGCAGGCACCACCACCATTGCCCAGCTAGACTTCCTATTTTCAAAGACCTTGTCAAATTGTACTACACATCTTTGCTTCTCCTTTGGGAGGAGAGACAGCGGCTCACATAGGCCCAATCTGGCCTCAAAGATACTGTTGTCCAGAGAGTGAGGCCACTTTCCTGAGTTACGAAGATCCAGGAATTCTTATGTCCCCAGGTGGACTACAGCCATGCTCTGTAAGTGGAAGAATTCCTACTAGGGGTTTATCATTCCATAGGGACCTGCCCTCTGAAGGTGTGTTCTGATATGGCTCCAGAGGCCTCCATGTACAAGGCGTATCTTTGGTGACGAGAGCATCGGCCCCTTGCAAGGGCTGTTGCATTATCTCTGTAGGTCTCACCTATTTATCGCAGGATAACTCTAAGCACAAAGGCCATAGCTGGTGGAGGCCACCTTTTTGCAGGAACCAGGGCTCTGGACAAGGTCAAGAGTAGGGACTGCTTGGCACACAGTGGGCCCTGAAGGGCTTCCTTCCTATAAACATTATTTCTCAAGCCAAGTCCCCTCTTGTCTATTCTCCTGACCTCACCACTGCCTGCTCGGAAGCCTCCAGCCCCCTATTCTAATGCTTTCTGTGTCCAGTTGGATTAGCCACACCGGAGACATACCTAGTTTCCTCCTCCAGCCCCACCAACCTGAGCCAGAATCAGGTAAGCTGGGCAAAATGGCTAAATTCCCCTCTCAGGCATTAGAGTACCAAGCTCACTGACTGTTGAAGGATTAAAAGGATAAAGCCCAGGCAGGTCCCAGCTTGGGTTCCTGCATATCAAGCAGCCTACCTGGTTGCTGTTTTATGACCATTAACAATGATAACGGTGATAGTGAACCCCTTTGCTGACTCTAAGGCCTACACAGCCAAACCCCTCACGTGGATTAGACAGGCAAAGCTTTCCCAGTTAGTCAGTCCCCTCACGTGGGATGTCTGAGGTGGAAAGGTGGGGGTGGGGTGTAACTCACTGTTAGTGTCTACTTAGCAAGCCTGAGGCCCTAGGTTCCACCCCTAGCACCAAAACACAAAATAAAACAAGAAAACTCCTCAGGATGACAGAATACAGCACAAAACAAGGAACATTAAGTACAACAGATTGTGGGGTCATAACGGGAAGGACACTTCTGAGAGTGGAAATTAGAGCAGGTGGCATCTGAGCTGGGAGCTAAAGAATGTAGGTGGCGATGAGGGCCGTGAGGAGGACCAGACCCTTCCTGGGAGCGTCTCTCCAAAGCAACCTGGGGGGGGGGAGGAATTACAGAACAACATCAGGGCGACTCTTGGTCAGCCTCAGTCTACCCAACTGTGAAATGGAGCTTCATGGGGTTCCTCAGAGGTTAGTTGATTGGGTAGAATTCAGCACAGGGCCAAACAAGCTCTGGGAAGGATGAGACAGTAGTTATTACCTTCCCTCTTCTTCCTCTCTATTGTTGGAGGGTAGGGTTGACGATGAGGCCAGTCTAGAAGCATCTAAAGCAGAGATCACATTCCAAATGCCATGTTTTTCTGCTTATCCCAGTCGGCCACACATGCAGTAGCTGATTGACAGGTGGAGAGGAGGCTAGATGGGCATTTGAGACCTTAAAGGTCACATCCAGAGGTCTGTTTCTGCAGGCCATACAGAAACACACGGCTGCAGAGGTTTGTGATCAGAAGATGCTACGGCCTGAGGTCACCAGCAGCATGAAGGCTGGGTTACCCTCAGTGCCAAGGAGCCATAGCAGAGCCCTTCTCACTGTTCTGGGTACCACAATTTCCCTACAAGGATCCCGAGACCAGAAATAAAGACTTGAGCAGCCACGTTGCCAAGGCTGTTTGCCATGGCAACATCAGGGAGGGACTCGTGGGCCGGCTGCTGCAACTGCTCAGGGCCTGGTTCTAAATTACTATGTTCTGCCAGGCAATCACAAGGAAAAAAAATAAGGCTGCAGAGCTGTCGGGGAGCATCCATCTCAGCCAGGCAGGGCTTACCCAGCTAAGTGTCCAGACAGCGGGTCCCAGGAAGTGGAGTCCCTGCTATGGAGAGCTAGTCATGGGAGGAAGACAGTTCAGGGTCCCATCCTGCCTCTGTTGTGTGACCTGGAAGCATGTCATCTCTTCTTAGACTGTTTCCTCACTCTAAGGAAAGAAAATTAAGCAAGGTGATCCCCAAGGCATGCCGAACTCCCCTCAAAGCTCAAGATGACATTTGTATAATTCACATTTCCATCACTGCTGTTGCCGTCGTTGATACGGCGATCATTTATCAAGCGCGCACTATGTCAGTGCGGGAAGCCTTCTGGGTCCAATGCAGTTATGTCATGTTTTCCTAAGAAGGCCAAACAATTATCCCCTCCCTGATCGTCAGCTGAGGCAATGAGGCTGAGAGAGATCATAACACATGCTTGAGGCCACGAATCTAAGAAGTGGGAAAGCCCTGATTTAAAATGTATGCAGCTAAACTCCAAAGCCAATAGCTCTTAGCCAGGGTAAACTATTCCTTCAATTATTTCTCTTCAAGTGGCACCCAACTAGATTTAGTTTTGTTTTGTTCTTTTCTTTTTCATGTTTTGAGACAGGGTTTCTCTGTGTAGCCCTGGCTATCCTGGAACTCGCTTTGAAGACCAGGCTGGCCTGGAACTCAGACATCCACCTGTCTCTGCCTCCTGAGTGCTGAAATTAAAGACATACAAGCCAACATGGCAACAGTTGCTAAGGTACCATGGGATACACCTTTAGATTTAGTACAGGGGGAGGAAAACAATTACTTTGACAGAAGAACCTCAGGCCTAGGGAGGACCAAAGACCTAGAGAGAGAGAGAGTGAGTGAGTGTGCGTGCGTGCGTGCGTGCGTGCGTGTGTGTGTGTGTTGAGGGGTTATCCCAAAGTCTGTCTCTTCATGGGAGGCTATCTATATACCAAACATCTCTGCGCACCTCACAGGTACGGCCTCAGGTCATCTGCACACCTCACAGGTACGGCCTCAGGTCATCTGCACTAAGACCTTAAGTGCATGACAGTCTGCTACTACCAACCCCATTCTGTAGATGAAAATGCTGATGAAAAGAAACTTTTTGCCAAGGCCGTAGGGCCCACTGTCCACAGAGTTCAATCCCAGAACTCTGAGCACATCACTTCCGCAACAATCAGGGCAAAGGTTCAGTGGCCTGTTTTTTGTTTGTTTGTTTGTGTTTGATTTTATCATTTTTATTCATTTTTATTTTATTTGCATTGGTGTTTTGCCTGCATGTATGTCTGTGTGAGGGTGTCCGATCTTGTAGTTACACAGACAGCTGTGAGCTGCCATGTGGGTGCTGGGAATTGAACCTGGGTCCTCTGGAAGAGCAGTCAGATCTAACCCCTGATCCATCTCTCCAGCCCCCTTATTGCCCTGTTTTAAATACTGCAGGATAGTGGCGCTAACTAGCCAGTGACTTCACCTCCCCATTTGTAAGTCTCTCTCTAAATCAGGTGGCAACTCTGTGTCCTAGGAAAGGGCAGAACTGGGTCTCTGGAGCCCAGCTCTCACCTAAAGCTTGTAGACCAGACCTCAAGGCAGGACCCATCTGTGGGAGCTCTGTGAACCAGACTGCTGATGGCAACACCTCTTCATGCCCTTCCCGTCTCCCTCACTAGAGGGTCCAACTATCTAGTGAGAGGACATATGTGGTCTTGGGGATTTATGAATGTGAAAACAGGAAGAAAATCCTAATCCGGGGTCCAACAGACACTCTGAGGCCAGCAGTTCAGTCAGTAATATTCCTGAGAAAACTTCCTGCCTTCAGCTCCCTCTGAGCCAAGATAGCCCCTCCCCCTAACCAAGTCCTAGAGCTGGACAAGACCCGGCTGAAGAGGAAGAGCCTGAACCTCTGGGCACCTCAGGCCCCCCTCTTCCGTGGAATGCAGGCTGGATATGATGCTCTCTTAGGGCCCTCCCAAAGCCTGCTCAAAGTTCAAATTCTGGGCCAGCCACTGGACCAGCTGTGAGACGGGGAGTGACTGGCCCAACTTCTCTGTGCCTTCATTTCAGAATTCACCAAATGGAGAATACGCGACTAACCTTCTGCATCCACAGGAAGCCCATCCACAGCCATGACCATCTGTTCACAGGAACCCAAAAACACTCAAAGACATGGTGTGCAGGTTATGAAATGATACCCTCTATTGCTGACGATGCCAGTGTGTGCTGAGGACTGGGGGGACCCTGTCTCAACTCGTCTCATCATCTCATCGTGGATGACTACACCAGTGACCTGGGAGGAAACGATTTTTCTGTTTGCTTGTTTTGTTTTTTGTTTTTCGAGATGGAGTTTCTCTATATAACAGCCCTGCCTGTTCTGGAACTCACTCTGTAGACCAGGCTGGCCTCGAACACACAGAGATCTTTCTGCCTCTGCCTCCAGAGTGCTGGGATGAAAGCCATGCGCCACCACCACCCATCGAAGGAAATTACTTCTTTCCTACCCTCCCAGAACCCTCAGTGAAGCTGCAAGGAGGAATTCAGGTCCAGGTACCACGGCAGCCAGAGAACTCTGCCTCCGTGAAAGAGGGGAAGAGGCGTAAATGTCTGCCCAAGGAGAACAGGCTCTCGGGCAGGGGTTTACGGGTCAGGTTGGTTAGAAAGAAATTAAGATGACAGCAAGGGCCGCGGCCTTTCTCTGGAACTCTAGACACAGTGAAAACCAGTGGATGCCCTGCTCCCAGGAGAGCGCATCCACTCACAGGGGTACTAATCTTTGTCGTGCACTGGCTTCCTGTTCTCTCAGGAAGAAAACAGTAACTGAAACAGACAAACTTCTAGCCTTATAGTGCTGACTATCCAGGAACAACCTCCTAAGGAACACTGCCTGTGACCTCTCTAAGGGACTTTAGCACTGGTCCCCCAGACAAGCGGGTGCTGTAAACTCATGCTGTCCTTTGATTCGCTATGTCTTTACAAGAACGGAAGCTGCCTAATGAGAGTACTGCTCTGTGGGTATGGCATAATACGTCATTCAGAGCCATCTTATTGCTTTTTTTTTTTTAACAGACTAATAGTGGATTTCCCCACAAGGTCTATGAATGATCTAGGCTCAGGTTCTTGGATACTTTGGCAGTGTCCGGTACAGGTTCTGTCCATGCAATGAGCCTTAAATCCAATCACAAAGTGGTTGCTGCCCATGGCACTTGTAACACTATTGCATCAGTGTGTCTTCCATGCAGATCACTGTTGTAGGTCACGGGGTTTGTGGCTACGTAATACTGATGATTACCTTTCTTCTCCAGTGGCATGCAGAGTACATTCCAGCACCATGAATGCTGGCTGGTCAGTAGTACTGCAGCTTAGAGCTGGGCACCCGATCAGCTTCTCTGTATTCAGTGACATGGTAAATTAATACAGAAACCCCCAACTGGCCAAACATGCAGAGCAGGGGAGACTTTGAAGGACTAAGTTTTACACGGGTTATTTTCATCAAATGCCTCCCTTCAAGGTTCAGGGATCTATGTGGAAGGGGAGATGGAAAGAGAGTAAGAGTCAGAGTGATGGGTGACTCCAAGGACAGTGTCTTCCAGACACAGCAGGATGAAGCACACGTGAGCTCACAGAGCCTATGGCAGCACACACGGAGCCTGCACAGCCTCAAGCCCGATGGGGGTCCCAGCACAGAGAGGGAGAACACAGTCTCCCACCCGTAAACAAGCTATTCGTAATCAACACCTGCTAGCAAAGGGGAACATCAGTTCTCTTCAACAGAGTCATTGGGTATATCAACCACACGCCAGAGCCGGACCCAAGGCCAGGAGTAGCTGTCCAGTACAAAATAATCCCATTTTTTCTTCTGCATCTGTGGACTTTTTGTTTCATTTTTGTTTTGTTATTTTTGTCCTATTGGTTTTTGTTTTGATTTTTATGGTAGATGCTCTTTCTGAGAGAGAGAGAGAGAGAGAGAGAGAGAGAGAGAGAGAGAGAGAGAGAGGACAAAAATGCAGGCAGGGAAGTGATCTGGGAGGGGTTAGGGAAGGAGAAAAATATGATCAAATATACTGTATGAAAAAATAATATTAAAGAATGGAAGCTTGTGTGACTGTGACCTCCAGGGGTTGGGGAGGTTTCCCAGCAGACAAACTGCAGATCAGGAGTCAAATCCAGTAGAGGTAATTACAGAGAGAGCTCTGCAGGCCAAGCACACTGGGAAGCAGGACTGGAGCCATTGGGTCTAGAGATGGGAGAGTCCAGACACAGCCCAGCCAGGAGAACTGGCTCTTGCAGGTAAACAGACATGGTAGAAGACAGACAGATAAGGAGATAGCAGCAGACAGCGTGAAACTAGGTCCCAGGAGAAAACTTCACAGCACATTCTGGGATGAGCCTCAAAAGAATATACTGTTACCCCCATATATAAACAACTAAGTGTGCTGGGTTGGTGGTGGCGCACATCTTTAATCCCAGCACACAAGAGGCAGAGGCAGACGGAGCTCTGTGAGTTCGAGGTCAGCCTGGTCTACAAGATCTAGTGTTACACAGAGAAATCCTATCCAGAAAAACAAAACGAAAAACAGAAACAAAAACACAAAACAAAAAAATAACTGAGGTGGGGGGCATCAGACATTTGCTCAAAGTCATGGAGCTTGTAAGTTCTGATTTCAAACTTGGGAAAAGCAAGCAACTCAGGATAAATCCAGGGACTATGTTCCAACTTCAAGGACCCAATACCCGCACAGCAAACTTCAAGTTTGGGGGTTAATTTAAAAGTAGTAGGGAGCTGAGCCACCAAACTATGAAAAGTCATGAAGGAATCCTAAATTGCATTGCTACCTAAATATGCCCTACATACCACATGACTGCGGCTCCGTGATACTCTGGAAAAAGCAAAACCTATGGACACAGTAAAAATGCCAGTAGTTGGCAGCAACGAGGGCAAAGGGATGGAAAAGCAGAGAGCTCTCGGGGCACAGGACAGCAGTGCAATGCTATAACGTACTATTATATTACTACATACTTGTCCCAATCCACAGAACGCACAATTCTAGGAATGACCCATGCTGTGCACCAGGGAGGAGGAGCTCCGGGGGCTCTGGGCAATCATGATTGGTGTGTGTGGGTTCATCAACTGTTACAGTGGATTTCTGGTGAGGAGGCTGTGCAAGTCGGGGGCAAGCTTATAAGGAAAAATGTCTGTGCCTTCCTCTCAGTCATGTGCCTAAGACCAAGGACAAATGAGAGAAGGCGATGTCTAAGTGTGGCAAAGACGGGTAGCAGGTATAAGACTCTAGTTGTGGATGGGACAAGGACCTTGGCAAGAAGGAGAGAACACAGAAAGGTCGACCCAGCACAATGCATTCCGTATCCTAGAGGTGTCCCCAGGATGAATATGAGTGACTCCGCTGCCTTGGCAGAGACTGACAGAGACTGGTTGTGAGGATTCTTGTCACCTTCACATAGTTCCAATGTCCCTTCTCTTTTTTATATAAGAATGATTACAGACGGGTGGGTGATGGCACATGCCTTTAATCCTAGTATCCGGAGGTAGAGGCGCGCACATCTCTATGAGTTCAAGGCCAGCCTGGTCTACATATTGAGTTCCAGGACAACCAGGGGTACATAGAGAAACCCTCTCTCAATAAAATGAGAATGAATAAATAAATACATAAATAAATGTAAAAAGAGGACTTGGGGTGGAGCTCCGTGGTAGAATGTTTGCCTAGCCTTTACAAGGCCCTGAGCACAATCCCTAGTACCACAAACCAAAGATTGCACACACAGAACCAGCTCTAAATTTAATCCTGTCCCATAAAAGTGTCCCGGTGAGCAAATTCCAAGTTGTCTAGGCAGCAGGTCAGTGCTCAGCTTACAATTCATTATTTCATTCCTAACAGGGTTTGCTATCCCCATTTCACAGGTCGGGAAAGCGAGGCCCAAAGCAACAGAAGTACTCTAGAGTCTGTCCTCTCTCAGCGGGTCATCATTTGTGCAGGGTGCCAGAGGAACAACCGTGAGCACAGAGGACAATCCGTCTTCAGGCAGCATTAAGAGTCAGGCTGTGCAGGCATGTCACCACTATCCCCACCTCTTCCTTTACTCCAAAGCAGTGTAAGTGGAGCAGCGAGCCAGGGAGTTCTTAGGGACCACGGAATCTTTAAAACTGTAAAAACACTACCTAGATTGTACAGATCTTTGTGAGGGAGGAATGGAACAGTGCCAACAGAGGCTCAGCAAAGAACATGTGACCTGGGGGATAGGCTATAAATGCCGCCGCCGCAGCCACTGCTGCTGCTGCTGCCTGGGAAAGGAAGGCAGCTGTTCGCCCTGCAATGCTCTTGTCATGACCAAGCCTGAGGCCCCATTTGCAGGGCTGCTTCTGACTCAAGCCAGTGTTCCTTTCAAATGAGAGGGAAGGAAAAGAATGACTCATAGTATAGCATAGTGGAGCTCCTGGCTGACCTACAGCAGCTGGGGAAAGGAGGCCCCAAGGCAAGGGGAAACATGAGCCCCGGGGGCCCAACTGCTTGGCTGTTGCCTTTCCTGGGTATCATACCTATGCTCAGCATCAGTCAGAGAGGCCAGAGAGAGTGAAGCTCAGGCCTCTGGGGAGCATGGGCCCAGATGTACTCATATGAAAAAGCAACCCTGCCCTCCTCCCCCTACCTCCCCGCCCCCCACCGTCTCATGCAGGCCAAAGGTGGGCAGAGGCACCTGCTGGATGCAGCTGCAATTCTGACTTGGACAGCAGCTGGCCCTGGCTTCAAGGGCAATGGAGTGTCCCAGACCCATCAAGGGGCACTAAGACTTTAAGTCATTTCTTCAGTTCTCCCTGGGTGTAGGGCCCCTTCTGTGTGCTCAGTTCCAGCTTAACAGTGATGAGGAGACAAAGATCCAACTGTAAAATGGGGCTCATTTTAAGCTCACAACCATGGTGCTGTATGGAACCAGCTTAAGTGATTCTCTATGGGGAGGTGTTGAGCATAGGAAGCCAGGAAAGCCCTGAATGAACGGGCAGTGTTGGCATGGGCATGGCTTCAGACCCACAGGAAAATGGCAGAGTCCTACCCCACCACCACCACCAAAGTGAGGCTCAGAGACATTGCAAAGCCTTCTGGGCATCCAAGTGTGACTGCCAACAATGAGTGCAGAAAATGTCCACCATAGTTTTCTTCCCCTGGATATTTATAGTCCGAAGACTCTTCCCCTACAGAGATGGCTCCTATTTAAGTTAACTAAACCTAACCCCTTGTCCAGCAGTACTTAAATCCTGCCCCCTCATTTATCTGTGTGCAATAACCCCACCCCCCTGTTCAACTGTATACAATAAACACTGAGCATCTGAGGGTTTCTCCATCAGAGTGCTCAGTCCACGCTAACCCTAACCAGTACACCCCATCCCAGTTACTGCTGTGTCTCCATGTGTCTGTCTTTTCTCCACTCCCTCACTGCCCTAGTCAGGTCAAGTCCCTAGAGCCATGCAAGGGGGAAGCAGTGAACCACACACGTTACCCAAGAAATGCAGATTAAACAGCAAGAGTAACAGAGTGTATTACTGACCGAGCTGATAATAGTGAAAACAGTATGAACAATTGGGGTATGGCCAGTCAGACATTCCCACACAATGTTAATGAGTGTGTAAAGGAATACAATCTCCCTAGAAGACAATTTTGATATGTGTTTACCAAATGCCTGAACGGTTCCTTTGATAGAGCAATTTTACTTCTAGGAATTTAAACGAAGGAAACACATGTACACAAAGATATTCATTTCAGCATTGCTTACAGTAGGATAGATACAAACAACCGAGTAACAACCAAGGACTGATTGATGTGTGTTGGCTCAACCCTCCATGAAATACTATACAACCATTAAGATATTAAGCACAATATTTATTGATGAAAAAAGATGTTCACAGCATATTGTGAGGAAGAGAAAAAAAAAGCAAGTTACAAAACAGTGTGCTTCCAATTTACAAATTAGTACAACAGAATAACTCCATTTGTTCTTTGGTTTTTGGTTTTTGTTTTTTTTTTTTACCAAATAAGTGATATATATGAATAGGAAAGATTTTGAGATACAGATGACTTTGGAGTAGCTCTCTTTGGACAACATTACAGTTTTCTGGACTGGTGAAATGGCTCAGCAGGCAAAGGGTGACGACCCGGGTTCAATCTCCACGTCCCACTTGGCGGCAGAGATCTTCTGCAAGCTGTCCTCTGGCGTCCACACACCATAGCACACACATGCAGACGCACATACAAAACTAAACAGCTTTGAAGTATTAGATATGTTGACTTTTTCCATGAGGCTTGGCGATGTTTTCTAACAAGGTTAAAATTTTTAAATAAGGGTTGGACTAGACGACGTATAACGTCCTTTGTCACTCCAAGCACTTGAGTGATTTTAAATAACCAACCCCTTTATTACCGAGCTTTCCACGTGGCTGTTGGAGTTAAGGCTTTCGCTAGCAGCTGTAACCCTGTACGTCCCTCTCTTGCATATTCCCTGCCCAGCTGTCTCCCCTGTCAGCCCAGGAGCTTCTGTTTGGCAAGGCTCAACTGTACCCCTGTGTGTAATCCATGTGCCCCATCAAGAACTGGGCAAAGGAACATGGCTCAGCAGGCTGGCAGGTGCCATGCGGGCACAAGGAGATAAAAAGGCACAACTTAGAACCTACTGGATAGACTCAGACACACAATGCTTGGCTTTATAACTGCCTATGAGAGACAGCAGAGAGAGCAGGGCAAGCTGGCAGGAAGGCGTACTAAGGGAGAAAGCCATGCGGGATGGTGGGCAAGGGCACACCAGGCAAGGGGGACAGTCTAGGCAAAGCTGAAACCAGCACACAGTTCTTTCAGACACGCACTTCAGACATTTCCACGAAGCTGCCACAACCCTAGTTCTGATAAACGTCTCCTTTGGCAACAATGGAGAAAAGTTAAGTCTCTGAAACAGAAGTTCTCTTTAATCTAAGCCTGGGTTAGCCACCAAAGACAGCCAGAAATCTACCGGGGACAAAGACAATCCACTTTCCCCAACCCTCCCAAGGGGAGAGCTGGGGGGAGGGGAGGGTCCGGGAAGGGCTGTGGGGAAGCAGCAGCAGGGACAGCCAGGTATCTCACATGCAGACAAGGCTCACCCCACCAGCAGGCCTCTGGCTTCTCCGGCAGCACCACCGGCCCCATTGGACAGATGGAGGAACCCGGCTGGAGAGTCAAAACGGCTTGCTCCAGGATCACCCAGCCAGAGAGCGGGGAAGGTGACTCCACTCAGGCCTTCTGACTCCAAGTCCAGTGCTATTTCGAGGTAACACACAGGACCTGGAGTCAGGAGCCCTGGGTGGCTCTGTCACCCCCTGGCTGAGTGGTCGTGGACGAGCAGCTCACCCCTCACAGCCTCTTCCCCAACTGTAAAATGAGGCGGCGGGCTGCCCCGCCCATTCCCGCTCAGCTCTGATCCTTCTAGGGGCCGCAGCAAAGCTCCCGGTATCAATTACATTTCCCAAGTTGGCCCGGCAAAGATCACGGAGAGATCTTCGGCCTGTCACGTGGTTAAGTTAAGGGGGGGGGGCGCAAACGTCCCAAATTAACTTTCACTGCACTGCTTCTGCTGACACCTGCTTTCTCATTTTTTTTTCTAGTTTCCTTGGTGAAGCAGCCTTACTAAGTAAGCTAGGCTGGCGGCTAAAAGGGCAAACAATTAATTATTGGTGAGCCAAACACCAAAGCTAAAGTTAAAGGCCAGGGTCATGTCCAGAGCAAACAACCTTGGTATGGGTGAAGAAGTCTCACGAGCTGTTTTGGGTCTCTTCTACTAGGTTCTTAAATGTAGAAATTTGGAAACTACTCCAGGCAATAGAGATTTGGGGTACAGGTCTTCGGGGGGGGGGGCACCACACCAAATCCCCACCACCTCCAGTCCTGATTCCAGGCTATCTACTGCTGGGGTGCTGAGGCTAGGGCCGACTTCGGCAGACACAAACACCGGGCGTGTGACCGAGCCCGGCGACGCTGCCGGGAGCTCCACCGCAGTTTCGTCAGAGGTATAGGTACGCGCCCGGCGCGCGCGGCGTGTGCACACGCGCAGGGGACACACACACACACACACACACAAACACACACACACGCGCGCGCGCGCGCGCGTACAGCCCGCTCATTAACACCCCCTCCCGACCTGAGGAAGCGCAATCACTCGATCACTCGCGACCGTCCCCTTGGGCCTCTGCTGCGAACCCACCCGAGCGCGCCAGCCACACACCACGCGGCCCCGCAGCTCCGGGACGCAGCGGCGTTTGCAGAGGGCTACGGCCCGCCGTCTCCCGCGCGTGGCGGGCTTCCTCTAGGCGACACCTCGCCCAGCCGCCTATCCTAATCGCCAGCCTGAAGTCACCACCAGGAGTCTTCCCGGAGCAGAACGTCTCGAGACGGCCGTTGCGTCCCCTCCGAGTAGCGTCTCACCGCCAGGAGTCAGCTTGCAAGCCTCTCCCCGCCCACCCGGTCCCATGACAGCTGCTACCGCCCAAAGACTGGTAGATTCTAACCAGAAGCAAAGTTTCCCTCTCTCCTCCCACCCCCCTCCCCACTCCGCCTTCCCCTCCCTCCCAGTGTTATGCAAAACGGACCGGCACAAACGCTTCCACTCCAGGTACTCAGTCTGTCCCCGCGAGTCCCGCGGGTTTCCGTCCGACAGCCGGGCTCCGTACCCAGGCATGTCCCCGCATCCGGGGTCTCCTCCCAGGCTCCACCGCATCCCCAACCTCTCGGGGACACGCAGCCAAGAGCCTGGAGCAAAACCCCTAACTCGGGAGCCAAACTTTAGGCTTGCAACAGGCTTGGGCCGGGGGAAACGGAGGAGTTGGGGGCGCGCACGCCGCGTGCACATTTCCCCGCAACTGTTTGTCCCAGCAGCAATCCCCATTTTGGTCTCCAAGCCAGCAGCTCTCTCCTCCTCCCTCCCGAACACCAAAGCACACTCCTGTCACGAGCGTGTAGCCGGTGAAGCTCCCAGGCTCAGCCAGAACCCCGGACGCCGCCTCACCTTCCCTTCCCCCTGCATCGTGGAGCGCGCGCCGAGGCCGCGCGCCGCAGGGGGACCCAGACACCCCCCAGATAGTCCTTCCGCCCCGATCCAGCTTTGCTCTTGCCTAGAGGGTCTCCTCCGGATAGCGAAAGCTGATAGACACTATCTCCGCCCGCATGTCCACGTGCCCCGCAGACCCTTAATTCCCCTAGTCGGCAACTGACAGGAAACTCTGCGCTGCGGGAGCAGGTGGGGGGCTGCGGACGAGCCAGTGGCAGTACTTGGGGTACCCGGGTGCTGAAGAACGAGGGGACTCCAGGGCTGCGGGCCGCCTCCCTTAACCCCGCCACAAGTGCACGTGAAAGTAAGGCAGCAAGTGCTGGGCGCCGAGGACGCGCCTACAGCACCCAGAGCCAGCCTTAGGGGTCCCTCCGACCCTGGCTAGACTCTACCTGCCCAAGGAATCGCAGTACCCCTCAACTTTGCCGGTGGGGGAACCATAGACTCCAGGTAGCCCTGACCAGACCCTCCCGGATGACTGTGTCCCCCAATGCTACAGCATGTGCCGGCGACCTGCAGATCGCTACGCCTGTAACGGAGCGCAACGCAAGGCACGTGGAAGGGGGGCTCTGCAGCCTGAACCCCCCGATCGCCCCGGTACGCCCACCGCTGCGCTCCTGGCTCCGCAGCTGCCGCTGCAGCCCCACGGTTCTGTACCCTGGTGTCTGGCCTGCTCTGCCCGCTGGCCGTACCTGCGTGTCAGAGAGATAGTTGAGGAAGAAGGAGGAGAGCTCTTCATCCAGCAGCGCGCTGCAGTCGTTCCCCGCCATCTTCCAGCCGCGGCTGCAGCGTGCGGCGGAGTCAGCGCCGAGCCCGCCCGGGGGAGGGAGCGAGCGAGGAGGAGGGAGGAGGCAGCCCGGCGGGCGGGCGGGTGGAGGGCGGAGCTCGGGCCCCCGGCTGCGGCAGGCCGGCTGGCTGCGGGGGCGGGGCCGCGTGAGCCTGGGGTCGTACCCCCACTTTCCCTGCTCAGAGTCTGTCGCGGCGACCAGGTCTCGCAGCCCCCCGCAGGGATAAAAAGCGCCGGCAGCCAGGTGGCGGTGCCCGGGCCAGCAGCCCGGTGCCTGCGCAGCAATGCGGGCACCCCCTCCTTACTGCTAGAGCGAATCACGTTGCGTTAGCGCTGGGCGGGCCCTTGCCTGACAACCTGCTTCTACACAGCTGGGGAAACTGAGGCTCCAGGAGGTTTGGAACGGCATTTGAAGCCGCAGTGTGCTTCAACAGCAAAAGAGAAAGCTTCGGAGGCCTCCTAAGTTCTCTATCCAGAGTGCAAGACCAGAGAGGGAGGAAGGCAGGCACATGTCAAAGGCAAAGAAATCAGAGACGACTTCTCGGAGAGGGTGGCATTCGTATGTTTTCTTTGAAGCCTTCCCCCCTCCCCATTTCCTGTTAAGCTTAACCATTCCCCAATTATGTCCTTTACCATAGCCTACAGTGTCTTGAACTGGCTAGACTTCTGCCAGTCTCCCAGGTCCACTGACCTTCTCCCTTTTCTTAATAGGAACCTTCTGGAAAGGAGCCACTGTGCTAATCGGCCATTCACCGAATAAGGGTATCTTTAGGGCACACTTACCCACCACCATTGGTTTTTTTTTTTGGGGGGGGGGTCGAGACAGGATTTCTCTGTGTAACAGTCCTGACTGTCCTGGAACTCACCTTGTAGACCAAGCTGGCCTCGAACTCACTGAGATCCTCCTGCCTCTGCCTCCCAAGTGCTGGATTAAAGGCACGTGCCACCACCGACCGGTTTTCCATCACCCTTGTAAGTACCAACTCATTTGTTGTTTCCCAACCCCAAGCCTATGCGACCCTTTCCCTTAGAGGTATCTCAGCGGCCCTTGTACCTTGGCTTCCGTGAAGAATTGATTTGAGTTAATCTGTCCTTGCTAGAGTCTAACACATGAAACCAGGCTTAAACCTTGTTTTGTTATGACTTCGGTTGACCAGGGGTATTTAATAAATAATGTGTTAATTGAAAAGGCTGGAGGGCTCTGCTCTCCCCCACCCCCTCTGTCACCACATACTCTACCAGATGAGGGAACTGTAGGTCAGGACTGCACTCCAGGAGAGTCCTGAACCAGAGCCAGGAAGCAAACCTTCTGACTTCAACCTTGAACTCTCATTGCTTCAAAGCTGGCCAAGCAGGCATCTAGGTGTGTGAGGGCAAAGGAGGGGTGTGGAAGGGCGGGGGCTGGGGCTGAATAAAGGCTGCAAGGCAGGAAGACACAGACCTGTTTATTGGGCACACCTGCCTCCTGCCACCTCCCTCCCACAGGGTACTGGCAAGCGGCTGCCCCACCCTGCCCGGCCAGTGGGCTCTCCTTCCAGCAAGAGAAGGAAAGAACCTCAGCACACCTGCTCAGACTTGAGCCACACAGCAACAGCTTCCTTCTTCTCCAGTCTGAGGTTCCCAGAACCGCAGGGTGTGATTTCACTCTTTGGGCTCAAGGCCAGCATGCTTTTAAGGAACAATGCTGCCAACAGAGAACCTACAGCTAGCCTCAGAGGAGTCCTGGGTTCTGGTCCAGCCCATACTGTTCCAGTACTGGGCAACTCAGTCAGGGTCGCTGCGTGGTTTTGAACCCCAGCAAGTCATCTCATCTCAGGCTTTGGTCTCTCATCTTTACAAACGGGGATAGTGAAATCACTTACTCATAGTGATGCTATGACGATAAAGAGATAAAATATGTAAAGTGCTTGGCACAGGGCCTGCCTTCAGGGGGAATGCGAGAAAATACCCTTACGGGCGCTGGCCTAAATTATAACTTACCTTCCCTCCAATTTAAGCAGACTCTGTACTCCATTTCAGGTCTGAATCCTAATACCAACAACTGTGTGCACTGTTACTTAAAAGTAAAAGGGAGAGTCAGGCATATGATGCATGCTTGTAATCCTAACACTTTGGAAGTGGAGGCAGGAGCGTCAGGAGTTCCAGGTTATCCTTGGCTATATAAGCCTGGAGTACATGAGGTGCTGCCTCAAAAAAAATGAAGCAAAGACTGGGAACATAATTCACTTTATAGAACATTCTACCTACCACACATGAAGTTCCAGGTTTTATAGAACCAAATAAAACTGGGTATTGCGGCATGTATTATAATACCAGCACTGGGGACATAGAAGCAGAAGAATCGGATGTTCAAGGTCATCTTTGACTACGTAGCAAGCTTGGGCCAGCTTGGGCTACATGAGACCCTGATTTATAAAACAAAACAAAACTGATGAGCCTCAGTTTCCTCATCTACAAAGTGGGGACAGCAATGGTGCTATTTCACGTAGGCCCTTGTAAGCGTCAAGTGAAATAATATGTGTAAAAAAATTGCTTGGCCCTCGTTCAGCAGACAGGAAGTGACTATCACCGTCATTATCATCCTCATTATCACCTAGGACTTGAGTCCTCTAAGGCTGCTGCTCCTGGACCAAGTAGGGGTCCTATGAAACGGTTTCCAGAACTGTCCCCATTCTAGTCTGGCCCTTTGCTATTGTGACTTTTGTAGCATAAGGGCTACATTGGGTCCCCTCCCCAGCCAGCCGTCCCTGACCATGGCTGTGCACAGCTCACTGTGCACAGTGACTGCACTCTTCACTGCCTTGCTAGAGACTCCTTCGGAGACTTTGTTTTTAAAACTCTGGCATTGTTAGAATTACTACTCATTGCTCAGTCTTAAGGACTTTCTCATCGACCCTCTGACTGGGTTGTGGCTGCCAAGACATTTAGGGTGAACCTCCACCTGAGAAGCTAGCTTGCTTTTCAGGAGTTCTTTTCTTAAAGGCACCCAGACTCTCAGGCCCCACGACCCTCTTGCCTCCTTGCAGGAGTAGGGAGTTCTTCCTTGAGAAAGTCGTCAAGCACGCTGAGTGATCATTCATGCCTGCAACCCCAGCACTCAGGAGGCCGAAGCAAAAGGACTGCAAAGGAAGTCTGAGGCCACCCTAGGTTGCATAGTGAGACCTCCTCTCAAAAAAAAAAGAGAAGTCCTCAAGAAACCCAAGGTGACAGAGCATCTCAGGTTGTTTGCTGGTCTTCTGCCTGGCTGATAAAAAAGCCCCTGGATGAAGCTGTGCAGAGTCCTGGACCCAAGTGTACTGTTAGCATCTCAGGCTCCGGCTGAACCTCCCAGCTTTCCTGTGCATCTGAGCTGCATCATCTCTAATCCTTCCCACCAGCTTCAATGGGATGAATTTATCCATTACATCCCCTGGGAAAGGAAAGCTTAAGGGGGGTTAATGCTGGGGATCTGGCTCAGTGGTGGAACATTTGCCTCACACACTCGGAGTCCTAGGCTAAACCTCCAGCATTCCCTGCAAAAGGGGAGAAGTGGTTAGCTGTAGACCAAGCAGCTAGAGGTCGAGCTAAGGCCAAGCCTAGGTGTGTGCCAGTCCAAGTGACAGCCCCCTAGAAGGCAATTAGAAGTGGCTCCTAACAGCTGGCCACCTGGAGGAAGCCAGAATGGTGGCACATTTCTTAGTTTATGACTTTCAAGGGAAGGGCAATAATACTGCCAGCGTTGGACTTCACGAAGCTCCACGTCTACCTCCTCTGCCGTTTTATTGGCCTTGCCTCCCTGGGAAGTAGTGAAAGTGAACGTGGTGCATGTCTAACCCAGCCCAAAGCCAAGAGCACCCCAGGCTCCTTGGATACGACTCGAGGAAAAGGAACCTATCCAATCGGACTTGAATATTTTAGCCTCTCCCCTGTCTACTAGTACTCCAAGTGAGACCGTCAGCATTTCTTCTCCTGAGACTCTTGAGGACAGGACAGTCACCTGGTCTCTGTCACCAGAGATTTCTATTCGGTAGGTCTGAAGTGGGCCCAGATTTAACAGGGTCCCCTGGGTGACTCTGCTTGTCCATCATTCAACAGATGTTTAAGTTACACCTGCTATGTACCCGCTACTGCAGTTGGTGCACACATAAGCCGGTGCCTATACAACATCTGCCATCCCTGCCCACCTACTGGCCAACACAACTGTTAAGCAAACTATTGTTCAATGACGGAGGGAGGACATGGGTCTTAACAGGCAGTAAGGCTTTCTGGAAGCCTATGGTCAAAGCTATGGTGCCACATAGCCACATGCTGCTCTGTGTCCCAGCTTCTGTGTCCAAGGCCAAGATGAACTTTTAAAAGACAGCGCCTTTGTACAGTTGATCCTTAAAGTCCCTATCTTAGTTAGGGACTCTATTGCTGCCTGAAACATGATGACCATAAGCAAGATGGGAAGGAAAGGGTTTATTTGGCTTATACTCCCACATTGTAGTTCATCATTAAAGGAAGCCAGGACAAGAACTCTAACAGGTCAGGAACCCAGAGGCAGAAGCCTGATGCAGAGGCATGGAGGTCTCCTGCTGCAGCTGGGCTGCCCTTTCACCAATAACCTCTCCTGGATTCTCTTCATGCTGTCCATGAAGAAAACACCCATGGGTCTCTCTTTTCTCAATGACCCTTTCAATCCTGGGGCTTTCACCACTACTCCAGCTGTGCCTTCACCAAGGGCCTCTCACTGTACCAAGCCTCGACTGTTTTTTTTTTTTAATTTTATTTTTAGATTTATTTATTTATTATGTATACGACATTCTGCCTTCATATATGCCCACACGCCGGAAGAGGGCACCAGATCTCATTATAGATGGTTGTGAGCCACCATATGGTTGCTGGGAATTGAACTCAGGACCTCTGGAAGAGCAGCCGGTGCTCTTAACCACTGAGCCATCTCTCCAGCCCCTCGACTGTTTTTTTATGATCATTTCATGCAAAACCAGTTCCACCTGGGAGGCTCTTACACGTGACCAAGTTGGCTATAAACACAAGGTACAACCTTGGTCACCCCTGAACACAGCTTGTGTGTGCAGATTCGGAGGAAAGATTTACCAGAAGATTTTACCTCAGTGATGCTGGTCTCTTTCTGAATCGCCACTGATTTCACAGCTCCAGCTGACCAGCATCAATTGTCCCAGTAAAGCAAAAGTTTTGCTTCAGTGGTTCTGGTATCCTGTTAATCACAGCAGATTCTTCAGCCCCAGATAACCAGAACCACAGATTATTAACTCAAAATAGCAAAAAAAAAAAAAAATCTTGATAGAGTCATTAAGAGACTCTCAAACTTCCTCTGAAACCTCCCAAGCCAAGCCTGCATTGTCTGCACTCCAACAAAAATGCCTCACTGAGATCTCAACACTTAGTAGCTTTTCTAGCCCAAAGTCCCACAATCCTTCCAAAAACACAGTCAGTCCTAGCACCCACTCCTGGTACCAATTTCTGTTTTAGTTAGGGCTTTTATTGCTTCCATGATCCAAAAGCGAGTAGGGGAGGAGAGGGTTTATTTGGCTTACACTTCTACATGATAGTCCCTCATTGAAGGAAGCCAGGACAGGAACCGTTATCTCTGTCTTCCACTGAGTGACAGAACTTCAGAACTGTAGAGGGGCAAAGGATGTCACCTGGATTACAAAGCCCTTTGTGACAGAGACAGGACCGGAAGTCAGGGTTCCAGAAATCACCTGGATGTTTTCATTTGAAGGTCTTAGGGTTGAGGGTGGGAGGCTCTGGCACTTAACTAAAGGCCCAGGATGAACAAGGCACATCTGTGTCTGACGATGCCCTTGTCTTTTCCGGCAGTGGCATTCCGTGACTTCGTTGGTGTATTTGACAGAAACAACAGTTCGTGTTGTTTCATGTGCAGCAAATGACTTCAGATCACCAGGTGAGCAGTGTTAAGCAGCTGCTGAGCTTCTTACTGCTTCCTGGTTTTGTAAGGGCTGCCCTCCACCAACCCTCAGCCTCAAAACAAACAACAAACAAAACTAAACACGGAGGCAGAAAAACTTTGAAGAGGTAGAAACTTGCTTTCTCTTATCTGTTTACAGGGCAAAAGTCTTCAGCAGGATTCTTCCCATGCCCGTTTAGTAGGTGAAGAAACAGAGGCACAGAAGATGTGGTGTCCTTCCTAGGTTATCATTCAGTGTGCACTCTAGTCCAGCAGGGCACAGGTGACACATCTTTAACTGCAGCACTCGGAAGGCAGAAACAGGAAGATCTCTTGGAGTTTAAGGCTAGCCTGGTTTAAATAGCAAATTCCAGGAGATCCAGGGCTGCATAGAGAGAACTTATTTAAAAAAAAAAACACAATTGGGCAATGGTGACACACACCTTTGATCCCAGCACTCGGAAGGTAGAGGCAAACGGGACTCTGTGAGTTTTAGGTCAGCCTGGTCTGCAAAGTGAGTTCCAGGACAGTCAAGTCTGTTACATAGAGAAACACTGTCTTGAAAAACCAAAAATAAACAACAACCAAACAAATTAACCCAAATACATATATACATATACATAATATCTATATTTATACAAATATTAGAATGATATATGTATATATCAGAATAGCGACATTTAAAGAGACAGTATTCAAAAGGCAACATGGTGGGACTGGAGAGATAGTTAGGTGGTTAAGAGCACTGGCTACTCTTTTGGAGGACCCAAGTTCAATTCCCAGCACCCACATAACAGCTCACAACTATCTGTAACTGCAGTTCCAGGGGAATGTGACATTCACATATAAATACATGCAGGTAAAACACTAAATCACATAAAAATAAATCATTAACCAAAAATAAATCATTAAAAGGCAACAGAGTTTACATTCAGTTTGATATGTGTATATATGTATATGTGTGTATACATATATATATATATATATATATGTATGTATGTATCAGACAAAAAGAATAACTGAGTGCTCTGTCAGTTTCTGGCTTTGGGGTCTTGGGGAAATCACTTCTTGAAGATTATTCTATGTCTCTGACTTGTCCTAGAGTTTTGTGTGGATCAAGCTCACACTGGAGAAGACTTTGAACTCAACACTTATTGCTCTAAGTAATTAACAATGCTCCTGTAGGAGACCTTACTTTGTATATCCTTCTGGGTTCCCATGAAGCACCATGCTATAGGACCATAAATAGCGGCCACTTTCAGCTTTGCTGTCAGGTAGTTCCAAGATTCTGGGTTCCACAGTGTGCAGGGGTGAGGAGTCGGCAGACAAGTCAGGAGAAATAACTGTTTCTTCCCTGGAAGCTGGAAGGGCTGAGGACCGCTTAAGACAAAATTCTTTTCTCTATGGAGCCTCAACTCTCACTCTGCACAGTGACAGTCTTGAGCTGGACCAGCCTCAGGCATTTTCTCCAGGGCCTCGGCCCCGGGTGTTCTAACTCCTGCTCATGGGAGAAGTCATCTGGGCCGTGTATAGTTTGGCAGCGAAGGCAGCTGGAGTCAGGATGCTGAAAGGAGAATTCAGGTCAGTAGGCCACCCCAGGAGTGTTTTATACGAAAAGGAATCTCCTCCCCTCTGGAGCAGCCAAGAGGATTACAGGATTCAGAGGGAGAGCAGGGCCTCCAGGCATGACAGCCATCATGAGGAGCAGAGCATGGTGGGACCTCAGTGCAGCAGTATTGTGGATACTGGCCTCTCTGGATTCCTCCAGAATACCTCCAATCCCACAGCCAATTGGGGCGGGTGGACAAGTGGAAAGGGAGCATCCATGTTCATCTCATTGCTTCACTTTTAAATTGTAAACTATTTTAAATTACCCCAATCCCTAGGACCCACGTGGTGGAAAGAGAGAACTCACTCCAGCAAGTGTTCCTGTGATCTACACACAAGCGCTGTGACACTCACTGCCCCATGTAAATGTGTCATCAGCTTGCTTTGTAACCATGGATCCCTTGTGATACCAGATTTATTTTCTCTAGACTACATTTTAGTCCCAGACATATCACTAAATATGTAAACTTGACTAAAAAAATAGTGGGAACGGATGAGGTCCTTTACTTGTTAAACCTTCAAAGGCCTGTGAGACGCTGATACTGAGCCTCGGTGTTCTAATACACAGTCAAGCCAGATCTGCGTAGAAGAGTCTAGTAAACGGTAACCATGATGCATTATTTGAAGTTTATTTATCATCCTCTTGTAAACAGTCTACTCTGTGGTGTGCTACATTTGGTGGGACAATACTAGCTATAGCTTCTTCCATTGCAGTGAGCAGGAAACCCTACACACAACAAGCGTACCCAAGGGAGAACAGTCAGGAAGAGTGGATGCTTGCTCCCCAGCTGTGTTCCAATGCGCTCGCCACTGTGGATGTCCAGGTGTTTTGTCCCAGGTCCAGGTCCAGTCCTCTTAGCAGTGTAACAAAGGAGCCCTCTGGGTTGTCCCCCCACTCTGGGCTGTCCTCCCACTCTGGGCTGAGTTTGCTAATTGTGTTAGCCTGGTGCAAAAGCTCATTGTTTAGCCAATCCCTGCTCTGATTGGCCAGAATTAAGTTGCATGCATTCTAAACCCGGGAGTTCAGAGGGTTTATACAAATTACTCAAACCAGGGTTTGTGAACAAAGACTATG
>NC_022020.1:47221491-47236666 GCF_000317375.1 Microtus ochrogaster
AGGACAGACACCAAAGCTACAGAAAAACTGTCTCAAAAAAAAACAAAACAAAACAAACAGAAAAAAGAAATAATGTTCCAATTGATGTGCTAGGTACCTTAAGACGATAAAAGAAGCACAAATTAAAACAGAGAAGGGTAGTAGTAACTGAAAATTGAGGAGACATTGGTAAAAATGAGAATAGAAAAAGGTGACCAAAATTAATAATTGATGCTCTGAAAGAACCAACAAAATTAACAAAACTTTAGATCAGTGGTTCTCAACCTTCTTAATGCTGTGACCCTTTAATGGAGTTCCTCATGTTGTGGCGATCCCTCCCAACAGAAAATTATTTCTTTGCTACTTAGTAACTATAATTTTGCTACTGTATGCATTGTAATACAAATGTCTGATATGTGATCCTCAAAGGGATTACAATCCACAGGTTGAAAAACCACTGCTTTAGACTGATCAAGAAAAACAAAGAGACTCATTATAAGTAAGAAATGCGACAGGGGACATAACTACCAATTTAACTCTGATTAAGAAGATTGTAGCAATTAGAAACAAATAAAACAGACAAATCCCTACTAAAGCAAAACCCACTGAAACTGACTCGAGAAGAAATGGAACCCTTCATAGACCTGAAACAAGAGCTTCAACTGGTAACAAAAAGGCTGCCCATGAAGTGCTGGGCACAGTGCTGAGCATGGTGGGACACCCTTGTAATCCTACTTCTCAGGAGGAAGAGACAAGGGGTGGGGGCACAGATTCGGGGCCAGTCTGACCTACACAACTCCCCCACACCTAAAACACAAGGACTGGGGTGCAGCTTATCATCTAACACTCGCAGCATGCACGCAGCCTTCTGATCCCCACTTTAAAAATAAAATCTGTCCAATGACAAAAGCTCAGATCCACATAGCTTCGCTATAATGCTTCCAAACATGTAAAGTATTAAGAGCCATTCTTCATGACCTCCTCGAGAGAGCCAAGAGGAGGGGACACTTGCTACCTCATCCTCAGGTCGCCTTACCCGGATACCAAGACAAGACAAAGACGTAACAAGGTAAGTCTAAACCAATGTCTCTTATAAGGACAGATGAAAATTAATACACCTGAAAAATTAACAGGAGCTAAATATCGTTATAGAAAGATATGTATGTGTAAAGGTACCATTGATTCCCAAAAAATTCCAATCATCAAAAGCAATAAAGGAGAATGGAGACATCCAACTAAATTTAAGGACGGGAGGAGAGTGGGACCATTTTGGGAAAGTCCGCAAAGAGAGTTCATAAGGAGTTTTGGCTCATAAAGCAAGATTGATAGGATACCTGCATTATGTCCCCAACCTTTCTGCAGCTATTTTGAGGCTCATTTGTGATAAAGAATATGAGACTATTTTCACAACTGCTTGGAGGGGGCTTATTATAAAGACTCCTCTGTCTGTAGATTCTCCAGGGTGGAACATAGCCTCGCCATGGGCACCATTCAGTTCCCAGTGTTAAACTGTCCCTGTCTTGTAGCCTCTGTGCTCCGTGTTCCCTTGACCTGGAATGTTCTCCCTCACCAACCCCTCATAGCCTGTTCATACCCTTCATCCTCGGCTCACAGCGCATCTCCTCAGGTATCTGCCCTGACCAGCTGACATAAACTAAATCTTTGAAAAGACCTTGATGGTTTATTCATGTGACAAGCAATGTGGGAGTACCAGGAGCCACTTTCTGTGCCACCCGCAGTCGCTCTCGGGGCACAGCCCAGGGCCTGCAATGGGGAAGAAGATGCCGAATGAGTAGCGAAGCCTGTGTCTGTAACAGAAGCAGAAAGCCCTGGGTCCTGATGAGGAAGCTGAGACTCCGCAAAGAAAAACCAATGCCCAAGTGTCAGGAAGGGTGACCATAAATTTGGATCTGTGCTCTGGCCAATACTAAACTGAACCGGACATGGGACAGTAGGCAGAAGCAGGCACAGCAAGGAAAGGCAGGTGGCATGTCAGAGAGAACACTAAACACGGCCATCTTTTCTCAAGTCCTGTGAGAAGTCGGGTGTAGCAAATCGCTTCCTCCACGTGTTCCTGAGACTGCTGACCAGCGTGACTCTGCTGACTTTATTATTTACCCAGAAATCCTGAGCATGTGCTCCTCCCCCCCCCCAGCTGAGATCTCTTCCACTAAACCATCTGAGGTAACAACAGCAAAGTGAACAAAGGTAAAACTGGGCCTCCTTTGCAAAGAGAAAGGAAAAGGAAAAAGGGAAAGAGACTTAAATACGCAAGGTGTTTAGAGTATTGCCATTGCAGAAGCAATGCCTCTTAGCACACACAGGCTGCTGCCCTGTGAGGCCCTCTTCCTGCTCTTAAAAATCTCCCCTAAAAGTGCGTGTGAGAGAAAAGGCTTTCCAGGTGTAAAGACACAGCACCATTGTCCCCAGTCAAGGGTGTGCTGTTCCTCTAGACATCAAAAGGAGGGTCTGCATCTTGCCTCTAGAATTCCAAGCAGGCCTTATGACTTGCTTTGATCCAAAGACTGCAACAGAAGATGTGCTCTGCTCATTTTTGGGCTACGTGTGATCTTGCTCTCTGGGAAGTCAGCCACCACGGGAAGATGAGAAAGGAAGGCACCGGCACCTTGAGGCATATCTGCTTCTTCTGCTGAGGCGCAGGCATCTGGTTGAGCCCATTCTGGGTTCTCCAGTCCTGGGCCTGCTACCCTATCAGAGCCCAACCATACCATCGAGACCAACTCCACAGAGTTCTGCTCAAACCACAGCGTGAGCTGGTAAGTGGTTATCATGGCTCTTAAAAATAATTATATTTGTTTATTTAGTAGTGCTGGGCATCAACTGTGGGCTTTCATACATGCTAAACAAGTGCTTTACCTCTGAACTATATACCTCCAGCCCTGTGGCTTTTAAGCCACTTAATTTGGGAGCAAGTTGTACATATGCATGCACACGTATGTGTGTTATGTGTGTGTGTGTGTTGTGAATGCAGACACATGTGTACCAAGGTATACAAGTGTAGCTCAGAAGACAACCTTGCATGCCCGCCTTATTTGAGACAGGGTCTCTTTATCCATCACTTGTGGTCCCCCAAACCAGCTGGACTACAAGCTTTTAGAAGTTCTGTCTCATCTCCCACCTGCAGGAGCCCTGGGATTACCATGTCCAGGTTTACATGGGTTCAGGGGATTCAAACTCAAGTTCCTGTGTGTTCATGGTAACAGCTTTACTGGGGGCAATATTTTAAATAAAGCGACAGATAACAGAAGTGCCGGCTGTATAGATGTTGGCGAGGTGTTGGTATAAGCTGCGCCTCGGGGCCTCATCTGTAAAACGAGGTAACTGTAGTACTTCATTGTGGTGATGATCAGTCTACGCAGCAAACCTTCAGTGATATTGTGGATTGTATAAAATGTAATCTCTCGGGCTTGGCGGCACAGGCCTCTCGTCTCAGCATTCTGGAAGCTGAGGTAAGCTGATCTCTGTGAGTTCAAGGCCAGCCAGGTCACCTATCTATTTCCAGGACAACCAGAGCTACAGAGTGAGAGCTAGTTTAAAAAAAAAAAAAAAAGTCCCCACTCAATGTACTTGTAATGTTGTCAACTTCTTAATAATAAATGATTTTAATGAAATTCCCAAATGAGGGTGAACTTTTGAATTAAAAGCAAAGATGGAGAAATAGAAACAGTATATTTGAGGTTAGATTTTAGAGATAATGTTCTCTGCTAAAAATTTCCTTTAATTTGATCTTCATGATAAAAAAAAGTATCTTCTATTTAGTGAAATTACTTAGTAGAAACACCAGCCCTGGGGCTGGAGAGATGGCTCAGTGGTTAAGAGCACCGGCTGCTCTTCCAGAGGACGTGAGTTCAATTCCCATCAACCATATGGTGGCTCACAGCCATCTGTGATGAGATCTGGCACCCTCTTCCGGCGTGTGGGCATACATGGAGGCAGAATGTTGTATACATAATAAATAAATAAATCTTAAAAAAAAAAAAAAGAAACATCAGCCCTCTTGTAATTTGCCCACTGACACTATAGCATCACCAGGGAACGAAGTGCTTGTGTTTCCTTGTAATCTCATAAATAGTAAAGTGCAGAGTTCAAGGGGCCGCCTTCCTAGACATCCGCTGCTGCTTGTGGTGCTTCTATTACGTTTTGGTGCCAGTGTTATTCCTCACTTCACAGACGGGGAAACTGAGACCTGGAAGATTGTTAGTGACAGAGCTGAGATTTGTACCCTTGACACACTGGCCTGGAGCAGTGCACACTACTCCTGAAGCTTGAGAACTCAATAAATAAACAGGGATGGATCAAATAATTGAAATGTGCCCAGAGACATTGCTCTCATGGCCTCAGTCGGGGAAACCTCAGCCTGGGCTCTGACTCATGCTGAGACTTTCCCACTGAGCCCTGGGCACTCCAGACCAAGGCAGGATCCGGTAGGTTTCTAGAAAAGCCTGGGTAATAATCCAAACCACAATACCTTGGACCTTAATTTTAACTGACTAGGGTTAGTACTTTAATCCTAAAATTGTGCTAAAAATATACCAGTGGTACTTAGACAATGCCGTGGATTTAGCTCCAGACATCTACTTTCAGTGCCTTTGGGCCAGAGCTTAGCTCCCTGGCTCTCAGAGTCGAAGACAGTGATCCTGACCTCTGTCATCAATCATGCAACTCAAGTGAGGTAACCCCTGAAAGAACTGGATAAATGCATATTTGATTTAAAAATCACAGTGAAGCGCCCATGTAAAGTTAGGTAACATGGACATGCAACATAAACCTGTCTAGGTGTTTTTTAATCATGGAGATTCAATAAGTAAAAAAAAATTAAAAAAATAAAACCAAAACCACAAGTTACCCCAAGGAAAGGAAGCAAATGGTGATATTTGCATAGGTCATGGAGGCCTACCATGAAGCACTTCCTTGTTCATAGACGGTACTGAGTGAGCATTCAACAAACAAATCCCAGCGTGACTGAGTCACACCCCAACCTCCAATACCTACCATCACCCCTGGCTGGGTAGATGCTTTTGCTCATTTTCCCCTTGGTCTGGGCTTACCTCCTATGTCCAGGCACACTGCGAGAAACCTTGTAAAGTATCCATTCCCCACCAGGAAGTGAAAACAGCAAGACCAGCACTGCTAGCATCCAGGCTTCTCAGCTAGTATCAGATGCAGGATAGGGAAAGTTGTCTGTAAACACACAGCCACTGAAAGGGAGATTTCTTCTTGTTTGTTTATTTACTTATTTTTAAACTTTATTTCTTATTACTAAGTAGTGAAGCATATAAGTAGACGGGGGAGTGTTGCCATACCGCACAGGTGTGAAACTAGATCTCCCCTTGCATTTTTTCCTAGCAATTGAACTCAGGTCCTAAGGCTTGAGCAGCGAAATCTTTACTTACTGAGCCAACCTTCTCATCCACCTGTTATTTATTTATTTTAATTTATTTTTCAGGTAGTGTCTCATGCATCTCAGACTGGCCTCTAAGTGTTGGGGGATTATAGGTAAGTGTACCTGTATGCCCAGATAAAGTTTGAAAATTTCCTCCCTCACCCCCTTCCTTCTTTCCTTCCTCCCTCCCTCCTTCCTCCTCTCCCTTCCTCTTTTCCTCTTCCCTCCTTTCCTCCCTCCCTCCCTCCTTCTTTCCCTCCTTCTCTCCCTCCCTCCTTCTCTCCCTCCCTCCTTCCCTCCATCCCTCCCTCGCTCCATCTCTCCCTCCCTCCCTCCCTCCCTCCCTCTCCTCCCTCCATCCCTTTGAGGCAATGTCTCATGTAGCCTAGGCTGGCTTCCTAAATTTGAAGCCATGGTTGACCCTCTGTCCACCTCCCAAGTGCTGGGCTTACAGTGTGACTCACAGGAAAGGGCAGTCACTACTTTATAACTATACTTAGGGTTGGGAGTACAGTTCAGTGGCAGAGCACTTGCCTGCCACGCATGAATGAGACCCTGTTTTCCACTCCCAGGTCTCCAAACACGCATGCACAGCTGTATACGTAACTACAGCATGTAGCCTATGAATGGCGGGTAAGTACATGGAAAAATCGTTAGTACACTTGCAAAAGCACAGCACGACACTGCGTACATATCCCGCCGTGAATTCAATCACAAACCAACAATACCAATTGTTTGTGCAGCAACTTAAACTCTCGTGCAACATCTGTAGGAATGAAATATGCTATAAACATTTTGGAAAATAGTTTGGCAGTTTCTAATAAAATTAAATATCTATCTTCTATATGACACAGAAATCCCATGCTAGGTGTTTATGGAAGCAGACTAAAACAATGTCTACGTATAAAAATGTGTGCAAGAATCTTCATTGCGGCCCAATTAATAATAATAATCAAAACCTGGAAGCTAGTCCTTCAGCTGGTGAATGAGTAGACAAACAGTGGCATGTCCATTCAATTAAATACTACCCTGCAATAATAGAAGAACACGCTATCAACTCACATGCAACAGCACAGACAAATTTCAAATATATGGCACTAAGTGCAACATGCCAGACTCAGAGGACTATATAGAGCATAATTCTATTTCAACAACATTTTAGGAAAAGCAGTATTATGGTAAAGAAAAATAAGGAGCAGATTGGCCACAAAGGAGCCCAGGGAGTCTCTCATATGATGGCAATCTTCTAAAGCTGCATTGTATGAGTGGTAGGACTGTCCAGTCTTGTCCAACGCCAATGCAATAAAACAGACTCATCTTATTGGATGCAAACTGAACCTCAGTGAAACTAATGTTCAAAATACAGATAGTACCTGTTTGCTGTTTTGCTACTATAGATTAATGGCTTTTTAATTTTTTTAACACATTTATTTATTTTGCAGATATGTGTGAGCCGGGTACACTCGTGGAGGTCAACAGACAACTTCCAGGAGTTGGTTCTCTTCTTCTATATGTGGATCTCTGGGATGGAACTCAGGTGCAGTGCTGGTTGCAAGTACCTTCACCTGAGGAACCATTTCACCAGCACCAGCCCTGAATTCCTCCTCTTTAAGGCAATTCTCCTGTCTCGGGGGGAATTCCAAAGAGAGTCTGAATGGGTATTTGCCAAGTATATCATATAGGATATTCCTGAATTGGGCACAAATGTGAATAGATGGCCTCTAAAAACATTCAAGATTATGGAACTTAGGCACAAAGCCAGTATTATGTGCGGCAGAAAGAGCAGTGGTCCAGAAGTCAAGAGCTGTTCACTCAGACGTTCATTCATTCATCCCCCAAACACCTGCTACTACACAAGAGAATTAGGCATGAGCTGGTTTGAGTTGGGTCCCCACACAACCACACTTAAAAGAGTCCTACCAGACACAAGCCCAAGCTGGGCCTTATCTTATATAGGTGGCTCCTGATTGATGGCAAAGGAGGAGATGGATGTGATTCAAGGAAGTCATAGGGACTAGCCCTGGTGACCTCTGTGTCTGCTGCTGCTGCCGCAGTCCAGGCCCACTGCCTCCTCTTGCTCGAACAGCCACAGCAGCCTCCTCCGTGGTCTCCTTGGGGATGCACTAACTGTCTCTGGTTCCCTCTACATGCAGCAGTCAGAGGGTTGTTATTGGCATCTGAGATCCAGATCCCTTGCTGTGTGCTCCTACTTCGTCATTCTTCCATGGTGCCCCGAGGGCTCATGTTAAATTCCGGAGTCCTCAGGATGGCTCAAGGGGCTGGCCTTATGTAACATATACTGGAAGATCAGCTAGGGATGTGTGGTATCCCATAGGCGTGAACAGGAAGGAGGAGCAGAAAAGAATAAAAGGGAGAAATTCTTTTTTTTTCCTTTGTGCACACATTGGTTTTATTGTAAGAAAGCAACTTGTACATGTCAACATTTAAAATGAGCATCTTTTCCTTCCAGTAAAAACCAAAAAAAAAAAAAGAAGAAAAAAAAGAAAAAGAAAATTAAGAATAAAGTTACAACAGACAATGTCAACTCCAAATAAAACCCTACAGGTTCTACTCATTCTGCCATTGAGTAGCAGGGCTCAGGTCATTGTTAGGAGAGATTTTATTTTAAAAGTGTCATCTTAAACTGCAAGGATGTCCATTAAATATGACAATTACACATGCCAAAAGGGAAGCCATGTTGTCACGATGCCCACTTACCTCCCCCCAGACACCTCAAACCCCCTGAACTTATATACCCCCTTTTTTTCCTTTTATTAAACAAGAGAAAGTAGACAGATACGTGTTGGTAAATGCTAACTGTCTGTATTCACATAGACACAGTGTAATCTCTGAGCCCAATATCCAGAGAAGGGAAAAAGCTAGAATTCTATGCACTACTACACAGGGTCCTAGCACCCCCCACCCCCCAGCCTCCAGCAGAGCCAAAGGAGCTGGAGGGCTTTTTCTTTTTTTCCCACATAGCATGCTGCTGGTGGTGTTGAATCCACTGTTTGAGACAAGAAAGGATAAACATGAATTTAGAACAGAATAGTAGAGATTCTTTTCCCATTGTATTTTGCTCAAGATACTTCTCAAAAAAATAAGTTGAGAACCATGGTGTTGAGGAGACCTCAAAAACAGGGAGACTGAGCACAAGAGGGATTGGGGAAGGGGGGAAATGACTGTAACTTGATCCCAGGCACTGGAGAAATTTAAAAAGTAAAAAAGAGCATTGAATCCATCAGTTTTCTGTGCTAGTCATCCTTGCCTTCATCCTCCTCTCCTTCTTCCCCTTCATCATCATCTTCATCTTCTTCACCTTCATCTCCATCCCCTTCTTCATCAATACCTTACAAGCCTTCATCATCATCATCATCATCATCTTCTGCCTCTCCTTCTTCCCCTTCATCATCATCTTCATCTTCCCCTTCATCATCATCTTCATCTTCTTCACCTTCATCTCCATCCCCTTCTTCATCAATGCCTTACAAGCCTTCATCATAATCATCATCATCATTGTCATCATCTTCTGCCTCTCCTTCTTCATCATCCTTATCAGGAACCAAATAGTACTGCAAGGGATCTGGCCAAATGTCGCCTTTGATGATCTCTCCTAACTCATCTGCACCTGCATCAGAGTGGTAAGTAAACCAGGTAAAGCAGCTCTCTGGCTCTTCCTGCTGCCTCTTCCTGCTGGCCTTATTCTGTGCTTGACGCAAGCATTTTGTCAAAATTCTTTCCAGATTTCCATTTGATTTCAGTGGACTTTGAGGACGGGTCACCACTCTCATTCAGATGAAATTCTTTGGAGAGAACTTTATTTTCCAAGTAAGGATTTTCATCAAAATAAAAATCTATTCTGTAACCTGATTTAATGTCTTCAAATTCTCTCACTCTGGGCAAGTAATGCTGAGCGCTTCGTCTTCCTTTCCAAGCCGTGCAGACACTTGTGGATGGTTGACCAATGTGGTTACCCAAAATTTTGGAATTTTGGCAATCAATTCTGATTGCTTTTGAAAAAATGGTTGGTGGAGTTTATTATATTTTTGTTCTGCTTTCAAAATTTCCTCACTGGCTTGTTTCATTTTGTACTTCGTCAAATGTGTTCAATTGCTTCTTGCTGTTCTTTTTCTCCCTTCGGCAGGCCAGGAGAGCCTAACTTGTCCTCCAGTTTCCGGGCAGAAACTGATTTTGGTTTCTTGGACTGAGGCAGGAACACAGATTACCATTTCAGGTCCATGGCACAAGGGAAGTGGCTAGAAGCCAGAGGCCAGAGACAAGATGCACACAGCAGGAAGAAACTCACAGGAACTCAGAAGAAATTCTTAAGAAAAGAAAGACCTCTGATTTCTGGTCCTGTCTGGCTAACACATGCCTCAGTTTCCCAGGTCACCTGGCACCAATCAGGTGATCTCTAAGCGCCCTCTCAGTTCTTCGGGTGTTATTTGACACCTCTTGCTGCATCTGTTTCTTCCTTTATGTGCCCTTATCACACAACAGACACCTTTACACAAAATTGTTATCTGCACGTGTGAGTCACAGATTATACTGGCTCAACATGCAGGAGGCTTTGCTGCCCATTCTGTTGAGAAGATTCTCTGCCTAGAGCAACCCCATGGTCATGGTCCCGACCTCACGTGCAAAAGAATCCTGGTGAGTGAGTGTCCTTTGAAATAGGAGAAGAGGGACAGAACTCTTGTCTAGCCAGGGCCTGTCTTCTGTAAACAGCCAAAAGGAGTGAGAGAGAAGGCAGGGGGTTGACATCAAGGCCCAGCCTTTCGAGGCTCTGCCGCTCTATCAGAGGCACTCAACACACTGCCAGGGAGATGCTCTTCTCTGGTCAAGTGGAAAAGTCATGGAACTGGCCATAAATCAATGCTCCAATGCTGCTCGGGCTGGGCTAGACCTTGACAACGCTGCTTGACCTCCAACTCAGTTCCTTTAGCAACTGGTCAGATCCAGTTAAATTCAGTTCAAGCACATCCAGCATCTCGCATCCTTTTTAACGGTACAAGCCGTAGAGGCGGATGAAAGGGAAGCACAAAACATGAATAAGCAAAGGGGGAACTCCCTTGATTCGCCACCCTTCACCACCCGGAGACAAAAAGCAAGCGCTTCTTCTGTTTCCGCTAGCATGTGGTTGACATTGCACTGACTGCCTCTTCCAATTATTTTATTTCACAATATATTGTGACCTTCTTTTCGGATCATTACATTCCCGTCTACACTCTGGTACTTCGATGAGATTGGATGCCCATCGATTCTTGCTAGCTGGGGCCAGTCTCCAGGCTTCAATTCACCCTCCAAAAGCATATAGCAGTCCCACATGCTGGCAGACACCAGACATTTCCCTGAAGACTTTGTTGGTCACCATCCAACAAGTATCCTAAGCATTCTATTTTAAAATTATTTTTGTCATTGTTCGTTTTTGTTTTGTATTTTTGAGACAGAGTCTCACTAAGTTATGCCCGCTGGACTAACACTGTATGTATAGACCAGGCTGGCCTTAGATTTAATATACAATTGAGAATTACCTTGAGTTTATTCTCTAGAGTGGGAAAGTAGTTGAGATTAATTTTCAGCAGGCAAGACAGCAAAAGCAAAGTGCAGCCTCCAAAGAAGAGGGCAAGCCAAGGGAACAGGCGACAGCCAGCCTCGAACTCCTGATCTTCCTTTCTCTACTCCTGAGTTCTGGGATTACAGGCATGTTAAGACCATACCTGTCTTTATATGGTACTGGAACTCAGACACAGGCTTTTGCGTGCTGGGCAACCACCGTATCAACTGAGCTACTTCCTCTGGCCCTGTAGTCTACCTTCTTTTGTTTGTTTAGTTTTAGTTTTTGCATTGGTATTGTTTCCGGCCTCCCACATCTCCATGATAAACAACATTCAAGGTGCCCATCTTTATGGCTTCTACTTGCATTTCATACATTTCAGACCCTTTCTCTTGACAGATTTTGACTTTCTCTTTGTAATATTGGGAGATCTAAAAACGAAAGGCTAAGAAAGACCAAGTCGTTTTCTTACGGTTACACATTTGGCTATTTCACAGTGGACAGAAGCATCTTTCCCAGAGGAAAATGTGTCTTCGTACCACCCCCACCCGGTGCCTCTCCCTGCGCAGCTGTAGCTGCACGTGCTACATGCTATCCTCCTCTTGGCATGTCACTTGACATAACCCTCTCTGGCTGCACCCTTCTTCCACAGAGGAGCATGTAGATAACAAAGCGGCAGCACCGCTTGGGCGAAGTTGGTCTCCCATCAAAGCCCTCACTCTGCAGGTTGCCCTGAGTGGGGGATTCCAGCTATAGAAAACCGGCTTGCAGCCTTAAAGCCTGCAGGGACATTTGCCACTGCTTTGGACAAACGGTAAATTAGTCTAAATCATTTTGAAATCATTGTGATTAGTCTAAAACATTTTCACCAGGCTATCTTAACAATAAACTTCTGCCCATCTCTGGGACAGTTTCACATTTGATTCTGAAATCCTCCCCTTCCCAAAATACTTGTCTTTTAAAACTCACCCAAGCATTGACTTTTCCATGAAGCCATTTTGAAGTGTCTCCTGGAACCCTTGCTCTCAAAACCGCAGGCTACTGTACTGTGGTCCCCTTAGGCTCCTGGTCCGTCTCCAGGCCTGTGAAGAACAGGTTTCCCCCACCCTAACCCCTACGGTACCTAGCACTGTGTATAGAACACACCAGGTATTTCATGAAAATAGTTAAGTAAAGAAACATCTTTAGCCACCCTGGAGAGTCCTGGGTGGGAAAAGTGGGGCCGGGAAACCAGGGTCCTTTGCTCCAGCTCACCACAAGACCTTTTCGCAACATGCTTCTTTTGAGCTCCAGTCTTTTAGGTTGTTTGAGCCTGGTTGGTGGGTATGGGTAGATAAAGGGGAGACGGGAAAGGGAGTGGCAGGAAGTGGAGGAAGCAGTAAAGGAGGTAAATGGATAAGATGGAAGTTGAGGAAGAAGGGGTGGAGGAAAGACAAAAGAATGGTTGAATAGAAAGAAGAAAAGTCAGAAGGGAAAAAATTAGTAGGCGAGATGAAAGAAGGAAGAACAACGTGGCTGGATGGAAGGATAGTGATATGTGGGAAAGAGAAAAAGGCAGCAAGAGAAAGCAGGAAACAAAGAGGGAAGGAAGGGCTAAGTGTGACGGACGCCCCTGGAATCCCAGTACTACAGAGGCTGAAGCAGAGAGATTCAAGGCTAACCTGGGCTACACAGAACAGCAGCTCTGTCAAAAATGGGGTGGGGGGAACCACTGCTTGGTTGAATAGAGTCAGACTGACTCATCCAGAACCCCTCAAAAGAGTCGTGTGCCCGGGGTGGTTTAGGCGTGGAGCTGTCAGAAGCAGGAGGTGCCTGCTGATCTGAAAAGGAGTGACTTTGGAAGGCTGGGAAAATCGCTCCCTTGAAGTCCTAGTCTGGCTTCTGTTGCTATGACTACAACACCATGACCAAAAGCATCTCCGGTAGGGAAGGGTTTATGTCAGTTTACAGATTTTAGTTCATCATGGAAGGAAGTCAGGGCAGGAACCTGGAGTCAGGAACTGAAGCAGAGGCCGTGAAGGAATGCTACTTACTGGCTTGCCCTCAAACTTTGTTCAGTTTGAGTTCTTCAGTATCCCATGGCTACTTTCCCAGAGAGGACACTGCCCACAGTGGGCCAGGCCCTCCCATGTGAGTCAGTAATCAAGAAAACGCCCATAGGCCTGCCCACAGGTCAGTCCAATGGAGTCGATTCCTTACCTGAAGTTCCTCCTGGTTGGTGTCAAGGTGACAAAATGAATCAGCGCAGTTGGTATAGCGCTTGCTCTTTAAGCGCAAGGACCCGAGTTCAATCTCCAGACCTGAATTTAAAAAGAGGAAACTAAAAAGCTGGGTGTCATGGTGCCCACTTGCCATTCCCGTGCTGTGGAGGCAGAGACGCGTGGATCATTGATGCTTGCTGACTGGTCAGCTGAAGTTCCAGGCCCTTGAAGGGCCCTGGCCCCTAAAAGTGTAAGAGAGTGGACATTGCTTGAGAACATCTGAGGGTGACCCCTGGACCCTACATATATGTGCACAGGCGTGCATGTACAAGTGCTCATAGGCTCCTGCACATAGGAATACACGCAGAGACGCAGGGATTAAACTGGGGACTGGGTCAATTGGAGTAGCTAGGCCTCCAAAGCTAACCTCTAAATGGTAGCACCATCAGCTTCCAAAGGAGGCGTTTGCTTGCTGCTCCATGGAAGGACTGAAGTTGTTTTTCAGCTTCTCATACAACTTTAGTTTTTATTTCCATTTTTGCTTTGAGACAGGACGTCTCTGCGTAAGCCTGTCCTGTCGTGGAACTCAGTCAGTAGGCCAGGCTGGCCTCGAACTCAGAGATCTGCCTGTCTCTGCCTCCCGAGTAGTGGGATTGGATTAGAGATGTGGGCCACCACACTCAGCAGAACACACATTCTTGTCTGGAGCCCAAGGAAGGTTTTGCAGTATACATGGGAGTGCTCGGCCATAAAAGAAATCTCGATAAACTGAAAGGGTTCAAAGTATGCAACGTATAGTCTCTGATAAGTATGGCGTGGAACCAGAAATCAATGATGGAGAGACACTCGGGGAATTCACAAACCTGCAGAAATGAAACAATACACTCCTAGAGTTGGAGCCTTCACGCTGGACCTTAAAGGGCAGGAGGAATTTTCACAAAGTTACCAGAGTAGCAAAGCAAGGCCTCTAGCCTATTCAGGTACCCGAAGCCTGCTACAGACTGTAAGTAGGGGAAAACTGGGGAAGGGATGTCTGCAAAGGTAAACTGAGGCCTGAACACCACACTAGGAGCTCAGGCTTCCCCGCCCCTCCGCAGGACGGAGCTGTGAGGGGCTGTGCTTGAACCCAGAAGAAGGCTGAGCAGATAAGACTTGGCGTGTAGATCCCTGTGTTCCTTCAGCTGATTTGCTACATGATACAATCTTCTGAGGACACAATGCAGACGTCCAGGCTCAGGGACAGAGAACTTCCAGTCAGCCATCTGGGACAGTGCTTGTGGGAGGCTGGAGAGTGACCCCAGAGGCTGACTCCTGTTTTTCGTCTGCGTCTTTCCTGTCATGGCTGGCCGAAGATCCCCTCCCTCACTGTACCCCTGGGTCTTCTGTTCACCGGGTGCCAAATCTCACCCATGTCAGCAGATAAACAATTAGCAGACAAGCAAATAGTAGACAGACAATTCACGGGGCATTTCTGTGGTGGGTGCATGGAAAGGCCAGTGGGGAAATGGCTTCTTCCCTAGTGACCCCAATTCCAGTGAACCTGTTTCTACACTCATGGGACTGGTCACTCCCTCCCGCCCTGCAGTTCACAGGCCCTGGAGAGAGGGAGCCTGGCCAACTGGTGTGAACTTTGGCCCCATGTTATCATTTTCCTCAGAATCTCAGAAGTGGCCAAGCAACTCAAAGGTCTTTCATGATGAAGGGGACAAAAGTCAGCTCCAGCCATTAGCTATTGATCGCTCCTGACCACACCTTGAGTAAGATCCTTGTTCCAGATTTACAGAGCGAAACTGACGTCTCAGGGTTATTCCAGGAGGCTCCAGAAGATGCTAAGAGTCCTTGTTCTGAGCAGAAAGCTTCCCGAACTCATACCCATTGAAGCTGTGTGTACCAAGACTCAATGTCCTACCCCAGAGGACAGAAGTGACACCGAAAGCCGGGATTCTGCCTCTCCTGGCTAGAACTTGGGAATGATCCAGACCCTTTGCATCCATCAGTTCTGTTCCTGGGAACCTCTTTTTTTTTTTTTTTTTT
>NC_022020.1:47237271-47247872 GCF_000317375.1 Microtus ochrogaster
AGGTAGTGGTGGTGCACACCTTTAATACCAGTACTCAGAAGGTAGAGATAGACGAGACAGATCTCTCTGAGTTTGAGTCCAGCCTGGTCTATGGAGTGAGTTTCCAGGACAGCCAGGACTGTTACACAGAGAAACTCTGTTTCAAAAAAAAGGAAAAAAAAAAGTTTCTCAGATAGTGGGACCCTGGGGTCAATCCTGGAACTCACTCTGTAGACCAGACTGGCCTTGAACTCACAGAGATCCTCCTGCCTCTGCCTCTGGAGTGCTGAGATTAAGGTGTGGGCCACCATCTCCTGGCTTGAAAAAATTTTGACTGGCCACTCCCACCTCACTCAGTATCTCCCTTGCTATGTGCAAGGAGCAACAGAATAGAGAAAGCAACCTGAGGAAAAGTTCAGAAAGTAATCCCAGGAGACATGACACGTACCGCAGGCCCTAGGTGACAGGACAGTTCAAGGTGGGTTTCCAGTGACATGTCTAAAAGGCACATCTCATGGCAGTCACACCAGTGAGTCACACCCTTCTGCCAACCCTTTAAAAAAAGTTTTTTTTTTGTTTCTAAACCATTATTTTTCTGATTTATATACAATATCAAAACACAAGCATGATGTTTGTTGGATAAACAGAGCTTCGAAACAGCCTGAGTACCCCCAAGAAGACTGTGAAGCTGTCCAGAGGCCCAAACAACTCCTCAGGGGTTCCCAGGGCTCTGCCAGGGAGGCTGCAAAACTGCAGGAGGTTAATGGGTGAGGGGGGAGCCTGTGCCAAGGAGGCTGGAGAGATGGGGCCAGAGGGGACTGGTGGGGGTCAAGGTCAGCCTGGCATTGTCCCACCAGCCGTCCGGAATTCAAGTCGGCCTGAAAAGTACTGCCTTTTCCCAGGGAAGATAAGAGACAGCCCTGTAGAAAATTTAGGCATGGTGGGAGGGCTTTCTGTAATAGCTTAATTTTTTTCTTTTCTTTTATATGTATATTTTAATTCTCTGTTAAGAACATTTGAATTGGCATATTGTATGTGATGCTGGGCAGAGCGGTCTGTTTTTACTGCAAACATTCCTGGTTGTTTCCATGCGCTACAGTTTGCTTGCTTGCTTCCATGTGTTAAATAATGTCTTATAAAAATTTGGCAAATGCGAAATAGGGCAGCGACAAGAAAAACAGTTTTTTACTTAAATAGCCTTGATCTTATGGGTGAGAGACTCGTTTTATTACATAAGGCAGGTGTTCTGGCAAAGAATGAGTCTGTTTGAAAAGACTGAGTTCATCCTAGCAGGTCGTGTGCAGAGACATCCACTACCACACCGACACCGTTAGGGCCATGGGGCCGCCACGCTGGCCTTGTCTCTCTGTTCCCAGCTGCCAGACCAGAAGAAAAAAAAATTTTAAAAGACAGTCTCCCTGTGTAGCCTTGGCTACCCTGTAGATAAGGCTAGCCTCAAACTCACAAAATTCTGCCTCTTTTGAGTGCTGGGATTAATGAGAAGCACCATCACACCCTGGGAAAACTACTACTACTACTTCCTACTCCTCCTCTTCCTCCTCCTCCTCCACCTCCTCCTCCTTCTCCCCCTTCTTCTCTCCTTCTTCACATTTAGTGTGTGTGTGTGTGTGTGTGTGTGACAGCACGTCTGCAGAGGTTAGAAAGCAACCTACAGTAGTTGGCCCTCTCCTTCTGTCTTGTGGGTTCTGGGGATTAAGTTGTCAGGCTTGGAGGCAAACACCTTTACGTGCTGAGCTCTGCCTTGCCAGCCCGGGAAAACCGTTCTTGGTGGTTTTCATTCACGTGTGTAGAGAATCTTTGCATTTGTAAGTGCGTGCATGTTTGCTCTGCAGCAATTGCGTTTTTATTGTGGGTCTCATTAAATTGTGGCACTGAGTTATGCCACCATGTATCTTGGGGCACCTTTCCATAGGACACGTCGAGTTGTGTCGGTTAGGAATTTATTCTGCTGATCTAGAGACCTTCCTGGTGCTATCAAAAACCCTCACAGCTCCCAGCCTGCCATCAGCAAGGCCTTCGTCTCTCCGTGGAGGGGGTGGGGTGCAGTTCAAAGGCTGGCTTTCTTTTTCCTTCTTCTTTGCTTCTCTCCTTTCTTTCCCCCTCCTTCTTTCTCTCTCGTTTTTGCTTTTCTTTCTTCTTACGTATGTAATGTATGCATGTGTGTGCGCACACGTGAGGGAGGGCTCACCTTGTGCATACATGAGGAAGTCAGAGGTCAGCACCAGTGACAGCCTTTCTCCGTCACCCTCCTCCTTCTATATTTTCATTTTCTTTTTAAAAATTTTAAATTAATTTTTAAAATTTCATATATGTGTACTATGTTTATATCACTTCTTCCCTCCTCACTCTACCCCTTCCTGTGGGTTCCCTCTTAAATTCATGGCCTTTTTAAAATAATTATTTATTTATACTTGTTTGTTATTATATTTAACTATTTATATATATAAGTTAATAAGTATATAAATACAACCTGCTGAGCCCACTTAGTGTTGCACATATATAATTATATACACACACATATTTTTAGGACAGATTATTTTGTAGCAGATAATCAAGTAGGGGGCACATCCCTGGGGAAGACCAATTCTACCCCAGTAGTCATTAGTTACCTGTAGCTTTTCATCTAGGAGTGGGGCTTTGTGAGATTTTTCTCATCCACACTGGCATGTCACCGGTATTGTCATTATTCAGGTCTTATTTAGACAGTCATATTGTTGAGATGTCATGGGCACAGTTCTCCTGTCATATATAGAAGACACTGTCTCCCAGGAGATTTTCCGGTCCTCTGACTCTGGCCATCTTTCTGCGTCTTCTTTGGAGATGTTGCCAGAGTTCTAAGAGTAGGGGTTGTGTTGTAAATGTATGAGTTGGGGCTGGGCACCCCCGTGGTCAGTGGTTGTCTGTATTTTGACCTGTTGTGGTTTTCTGTAATGGCCTCTGTCTGCTGCGGAGAAGGAGCTTCTCTGATGAGGGGTGCGAGCTACCCTTCTCTGTGGGTGTAAGGATAAGCATTTAGAATGCAGCTGGGAATTAAACGGCTTTGCAAAGTGGCAGTGGCAGGCTTTCTTCTAGGTGCCATGACCTCACCAGCCAGGAGCAGCTGGCTCTGTGTATGGCACCAGGCATGGATTCCCTCCTGCTGCAGGGTCTTGAGTCCAGTTAGACAGTTCCTGACTACCCCCAAGATATATATGGCATCTTTGGTGATACTTTGGCATTCTGGTCATTGTTGTAGCTCATAGATGTCACAACTGGGTAGCACACTGGTTAGCTTCCTCCCTGTGATGCACTTTCTGGTACCATGAAAGTTAGTTCAGGGAGGTAGCTACTGGGTCATACCTGGTTTGATTCCTGTGTCCGAAGTGTATGGTGTTTTCAGCAATAGGGTCGGTTTTACCTTCAAATTCTGGGAGGAAACTGAGGGCGCTGACCAACAACTCAAAGGGATGATTCTTGTGCTTGGTACCCAGTGTTTTGTTAGGCAGTCCATGGCTCTTGAAGGGAGCGTTGTGGCCCTATGTGGTATAACTTGATTGAAACTGTGGAGTGGGTGTGGGCGTACACGTACATGTAATTCACATACACTTACATGTAATTTTAGGTAAATATAAAACAGTATGATTCCCTGTGGGTCTCTCAAACATCTTTAGTGTTATTTATCCCTCCTCCCTCCCCTCTCCCTCTGTATTGCCTCCCTTTCCCGCTCTTCAGGTAAAATTCTCCCCTTTCACCATTCCCCCTTCCTAGCCTCATCCCCGACTCTGCCATCAAATCCAGGTCCCATCACCCCCTGCCACCACGGTCTCTTTTTACTTTCCTGGTTTCCATGGTTATTCCAGGTTATATACTCACACCTGGAGATTTGGAGCTAGGAACCACAAATAAGAGAGAAATGCGACGTTTGTCTTTCTGCATCTGGGTTACTACGCTTGATACAATATTTTCTTGTTCCATTTACCTGCAAAAATCATGATTTCTATGTTGTACTGTTTTCACCATTAAGGTTTTTATTCCTCTCTAGGACCAACTTAAGTAATTAACAGAATACATAAATGAAGCTTTCATTCAGATAATGTTTTCTCTGCTTATAAGTGGCTATCTATCCTATATTTCTAAACAGGATTTCTTGCCTATAGCTCTCTCTCTCTGTGACCCGTCAGCAAATCTCAGGAGGCTCTTGTCTCTGCCTCCTCTGCACTAGTATTACAGAGTGTAGTGTCTGAGTAAGAATGGCCCCCATAGGCTCATATATTTGAATATTTAGTCACTAGGGAGTGGTACTACCCAAAAGGATTAGAAAATGTGGCCTTGTTGGAAGAAGTGTGTCACAGGGGTGGGCTTTGGAGTTTCCAAATCTCAAGCCAGGCCCGGAATCTCTCTTTTCCTGATACCTTCAGATCCCGATATAGAATTCTCAGCTGCCATGCTCCCTGCCATGAGGGTAATGGATTAAACTTTTGAAACTATAAGCAAGCCATAGTGCAATGCTTTCTTTTATAAGAGTTGCTGTGGTCTTGGTGACTAAGACAAGGGGCATCCTGCCAGCTGTTAACAGCTGGGAATCCAAGCAGTTCCTCATGCACAGAAAGCATTTCACTCACTGAGTCATCTCTCCAGCCCCTGTTCTTGACCTTTCTTATTTTATTTTATTTCTTATTAATATGTGAGGGGGCATGATCTTGAAAGCCATAAGACAGCATTTGGGAGGGGGTTCTTTTCTTCTACAGTGGGTTCTGGGGATTGAACTCATGGCATTAGGCTTGTGCAGCAAACACCTTGCCCACTGCACCTCCTTGCTGTCCTAGCTTTTTAAGATAAAAAGTTTGTTATGTCTTCTTTCCCATTCTAATTATGGATGCAAAGCGTACTTAGTGTCAACTATGCAGACTGCAGAAAAGGGTGAAAAGTCACAACTCCTGCACATGCAGTCAGCTAGCATTTGATTATCTGTCCTAACAGTTGTTTTTTTATAGACTAGACATATTTTTTTCTCTATTTTAACTACTGAAAAGAGTGCACTTTGGTGCACAATACCACACGACCATCCCCATCCCCTAGTTCTAGACTCTAGAGCCTTTTCGGGACTCCAGGAGGAAACTGCAATTTGTTTTGTTTTTTCGAGACAAGGTTTCTCTGTAGCTTTGGTGCCTGACCTGAAACTAGCTCTTGTAGATCAGACTGGCCTCGAACTCACAGAGATCTGCCTGCCTCTGCCTCCCAAGTGCTGGGATTAAAAGCGCACGCCACCACCGCCCAGAAACTGCATTGTTAATGCTATTCTCAGTCCTCCTTATCCCCAGCCCCTGACAATCATCCCTCTGCTATCTGTCTCCAGGGATCACAGCGCTGGGCATCTCACATGAGTGACCCTTTGCATCTTCTCTTTTTTCACGTAGCATAATGTCTTCAAGACCAAGGATGCTGCAGCAAGAGTCAGTTTTTCATTCCTTTTTAGAGCCAGTTACTATTCCGTGGTGTGGGTGCAGCATGTTGCATTGTTCCGCTCATCAGCTGAGGTACATCTGAAACATTTTTCACCTTGGAACTCTGGCGAATGGTTTGTACAAGCATGTTTGTATACTTTTTTTATTATTGGAACGCCATTTTTAGTCCTAGGGGTTTACAGTGGAGGTGGGATTGCTGACTGGAATGGTCTGTCTATGCTTAACTTACTGAGGAAGCCACAGACTAGTCAGCCCAATGGCTGGGCCACTTTGTCTTCCTGTCAGCAATGCACAGGGCTCCTTGCCAGCCCTGGCTGTTGTCCTTTGCTATGGCAGGCAGTGGTATCTTATTGTGGTTTTGATTTGTGCTTCCCTGATGACCATGACAGTCAACGTCTTTTCACAACCCTGGTGACCATTGTTATCTGCCTTAGAGAATATATTTATTCAAGCCTTTGGTTGTTTGAATTTTCTGGTTGAATTGTAAAAGTTCTTCTATATTCGAAATCTTTCTATATTCAAACATACAATTTTCAAATACTTTTTTTCCACTCTGTGAGTTTCCTTGAAACAGAAGTGATTTATATACAAAAATTTTAAATTTTGATGAAGTCTGATGTGTGTGTGTGTGTGTGTGTGTGTGTGTGTGTGTGTGTGTCAGAGAGAGAGAAAAAGAGAAAGAATGGTTTTGACCTAAGAAACTATGCCCAACATCAAGATTTACTCTTCTGGTATCTTCTAAGAGTGTCTTCAGTTAGCCTCCTGAGTTGGTTTTGTGTATGGTGTGAGGTAAGGTCCAATTTCATTCTCTTGCTGTGGCTATCCAGTTAGCTTATCACTATTTGAAGAAACTCCTCTTTCTTCTGGCCTCGGAGGTACCTGCTTGAAGACCAAGCAACCACAACTGCATACATCCATACATTTCCTCTGGACTCTGAATTGTTGGTTTGTTTGTTTGTTTGTTTGTTTGTTTTTCGAGACAGGGTTTCTCTGTAGCTTTGGAACCTGTCCTGGAACTAGCTCTTGTAGACCAGGCTGGCATCGAACTCACAGAGGTCTGCCTGCCTCTTCCTCCCGAGTGCTGGGATTAAAGGCGTGTGCCACCATTGCCTGGCCTGTTTGCTGCTTTTAAGACAGAATTTTATATGCCTCAGGCTGGCCTGAAACTCACAGTGTAGCAAAGGATGACCTAGCGCTTGTGATCCTCCTGCCTCCGCCTCTGAAGTGGAGGGTGTTCCTCTCTTCCAGGCCCCATGCAGGGCTTTCAATCAGTCTTTTCTTACTTGGCTGATAATGGCCATCTTTCTATATTAGCAAAGAAGGAAAAGGACCATTTTATGTCATTTACTGAATGTACTCCAATTAGTTTCAACAATTTCTGATAATTAACTATCTTGATCACTTCAAAGTTTTAACTACCAGAAATAAGGCTGCAATGAGCATCTTTCTAATGTTCACCCCGGTGCTCTCATCCAATCATTTCCTTTGGATTAATTCCCAGAACCCAAATGATTAGGTCAAAGGAGAGACATTCTTTTAGAACTCTGATGAATGTTTCCAAATTTTCCTCCAAAAATATCTGAACATCACCTTCTCTGAACAGCATTTGGAGATGCCTGTTGCCCAAGCAGAACCCAAATACCTTTTCCCCCAATGTCACTTACAGACAAAAACACTGGGAGCCCTGAAACACTGCTTCGCTGGCCAGGACGTCTGAACAGGGCAGCAACATTCCTCATCAGCAGAGGCAGCCTCCTCTCTGACCTGAGAGGACCCTCATCCAGTTTCACTTGGGATTCTTAGTGCCAAGACAGTTTGCCTGTGACTTTGGGTTCTGTCTGTCATTTGTCCATTATTCCCTCCAGCAAGCAGGAAAGGGCCAGGAACTCTCTGGATTGTTCACTGTGTGGATCGCATGTCTTATAAAGTACCAACGCTGGGGCATTTCTCATAACATGTAAAAGTAATCATTAGGATGGGGGCCCAGACCTATGAGGGATGAGGGTGGGAAGAGCACCTTCCCTTTTCGTATCTCCAATGGCAGCAGAGTCTTTGTCACACAGCAGCTGCTCCCTGTTGGCTAACTGAAGAAATGAGTGTGACTAGCCCTGGAGTGTCGAAGACAACAGGAACAACTCCTTCCTCCTTGCCCCATCTACGAGCTGACATTTATTCTAATGTTTTCCTCCGCATTTCCATCTTCACAGTCCCTTTGGTGTCTGTGCTGCAGCAAAATGCATTTTTTTTTCTGCAGCTAAACAGAAGGGCACACTGTGTGCCCCTAGCATGCTGAAATACTTGTCCACTGGCGAGAAGCAAGGAGGGGATTGCCCCTCCAGGGCTTAGCTCCCTTTGCTTGGATGCTGTTCTCTGAGCTGGAGTCAGCAGCAAAGCTATTTTTGACCAAGTGGCTACCTACACTCACATGACCCTCAGCAATCCAGGCCAAGGTCATTGAACTTAGTTCTTCAAAGACGCTTGAGTGACCAGTGATCCCCTTCCCTGGGGACCCTTCAGAGAGAACTGGGAGGGACATGCGTGCTCATGATGGTTCTGGCCCTCGCTGCAAAGTCATGCAGCATTCCCTGGAAGGTTACCTCTCTTCCTCTGTTGTTGCCATGGAACCTGAATAGGTTATTGCATTAGTCACTTTTTAAATTTTTTTTAAAATTATTGCTTGGGGAGAGGCTATGATGAGTATGTTCCATGGTGACCAGACAATTCTGTGGAGTCTGTTTCTCCTTCCACCTTCATGTGGATTATAGGGATTGACCCCAGGTTATCAGACTTTCGCAGCATGCACTTTGACCTACTGAGCCATCCTATCACCCCCCCCCAGCTAATTTTCTTGCTGCCGTGACCCACATAACAAGAAGCAATTTAAACAGGAAAGGCTTACTTTGGCTTGCATTTTAAAAGGTATACAGGGGACTGGAGATTTGGTTTGGTGGTGAAGAGCACGTACTGCATTTGCAGAGGACTTAAGTCTGGTTTCTAGCACCCACAAACATCTATAACGCCACCTTTAGGGGGATCTGAAGCCTTTGGGGCACTGCACTCACATTCACACCTCAACATAGACACACACACACACACACACACACACACACACCACATAACCAAAAATAAAAATAAAATATACTTTAAAGAGGGATACAGTTGCTAGAGAAATGACCCAGTGTTTAAGAAAACCTGTTGCTCTTGAAGAGGGCCTGAGTCCAGTTCCCATCACTTGGGAAACTCACAACTGTCTGTATCTCCAGCTCCAGGGGATCTCATCTGATGCCTTTTCTTCTCTGCCTGCCAATTCCCAAATAACCCACAAGGAGACTTAATATTAATTACAAGTGCTTAGCCAATAATAGCTCAAGCTTATTACTAGCTAACTCTTACATGTAAATTAACCTGTATTTCTAATCTATGTTTTGTCACATGCCTTGGTACTTTTTTTCGGTAGGGCAGACCCATCTTGCTTCTCTTTGTGTCTTCTGCTGACTCCCCTGACTCCACCCCTTCTTCTTGCCAGCATTCTCTGGTTTGGCTCCTCACCCCCACCCCCACACAACCTTATTCTGTTCAGCTATTGGCCAGTCATCTTCTTTATTAAACCCATCCCAACAACATATATTCACACAGAGCACAGAAATATTCCACATGTCTGGCCTCCATGGCCATATGCACTCATGTCCACATGCCCACACATATGCACACAATAATTAATAATAATAAAGGATGCAGCCCATAGTGGTGGGAGGACATACAGGCAAGGCAGCTGGCCGCATTGTGTCCATACTCAGGAAGCAGAGAGTAAACATGAATTGGAGCTGTGTTATAAAACCTCAGGCTCACCCCTCAGTGAACCACTTCATCCACCAAGGCGCCACCTCCAAAAGGTTCCACAACTGTCCAAGCCAGTGCCACCATCTGCCAGCCCACGTCTATGTGGGGCGTATAGCGTTCAAACCACAGCATTCCACTCCTGGCCTCCATAGACTTGTGGCCATCTCATAATGCATCTCTAATTTCAAAAATCCCTATATTAGTCCGAACATTGATCAAGAACCCAAAGTCTCTTCTGAGATTCAAACCAATCAACTATAAGCCCCTGTAAAATCAAATTGCAAGTTACATACGTTCAATATATAGCATAGGAGTATCATTCCCATTCTAAAAATGAAGAGCAAGGATAACAAGGAAAAATCAGGCGAAAAGCAAGACCTACAGGAACAATACTAAATCATTCAGCTCCATGTCCAGCAGCTAGGACTTGTGATGGAATCATCTGGGCTCCAAAGGGTTACCTAAGCTCTCTCCCTCCAGCTCTGCCATCAGCAACAGACACAGCCTTTCTCTAGGGCCAGCTACACCCCATGCCTGCGGCTTGCTTTCCTCGGCTGATGCTCAATAGTCCTCGCATCTCCAACATGCTGGAGTTGCAACTTTTTACCTTCACAGTTTCATACAATGGAGCCTCCTGGCAGAGACTCCGGCCCTGCCACACATTGCCTGGCTTTGACAGCTCCCTGGTGCATGACCCACTTACTTTTCCATCTTCCATACCAGCAAAAACAGTACCACGTAGACAGTGCCACCAAGTTCTGCTGCTGGATGGAGATATACCTGTGTTCCCTTGGGCCAACACTGTAGTGGCCTCTGTTTGCCTTTGGAGATGGAATCTAAAACACTTTCCTTAACAGCTGTGTTTTGATCAAGGACCCCTTTAGCGACAAATGCACTTCTGAGTCTCTCCTGTCAAATGAACTTGCGAATGCACCCTCGAGGCACCATTCCTAGGGCCCCAGTGAGGAGTGAGAGTTTTATTGGTGAGGTTGCAAAACCTCCTCAACAAGTACACAAACTTGTTTGGAACTTTAAAATCTCTCGTTTTCCTGCTAAACTGCACATCTTTCTTAACTCTTTACCCCATTTGTTGTTCTTTCTGTTGTGTGCATGGATAAGAGCGGAGAGCGGTGACAATGCCAGTCTGAATGCTCTCGTATCTTGAAACTTCCTCCGCCAAACAAATTAGTGCCTTCCTTTTTCACCCACTATGTTCCCAAACTTTATTTAAGAAATAAAGCCGGGCAGTGGTGGCGCACACCTTTAATCCCAGCACTCAGGAGGCAGAGGCAGGCGGATCTCTGTGAGTTCGAGGCC
>NC_022020.1:47248157-47258339 GCF_000317375.1 Microtus ochrogaster
CCCCCCCCCCCGCCCCCGTCTGTAGTCTGTCTTTGACTTAGCAATAATTGTCTGAACAGCTCCTATGGAGTAGTTCCCAAGAATGTGTTTGTCTAAAACAACAGGTAAGTCTTCTTTTGTTGGAGTGCGTTAGCCAGTACATTCTGTGTTCGACAGCCCTGAAGGAAAATGCAAATTTCCTTAAGCATCGTCAGGTAATTAATCTGACCCTGAATCTGAAAAAGGTTAGCCAGAGCCATTATACCCACTTAAAATCGGGATTATTTACGGCCAGGTTGATCAATGGCTCTGCATGTTTAGCTGTGTTGTCAATATTGTTTGTATTATCAGGTGCTAAGCCCTTGTATTTTTCAGTATGGTAATTCAAGTTTCACAGCTAACCTAAGCACTCAGTCAACTCACTGCAGACCCCGAATCTTGAAGGACAGTGAACACACCCAACACAGTTATCAAAGAACTTGGCCAGTCATTACCCCTATCTTCCATCTGTCTGATTTTCCAGTTTTTCAAGCCAAACAATACAGTTTCTAAATTCTGTTTCGTTTGGCAGTTGAAGTTCATAGGGTTGCGGTAGTCCAGGTCTGTGAGCTTGCATCAGAGCATGGTCCCTGCTGTTCACACTGGTCACCTAGGTGCCAAGACAGGAAAAGCCAATTCCTTACCTTTTAATCCAGTCTCATTCCAGTTCTTGGTAGAGAGGCAGAATGTAGCCATATTCTTTCCCAGAACACAGCGGAAATAACTCTAGCTCAATTCTTGATATAATCCTTGCTCCTCTCTGAAATCTCATGAGTCAGGCCTTCACTGTCCATATTTCTCTCCCTATTCTGGTCTTCCAAACTTCCACCAGAATGGCCAATTAAGTCTTCCAGATCTTTGCTAGCCTACAGTTCCAAATTCTTCCACATTCCTCTGACAAACCAATTCCAAAGACCTAAGTACCATATGGTCAGATTTATCACAGCAATAACCCCATTCCTGGTACTAATTTTCTATATTAACTACTGTTCTTGTTGTGACCAAATAGCTCCTAATAAACAATGCATAAGAGGAAGGGTGTTTTTATTATCAACATGACACAATTGAGAATTACCAGTGAAGAGAGGCTCAGTGAAAAATCGTGTAGATCAGGCCAGCCTGTATATCTGTGAAAAATGCTCTTGATTGTGTTCATTGCTGTGCAACGGGTTAGTTTAAAACTGGGAAGCAACACTCGTCCCTTAGTTTGGGTCACGGGCTGTATTTAGAAAGGTGAATGTGAGCACAGGTGCACATTCATTTACTCTGCGCTCCTAACTGTGGACCTGACTTGCTTCTTCAGGTCCCTGCCGCCATGGTTTTCCTGCTGTGATGGACTACACAGCCTGGAACTGTGAGCTCAGATAAACTCTTTCTCTCATAAGTTGGTTTTATAAGGCTGTTTGTCACAACAACAGGAAAGGGAACTGTATCAGTTACTTTTTGCTGTTATAACAAAATGCCACAACTAAGAGCAACTATAGAAGGGCCATTTCGGCTTAGAATTCTTAAAATTCCAGAGGGAGAAGAGTGGCAGGGAGGCAGGGCAGCAGGCTGCAGGCAGGGAGGCAGGAGCAGCAAGCTGAGAGATCCTGTCTCAGTGCAAACTCAGGAAGCAGGAAGACTGCACTAGAAGTGGGCCAAGGCTATAAATTCTCAAAACTTACCTCCACTGATGTACTTCCTCCAACAAGCCTGTGCCTCCTCAGGATTTTATAAACTTCCCAAACATCGACACCAACTAGGTTCAAATACCCAAACCTATGGGGAACATGTCTTGTTCAAACCAATACAAAAGGTTTGTTTTGACCCACAGTTTATGTGAGGCGCCTATACTACCACATGACAGTATGGTACTACTCTTGCAGTGCCGAGGCTGTACTACAGGACCGTTTGCGAGCCAGGCAACGGCCTGGAGATTACAACACACAAAGACACACAGACAGAAGCACGAGTCATCCTTGAAACAGGAATGTCCCAAGAATGCCCCCTTTCTCGTGTCCAGGGGCAGCTTATATAGGGATTCTTAACTGATAGCCACGCCCCAGCCAAACCCACCAGAAACCACTCCCCTGCTATCAAGAACTCCTGAAGGTCTCGTGCTCAGAGTAGCTGCAAGCACAACACGTTGTTTACAAGAAATTCAAGATCTGGGGGTCCACAGCTCCCAACATTTATGAAAGATATAGACCATCATAGCGGAGAAGGCACGGCAACAGGAAGAGACGGTTGGTCATATTGTGCTTGCAGCCAGAAAACAGAGCTGACAGGAAATGGGACCAGGTTTTAAAGACTCTCAAGAGCTGACTTGGCAGGTAAGAGAATTTGCTATTTTTCCAGAGGACCTGAGTTCTGGTCCCAGCACCCACATCAGGTAACTCACAACCACCTGTCCAGGTATTTGATGTCCTCTTCTAGTCTCTGGAGGTATGTACACACAGGTAGGATACAGAGACAGACAGACAGATTTGAAAACAAAACCTCTCAAGGGCCTCCTCCAGGGACCCACTTCCTCTTGCTAGGCTCCACCTGTTAAAGGTTATACAATTTTCAAACTCAGTACCACAGCGGAGAACCAAGCACGTCAGCCTATAGGAGACACAGCACATTCAAACCACAATTGTGAAGTCAGGAAGTAAGGTGTTGAGACACTCACTGTCTCCTGCCTTCTCTTTAAATAGACAGATGTGTGATCTATAGACCCTGCAGAACTGTACATGCATACGCGAGGAAGACAGGGACCTCTTCTAAAAGAAACTCACATTTTAATTGTTTGGGGGTTTTTTGTTTTGTTTTAGGTTTTCTTTTTTTTTTTCCTTTTCTTTTCTTTTTTGAAATGAACTTCATGCAGGCTGGTCTCAAACTCATATAGTTGAGAACCTTGAGCTTCTGATCCTCCAGCCTCCACCCCACAAATGCTGAAATTATAGGCATGCACCACCACACCCAGCAATAAACCTACATTTTAATCTCAACTTTATTGGAAAAGAGATAGAGCAGAATCCAAGGCCCTCAGGATTTAAACTACAATGCTTCCCTACCCTAAGCTAGCCCTTACTTTAGCACCTAACAGATGCTCACCAAACGGTCAATGAGTGGAATCTGTTACATGTTCCATCATGCCTCACTGCATACTAAGAACCCACCTACTCCAGGTCCTCCTGGGGAGCCCTCTTCTCCTTTGTGTGCACTGTCTCTCCTACTGGGTAAGGTGCACATTCAAGGTTCGTGGCCCAATTGAAAACCCAACATCTCAACACCACCTTGCCAGATCCCCTTAAATGGAGGATGTTATTCTTTGATCTGTATTTTCCTGGTAAAGTGCTCATACTCTGCTTTGAGTTTCTTTTCTGTTTTATAAGACAGGGTTTCTCTGTGTAACAGCCCTGCTGTCCTGGAACTCACTCTATAGACCAGGCCGGACTTGAACTCACAGAAATCAGCCTGCTTCTGCCTGCCATGTGCTGGGATATTGTGGAATAAAATTTTTGTTTAATAAATAATGGAGTATTTTCTCTGAACTTGCCCAATACAAATGGACTGGCTATTGTAAACGTAATTCTTTTTTTTGTTGTTGTTGTTGTTGTTGTTTTCTGGGTTTTGTTTTTGTTTTTTGAGACAGGGTTTCTCTGTGTAACAGAACTAGCTCTTGTAGACCAGGCTGGCCTTGAACTCATGGGAGTGCTTCTTCTTACCTCTGCCTCCTGAGTGCTGGAATTAAAGGTGTGTGCCACAACCAAGCAACTTATAAATGTAATTCTTTGTTGATAATTGTTCTTATTATATATAGTCTTACTATGTTAAAGTTAAAAACTTTCTTTTTATTTAGACAAAAGGGGCAGATATTGTGGAATATTACTTTACGTAAAGAATGTTACATTTATTTATGTTGCAGAATATTATTTTAACCATGTAAAAGTGTGTTATGTTCGTTTATGTTGTGTTTGTTTACTGATACAAAGATGTGTTGCTTTGCCTGCCTAAGGCACATGATTGGTCTAATGAAAAGCTGAATGACCAATAGCTAAGCAGAGGAAGGATAGGCGGGGCTGCAGGCAGAGAGAATAAGAAGAGGAATCTAGGCTCAGGAGAGAGAACAAAGGAGAAGGGAGGGAAATGCCCAGGACCAGACAGCCAGGCAGTCATCAGCCAGTCAGACATGGAAGAAGCCAGAAAAGTAGGACATACAGAATGAAAGAGAGGTAAAAAGTCCTGAGGCAAAACACAGATGAAGAGAAACAGGTTAAATTAAGTCATAAGAGCTAGCATCCATAACTAATAATAAGTCTCCGTGTCATGATTTGGGGCCTGGTTGGTGGTCCAAAAGAAAGCTTGCTATACTGGGATTAAAGGCATGTGCCACCACTGTCCAGTATGCTATGAGTGTCTTCTAACATGGCTGCCTGTGTGCTCCATCTCCATCATGAGTCTCTAAGGGGAAGAGCCTGACTTTGCTGTTCATTATGTCTCCAATGCATAGTGCCTCCTGTTACTTACTTGGCCCTTTTTGTGAATAGCCACTTGTTGGTTAGATGACTGTCTGAAGACAGGTTGTCCCAAGACTCCATCTGCAGGTCACTGTCTGAGAGGGTGTTCCCAAGCTGGACACATATAACACTTCAAGAATTTAGTCTCACAAATAATTGATGTTCATTGTAGAGGAAATAACACAGTCACAGTCTCTTTGTTTTATTTATTATTGGAGGGGGGGCATCTGTAGAGGTCCTAGGACAGTCTTGAATCCGTTCTTTCCCTCCACTGTGGATTCCAAGGATCGAACACGGGTCACCAGCCTTGCACAGCAAGGCATTCACCCACTGAGCATCTCTCTCGGGAAAAGCACTCAATATTTTAGGACACCATTTCAGATGCTCCTGCTAAGCACCTCCCTCCGTACTCACCTCTTTACAGAAGAAGGAGCTCTCAGAGCCCTTTGAACAGAAGAAGCATGAGGAACTCCTCAGTCACCTTCCTAGAAACTGTCCTTCCCCTTCTTGGTTTAATGTAGGACCTCCCATATTAGGTAAAAGAAGCCCCACCCCCTGGTCTTAGTTGACTGGTACAAGGGAAAGTCTTGGCTCATTTTGGGCCAATCATAGCTACTGACTGCTCCTCTCACAGGTCAGTATTCAACTGAGGTGGTCAGTGTGTTTCTCTCTTAGGATTCATGGAGTTTGCATTGTTAGAGTGAGCTTCTGGTTGATGCTCTTGGTTGTCTCCAGCCTTGATGTACACTGTGGTCTGCCATAAGGAAAGGGGGCTAGCATGTACAGAGAGGCAAACACAGCTGACGGAGAAGATGTCCTGGACAGCCTTGGATTTTAAGAGTTCTTTTGGTCTGGTCACCCTGGGCTTCTCCTCCTCTTAGGTTCTCCAACTTGCCTTCAGATTCCCTGTGCCATCAAACCACCCCTCACGGAGAAGAATGCCTGCCACATGCTGCTGAGGGCTCCTAACAGGCACACAGCATGCTGTGGACCTAAGTCCATGTCTATAACTGCATACCTACATTCTCTATGAGCAGGAAGGTAGTGTCTGGGTTTCCATGGTTGGTCAATCCCCTCTTGTTGGGAATGCTGACTGTACTGGGCAGCGCTTTGTAGACTTCTTCCTGAATTCTTTGCTCATTCACGTTTTTCCATTAGAATGATTTCCTAGGTAGGGATTGTTCCGCAAAAGACTTTCACATAGAAAGGCTTCTGGTGGCTTCCTCTGTCCAGTGACTGTTCCCTCTCTCAGACCTTCAAGCAGCGACATCGTTTTAAACCGAGTTGCTGCTGTGTGTGACCCTTGTTGGTCCTTTGGGAGAAGGGTGCAGATTTAGTATCTGATTTGCCTGTAACCATGCCCAAAATTCAGTTGAAAAGTAGGTGTGGAGTCAGCTGTGGTCACGAGGATTTTCAAGGGATTCCGTAAACACGGGGCCTGTCCCTAAATGCCCAGTGGACTCTGGTCTTGCTGAGTGTATGCTATGGACAAAGCTGGATGGTCACTGGCTGGCACTCATGGGTTTAGTCCAGATGGAGAAGGAACATGGCTCAGAGGACACATCTGATGTGACTCCAGGGAGCAGGGCTGTGAGCTCAGGGGACAAATTGATCAACCCTCAGTATGCCCGGCCAGTACTAGGGGAACAATGAGGGTGAAGGTACACATAGTCCCCTCTGCCCTGGGCTTGCAGCCAATTGCCAAAGAATAGATGAGGGCAAGAGTAAAGGTCATGTGAGATTGGTGGCTTACCCTGGTCTATGAAACCTTCCTGAAAGCTGAGGCTTGTAGGTGGATGCCGGGAAGGCCAGGACGAACCAAGCCTGTTTCCAGCTAGAAATAAGAAAGAATTAGGGCAGCCAATGGGCAGAAAGTTTCACAAGATTTAAATATAGAATCCACCAATGGCTGAAAGCAATAGAGTTGACAAAACCCTTCCTGACCTGATGTAGTGTTCCACACTAAAAGCTCACACCTCAGGGTCAGGGGAGAGCCCTGAGGAAATGTAGCAAGAGAGAGGTACCATCATGTTCCCCAGGGGAGGCAAGAACAAGGATACTACTAGAGTCAGTGTCTCTGGTCACTGCGGCCTGTCTCAGATCCAAGGCTTCTGAAAATTTATCTCTGCCTGTCCCACTGACACCCACCCCACCCCACCCCATCTCAAACCATGCCCTCCTACAGTCTGATCTCCCCTGCCATATTGACTGTCCTAGTCAGCTTGTTGGTGTTGCTGTGGCAAACACCTGAGAGGAATAAGTTAAAGGGGAACGGGTTTGTTTTGACTCACGGTATCTGTCTCTTGTAGGTAGACTCCGTTGCCTTGGAGCCTGCGCTGAGCAGCACGGCATGGGGAAGGGCATCACAGAGCGCAGCTGTTCACCTCATGGTGGCTTAGAAGCAGAGGGTGAGGAGAGTTGGGGATAAGAAACAGCCTTCAAAGACACAGCCCCAGCGACGCACACCTCCTGATGCTCATTGGCCTGTGAGGTCAATAGATTAATCCAAGGAGGGGGTCAGAGCCTTCTTCAAGTTCCTATATAATCTCCCAATAGCTGTGTCAGCATTTGGGGTCAAGCCTTCAACACATGAACCTTTAGGGCACTTCATATTCAAGCCATTGCATTGACTTTCCCGGTCTTGGAGACAACCGAGCTCTTTCTCTGCCCTAAACCCCTCCAGCTGGACACACCAGTTTCCATCCGGCTGCTCTGCTCACACTTTATGTCTGAGGTCAGTGAAGTTGCTTTGGAAAGGCAACCTGAAGCAGTCGTCACCGTTAATGTCTCTCGAAGCTCAAGGCTCGTTGCATTCAATCACAACTAGAAGTGATTGTTGATCGCTGTGTTGCCCAGGAGACAGCGTCAGATTGGGACTACCATACTCACCTGTGCTGGGCAGGCCCATTAGAAGGTACCCAGTGAGCATCATGTGGCAAAGACTGTGGATCAGGCAACCACCAAGAGTCTGAAGTCAGAGCCAGGGAAATGGGCTCAGAGGGTAAAGGTGCAACCCAAGTTCCATCTCGGGATCCTACATAAAGGTGGAAGGAGAGAACCAATGCCACAAAGTTGTCCTCTGACCTCTGTACACATGACATAGCATACATTTCCACATATATATCACATACACACACACACACACATACACACAAAATGATGATCTTGATGTAACACAGAGACACAGAGAAAAAGTTATAAATCTCAACTCCATCACTTGCTATGTCCCCTGCCGTGTTCACTATTCTTCCTATCATGCTGGATCTTCTCCCTGCCATGCTTTTAGGCCTCCATCTAAGCTGTCTGGCCTAAGTGTCCTCCGTAAAGCAGAGATGACCATGCTAGCCTCTCAGGAAGACAGGAGCCAGAAGGACCAAGCAGAAATACATGGGCACACATTGCCACTGAAGCCTAGCCATAATCCTGGGGCAGACACTCTCCTAAATTCCCATTTTGTAGATGAAACCGAAGCCTAGGATTCTTAGAGACTGGCTCAGTTACTCCAGCTCTAGAGTTAGCCCCTCCTCTACTCAGGCGCTGAAGGTAATACAAAGTACAAGATCAGTGACCAGAGAAGAACCAGTGTGAGCCTTACCCCAATTGCCACACCGTAGACCTCCATTTGTCTCCATTAAATCATAAGGTTAGACTGGTGTGGAAACCACTGCACTGTACAAACATCTGTGACTATTAATAAATGTAAAGAAAAAAAAGACTTGATTACATTTTGTATAGCAAAAGACATTGCCAACAAGACGAAAAGATAAAAGAGATATTTCAACTTTATATGGCCAAGATTTACTACTCTGGTATGAACATGTTCTAACTTAGTAAATGGAAGAACCATGAATGGCCCAAGGGGAGAATGGGGAAAAGACCGTGAAATGTCTTCATAAAAAGAAATAAGCAACAAGCATAGGGGTTGCAATTCTTGATGCGATCCCAGGACACAAGAAACTTGGGAGTATCAGTAGAGGCCAGCCTCGGCTTCATAGAGACTTCCAGGTCAGCCTGAGCTACATAGTGAGACTTTATCTCAAGAAACAAAAACAGGTCCCAGAGCTTTAGTTCAGTTAGTAGAGCACTTGCCTAGCCAAGTCCTGGGTTCACTACATCCCATCACACAAAGCACTATGGCACAAACCTATATTCCCAGGACTCCAAAAGCGACGGCTGAAGGATAAGGAATTTATCTTCAGTTTGAGGCCAATCTGGGATACACAAGACCCTATCTTAAAAACAAACAGGCCTGGTAAAATGGCTCATCAGAAAACGACATTTGCCACCAAAGCCTGATGACCTGAATATAATCCCTGAGGTGCACATAGTAGAAGGAGAGATGGAATCCCACGGGTTGTCCCACAGCCTCCACTGTGTGCCTCGGCACTTGTGTGCAAGTATGTACACATAAACACACATACACACACATATAAATAATAACATGTAATTAAAACTAGAAAACAAAAAGGGAAATGAGCAATAAATATGCACATAAATAGAACTTAAATAATGGGCTCATGTCTGTCTTCTAATACTGTTCACAAAAGGGAAAAATGGCAACATTTATGGCTGATAACAGCACGAAATAACTTTACATATCCATTGTTAGACTGTGAAACATTTTAACCTTTAAAAAATTTTTCCAAAATATCGTCACACACACAAAAAAAAATGTATGAGGACCAGGGATGCATGCCAACTTTCAGAAAAAGAAATAATTATATACAAAGATAGATGATAGACAGATAATAAAGAGATGATAGACCAATCCAAAGACAGATAGATCATAAGCAAATAATGAATGGAAGATAAATCTACATGGTGGATAGATAACGGATAAATGATAGACTGGTCTGTAGGTTGGTAGGTAGGTAGGTAGGTGGGTAAATAGGTAGGTAGCTAGATAGGTAACTAGGTGGGTAGATAAATGGATGATGAATAGTTAAAGGATCTATATGCATTGCAATATCTCTGTAATAGCAAGAAAAACCAAACTTCTGTCATTCCTATTGTATATTGTGTAGCTACTAAAACAAATAGGGCAGTCCCATGCTTTCTAGTTTAAGGTCATCACTAAAACATCTGAAGGAAAAAGAACGTTAAAGAGTAGTCGGGCGGTGGTGGCACAGTCCTTTAATCCAAGCACTCCGATGGAAGAGGCAGCCAGATCTTGGTGAGTTTGAGGCCAGCCTGGTAAACAAAGTGAGTTCCAGAACAGCCAGAGATACAAAGATGTATCCTATCTCTGAAAACCAAGAGAGAGAAACAGAGACAGAGCAACGGGATACTTGTGGTTTGATAACAACAGATCACCCTGAACACATAAAGATAAACAAGGGTGATAAATTTTCTAGTAACTGTGTCAGAAGAGCTTGATGGGATTCAGATTCCCCTTCAAGTTTGAGTTGTTGCAAGGAGTACAGATTGTATTGCCAATTAAGCGCCTTCGGCTAGCAACAGCTACAGTGTTTCCTACCCAGCCAGTCTTGAGAAACCTTCCCACTCACTCCTGCCCTGCTTTAGTTCCTACAAATTCCAGCCTGGGTGAAAGGAGTTAACTGCTTTCTCAATGCCTTCCCGATTAACACTTTGCCTCGCTCTGCTGCTCAGCTCCTCGAGAAAAGAAACCTTAAATTGTTATTATCTTAGAAATATGTGGTGCTGGGTTGTAGCACAG
>NC_022020.1:47258550-47262736 GCF_000317375.1 Microtus ochrogaster
GAAAGGAAAGGAGAGGAAATGAAAAGAATGGATGGATGGATGATATGCACATGATAGAAATTCAAATATCACAAGGTTGCATAACAAAAAATGGTCTCATTCTCTCCCAGTATCCTAGCCTGGTCTATGTCTTATCTTTACAGTTGCACAAATGCACTCGCATAGACGAGTGTGAGGCAATTTCCATTCTTTCCATCCAGTTTGATTTAGCTCCAAGGCTACACCTCCTTCAAGAAGCCAACCCCCAACCACGAAGAACCTTACCCACCCTCTCATGCACCCATTCATCTGCCCGCTAACGTCTGCAAACAAGTAAGCACTCATTGATCACTCACCCTGTGCCAGGTTCAAGGCTCGAGGCTGGAGATAAAGAGGTGAGAAGATAAGGTCCTTGCCCTCACCCTGTTGGCCTTCCAGTGAGGGAGAAAGAAAAGATGCCGAAGAGAATGAGTAACAGGAGGGACTTAACCAATTCCAGCAGGGATGCCGCACCCAGAGACGGTCATGCTCTCCTAAGGAGGGGTGAGAAGAGGGAAGGCGAGGAGTGGGGAGGAGAGATAAAATGATTTGGGAGAAGTAGGCAGGGAAGATCCCTGAGGTGGTAACATGGGTAACATCTAAGCTAAGAACTGCACTCCAGAAGGGGTGACTGTCGCTGGGTCCTGGCTCTCGTGTATTCCCAAGGAAAGTTCCTACTGTCCTACCTCATCTTGATCTAGAGGTAAGGAGTACAGGCGTGGGCCCCAGGATCTGCTGGTAAAAGCTGGGTGAGCCTTGGGGAATTGATTTCAGCTCTTCGTGCCTCTGTCTTACCATCTGGAATATTTGAAGTTAGATAGAAATAGTGCCAAGTTCCCAGGACTATAGTAACTATTAATTGGCCATGTGATATAGGCAGGCAAAAAAACAATGATGACAGATAAACAGGTGAGCATCAAAGTCATACTCTAGCAGAGAAAAAACTGCCTAAAATAGTCTTCATCAAAATTAGAACTCTAACTAGGCAATGGTGGCACACACCTTCAATTCTAGCACTCAGGAGGCAGAGAGAGGCAGATCTCTGTGAATTTGAAGCCAGCCTGGTCTACAGAGCAAGTTCCAAGACAGTAAAGAGCCATCACTACCCAGCTGTACAAAACGGCCTTGAAAGGGATGAATGAAGATCTCACAGTAGTAGGACTGGGAAAGGCTGCAGGAGTTTTTCAGCTAACAGAAACAGATCTATATTCCAATTACGGTAGTGGTTACAAAAACTACACCCTGTGTCAAAACTCATAGAACTGGGTAAGCACAAAAAGTCAATTTCACTGCATGCTAGTTGAAAAAATAAAGACAATTAGAAGTAAGCAATGATGGCGTTGCTTTAGCTCAGCCAAACACACCCATACTCCTTGTTCTCTCCTTTCTGTAAAAGTTCTTAAAGGGCAGCCACTGCTACGTCATAACTTTATGAAGAGAGCCTAATACAGAAGAAAGAATACATTTGAATGGAAGAAAGAGAGGAAGGAGGAAGGAGTCATTACGGAAATATACAAGGAATAAAGGAGATGACAGGAATTACAGCCTCCACCAGCATCATTCCAAAGCAATCCTATTAGCCGCTGCCCCATCACTGTGACATTTACTCTGATTGATAGCTCAGGGATAACAGGAGGTGGAGGGCAGGGCACCTAGAGAGTGTGACCCTGACTTCTGCAACACCAGTGGGGATCTTAGAGTGGTTAGTCTGTTGCAGACTGCTCGGTCCTCTCCTGTTCCTTGTCTCTCACAGCAGTCTCTTTGGTACCCCTCACTCCTGTCAGCCCGGCTGCCACTTCCCACCAGCCAGATCCACTTCGTGATTTTGGCGCCTACAGTCAGTCCTTCATTCGCATGTACTAACTGAGCACCTACTATGGGTGGGGGTGGGGGATGGGTTCAATTGCATCAATACCTTTGTGAGTTCATGCTTACATTACAGGCAGAACTGCAGAGCGTAACCACAAAGTGATTCTTGCATGTATTTTAAGAGCACCTTGTTAAAGCTCACAAAGTGGAAAACATGGTGTGTGGTGGGACCAAACCTGGCCAGGCGAGCCTGTCCTGGGGAAGTCACTGCTCAGATGAAACCTCCAGGGTGGGTATAAGTTGGCCATTCAGAGCCAGGGGAAGAGCATTTGAAGCAGGGGGCACTGTGCATGCAAAGTCCCAGGGGTCTGGATGGCTCCTATGCGCTGCAGCGCTATGGACAGGACAGTGGGCCGAGCACAACCACAGATCCTCAGGCAAACACTGACATAGCAGCCACCCCCCCCCCTTTCATTTGAACTGGAATGTTTCTGGTTGGGGCCCAGCGCACCCAACCTGGAGCCAAACTGATAGGAACCAGTGGCCTGGTATCACCACTCACACTGAGTGTACAGTCAGGCAGCTTAATGTTCTGGGTTGTTTTGCCCGTAAAGTGAACAAGAACATCTAATACGATCTTCTAGGATTGTTGTGATGCAGCGGGATTAGCCATGCGCAGTCGCATAAAGAGCCCGATACTCCTCATCGGCAGAGCTCCGCCCAGGAGAGCTGGTGCTGCTGGGAATATTTAGGAGCCCAGGCCCCTCGCCCTGGAGATGCAGTCTCTAATATGGCTAAATATGGAGCTAATATGAGACCAGGAGGGTCTTCTGGCCACTGGACTCTTATAATTGTAACCAAAGTGTAGGCAATGGCTCAGTAGGAATAATTCTCCCAGCACCCTTCAGTTAAGTTTCAGGAGAGGGCTCATGTCTGTCAGTGACACAGGCAGGAGAATAGAGGACAGCTAAAACCCAGGAAGGCTCCTTCCTTAGATGACAGATATGCTTTGCCAGTTGACATGGGCCCCCACCTCTCACCCTACCTCCCGTAAGGCTAGACTCCCTTCGGAAGGATTCCAGCCATGCTATCAGTCATGGGAGCCCCCACTATGTCTTCTCTAGCTGGAGAGTCACGGGTTCTGCCTTCTCAGAAAAGCACCTTTGCTCCAGTGGGGAAAATGCCTTTGGGCTGATAAAGACTTGCCGTGTCCAGTTATGGTAGGAATATTGCAAGGGGGTGAAGCTATTTTTTGCCACATGTCTATCTCTCCAGCAGGCACAGTGACATTCGTAGAGAGATCCAAATAGTCCCAGCCATAGAAGGTCACAGAGCTGAAGGCAAGTCTAGCTCTTCAAGAGCCACCCTGAAGAAAGAATTATTTTCAACACCAGTGGTTTGTTGTTTTTTTTTTTTGAGGGGGGGGAGCAGTCTGGGGACTTTGAGCTGCCATCTCTTCTGTCTTGCACCAAACCCATCTCACTGCCTACAGACCTCTGGTGAACCACTTCACCCTTGTGCCCTGGTCTGGTGGCAAATGGTTATTTTTAGTCTATGATTCCCTAAGAATGCGGGTGGGCCCTTGTGGAGCAGGGTGAGGGAGGAGGGAGGAGGAAGAGAAACTTGAGGTCCCGGAGGGCCAGGAAGGACACAGGCCAGTTCAAGGGCAGTTTGAGCCCTGAGGTAGCCTGCTGCAGAGACAGGGCCAAGTTCTCTCCCTTTTCTGCCACCCCTAGCTTGGAGGTGTAGCAGTGTTCACAACCCTTCTTCTGTTCCTCTTTTTCTCGGAGGCTTCGGAGACCTGTGAAATTTTTGTTTCTCTTTTGAGCAACCCTTGTTATTTGGGCTTCTCCTACTGTGGGCACAGAGTAGGAGGACTCAAAGGACCTCTCCCTTCTGTCTGTCAAGAGATGGGTCTAGCTCCATGCCCTTGGCCTGCCCGGCACCACAATGGAACACTAATATATATGAGCAGCCAGAAGGGTAGGTTTCATTGCCTCTTTCTATAGGCAAACAGCCCCAGTAGTGGAAAACCATTAAGGGAAAGAGATTGAGAGTTAGAAGCTCTTACACAATCTTAAGTCATTGTCTCTAGCTCCTGTCTCCTTTCTGAGAAGTTCTCTAGACTAGAGCCCCTCTGGGCCTTGTCTTGGCCTGAGTGATCCACAGGGGGTGCTTGCCTCTTATTCTTCACCTTCCTATTTTCTTTTTTTTTTTAATTCAAAAATTTATTTCTAAAGGAATAAAGGGGGATAAAATATAGAAATGATGAGATAAAGGATAAATTATTGAATTTACTTTACTTCAAAAAGCAACTATTGCCGGGCGATGGTGGCGCACGCCTTTAATCCCAGCACTC
>NC_022020.1:47264521-47276628 GCF_000317375.1 Microtus ochrogaster
AAGTCTACAATTGGTGAACCTAAAGAAGCTAAGTAAGAAGGTGAACCCAAGGAAAAACATATAGTTAACCTTTCTATTTTCTTGATCTTCTCCCCAGCATACCCAGGCCCTGCTCCACTGCCCGCAGAAGAACCCTGCGGTGCTGACTCAAGTCTTGGCTCCGCTGCACACAGCCATGTGACTCCTGGCAAAATGCCCTGCCCCCAGCCAGAGATTAGGAAAGGTTTCTGGAGTGTGGTGCTGAGGACTCCCAAGAGTATGTGTAAAATGGCTGGTGCGTAGTAGCTGCTTAATAAACGGTGTTTTGTGTTGTTGTTTTTTTAACCCATTCAATAGCATTTCCTCTCACTGGCTGTCTGATCATTCTTCCTACTTGGCCTGCCAGGCTGCTTTAATATTTTATAAAGCACTTGCTCTTCCATTTGTGCATCTCCACGTGATGTCCTGAGGAAGGCACAGTCGCTGTACGCGATCATCATTCCCATTACACAGGTAAAGACACTCTCGATCCAGAGAGCATCTGTTCATCCTTAGGCTAATGAAGCAACCAGAGAGCTGCCCCAGCTGGCACTCCCAACAACCTGGCCAATAACAAGTCATCCGATACAACCCGTGCCCGTTCCTCCCTGGGAAAAATGGGAACTTGTGCTGTGGGGCATCCAAAGGAAAGTAAAATTCTACCATTTAGCCACTTTTGCTTGGTTTGGGATTTTCGTTTGTCTGCTATTTGAGACGTGATCTCACTATGTAGCCTAGACTCCTGAGTGCTATGATTAAAGATGTGCACCACCAGGCCCAGCTTATTTACATCTATCTATCTATCTATCTATCTATCTATCTATCTATCTATCTATCTATCTATCTATCTATCACCTGTCTATCTATCACTTAACTATCTATCTATCTATCTATCTATCTAGCACCTGTCTATCTATCTATCATCTATCTATCTGTCATCTATCAATCACCTATCTCTATCTATCTATCTATTATTTATCTATAGCCTGTCTATCTGTCTACCTATCTATCATCATCTCTCTACTTAGCACTGATTTTTTCCTTCATTACTCTCCCCCTTCTTCACTGTCACGGGGGTCTCTCAGCTGAACTCAGAGCTCACCTATACAGACTAGCCTAGCCAGCAGCTCACTCTAAGAAGCCCCTGCCTCTGCCCTCTGAACATACAATGCACAGGTGGCCACCATGCTCACCCAATATTTCCTGGGTGCTGGGAATCTGAACTCAGTCCTTGTGCTTGCATGGCAAACTCTACCCATTCAGCCATCTTAACCAGTTTTGTGGGCTTTAAAAAAAAAAAGGGAAGAAGGCCACCAAACCCCTTCTTAGGCCTGCTCATAACAGCTGAGCCATCTCTCCAATCCATTTTGGTTTCTGTTTGTCTTTCGATTTTTTGAGACATGATTTTACTCTGAGCCCAGGCTAGCCTCAGCCTCAGGATCCTTTTACCATAGTCTCTCGAATGCCGGGATTACAGATGGTCTGGACCACACTCAGCTTCATCTGTGTTTTTAATGACTAAAAGGGAATGCCTTCCTTTCTGAAAAGAGACCAGGGACTTCTGACAGGGAGATGGATGGATCTCATTCCCAGACCACCCCTTCATGTCCTTATTCCCTGGGACATTGATTCCTCCAGCCAAAAGCTGATTTTAACAAAGCGGTGATGTGTGCGTCCAGCACAGAGTGGAAGGTTGCTGCCAGTGTGAACGGCCTGGGGGAATATTCTGCTGCATTTGGAAGACAAAGTGCAGTGAGCACAAACCTAAAGGAAGATTAAAATGAGTGCAATCCCTTTCTATCTAGATCAAAGGGTATTAACTTAGGGGCATAAAATGTTTTTCTACAAATTCACACCATCAGTATATTGTGTTTCAAAGTATAATCCTTCAGACAATAATTATAATTTTGTGGTTGACTGTTAACTTGTTGGAGTTTTCCAAAGAAACAAATGGATACAGTGACGACACTTTAAGGAATCTCTTCTGCTCGCCTGTTGGAGAGAGTAGAGTCAGCCACACTTGACTTCGGTAAGACCTCTGCTGTTCGGGGCACTTAGAGCCAAGAAGCAGATACCTAACACATCTTCAGAGGCAAGTCTGAGACCTTGAAGCGGGGAGTGCCCAGGCTCACTGATGACACTTGTCTTGTGGAAATTATCTCATTATAATAAGCATATACTTAATTGGTTAGTAACAGTCAACCATATTTTCCCTCTAAATGATTTACAGTGCTTCTTTATTCTTAGAAAGGAGCTATTACAGAAAGGGAAGGCAAGATAAATAATTATTAAAGCTAAAGACAGGATCTCACGCTGCCCAGGCTGGCCTCAAACTCACAACCTTCTTGCCTCAGCCTAGAGCTGATCTTTATTGAGTACCTGCTATGTATATAGGAACACTGGTTTGTTTTTTGAGACAGAGACTCGCTATATCACACTGGCTAGCCTGCAACTTGCTGTGGAAGCCAGGCTCATACTCAACTACCTCTGCCTCCTGAGACCTGGGATTAAAGGGATACACCATCACAGCCGGCAGGACAGTCTTCAGAACTTAATATGTATCAGTTTAGGTAATTCTTGGAACAGCCCCAGATCAAAAGTACCATGATTATTACCCCTATCCATGGGATTGAACTGATTTACCCAATGTCACATGGCTACCAAGTGGCAGACAAGATATGAACCCATCCTGAAAGCATCATCATGGGTAGTTCTGTGTGAGAACTAGGTGCCAGTCAGCCCTAGCCATTTAGTCAACCTACTAATGAGACGGAACCTGGGCAATCTATCTCCCTTCATCCTCAGAGACCCATGGAACCACAGGAGCCCTCTTAATCCCGACCCTTCTGCCAAGGGACCATTTAGGTTGCTAATGGGAGTGTAGCAACTTTCCTTAAATATTGCTTTAGATTTTGATCTCAGGGCCATTTCAAACTCTTTGAGCTTTCATTTTGAAAGCATTTATTCTTTAATCCCTTTTATGGATTATGAGGTCAGAGGGGCAGGAAAAGGCCAATTTCCTCCCGATTCTACATTTTCAGTCTTGCACTAATGCATCTGTCTGGAGCCTCATGAGGAAGCAGGAGAGTGGGATCCTGTCCCCTGCCTTTACTGTGAATTCCCCCTTCACCAGACACATCAAGCGGCACTTGCTGTGGAAGGTGTTTGGACTGGACGCTGAGAGCAACGCTCTGTCCTCTTAATTTAAGTGACCAGTAAACACAGACAGGCTAAACGAAGGTAACCGTCTAGTAGCTCTGAAGGAAACCTTCTAATTACAGTCTGGCAATAGGGCTACCAAGAGGAATACACACACACACACACACACACACACACACACACGCACACGCACACACATGCACGCACAGCCGCACGCACGCACGCACACACTGCCAACACTAAGATGGAAAGTTCCCAAGAGAAAGCCCCTATGGATGGGACACCATGTCCTCATGTTTGCAACAGTGGCAATCCCCAGCCCTGGAGCTGTTTCCCCTTGCTGACAGAGGCCAGGATCCTCTGCCTCACTCACTGAGCTGACACTAGGGATACCAGGCCTTGCAAATTTTCCTGAGGTTCAATTTAAGATACCCCTTGAGGAGAACAAACCTGGCCTGGCAGTGGCTGTTTGGCTTAGCTTGAATTGTTTCATCTTTGGAGAATCTCTCCCTCCCCCCTTCCTCTTTTCTTTCCCCTCCCCCCACTGTCCTCTGAGAATGAAACTCAAGAGTTGAGCATGCTAGCCAAATGATATTCTGAGCCATACTCTCAGGTTTCATTTCTCTTAAAAGATTATTGGAATAATAATAATTAATAATAATAATAATAATAATAATGGTACTAACTTATTCCCACATCGTCAGCTCTGCTTCATGTCTGATCCATCAGGAGAGTCACCACAGAGCTACTTCCTCTTGTGATTTTGAAACAGGATGATCCCAAGAGCCACCACCCCTCACTGGCCTCCCTCTCAGGGTCCTTAAACCCCTTCCCAATCAAGGTACCCGTCACGCCCCACAAGGACATGCTCATACATCCCACAGGCCTCCAAACTCCATACCCCTTGTTCTCCCAAAACAACCTGAATCACCTGTCTCCTACTACCTAAGGTAGTTCAGGTTTTAGACTCAGCCTTTGTTTATAAACAAACGTTAGTGTCACGGCCTTAATTGGAAATCTGGTTCCTCCGACTCTATGTAGAAGACAGCCATGAAAACAAATGTGCAGTGCTCTCAGCACTGACGAGGCTTTCTCCCTGGGGCCTCCAGGGGCTGGGAAAGAGATGCTTTCTCTCTCTCTGCGAGCAAATGCTCTATCACCCAACGTGCCTACCTGCTTACCCGGACTCCACCCCACAGAGGCCTTTTACTTACTCTTAGACCAACCCAAGGAGCCTCAGGCCCCTCCCAGAGAAGAGAGGAGTCTCCACCAGAGCCTCAGTCTTTAGTGCAGCTCAGGCCAGCTCACCAGACCTGGGGGCACACTTTCCATCCCCTTCTAGCTGCAAGTCCTGCCTCTGCCACACATTAGAGTTCCCTAGCACAGCTGGAACTCCCTCCCTGGCTTCCCTCATCTGTTCCTTCAGTGTCTGTAAACACTCCCTGGGTGCTGAGACTACCCCAGCCCAGAGGCCTGGGTCTGGTCCCCTGTTCCCAGGACCCCGGCCTTTCTCCTGCTGAGCTTGCTCAGCACACCCCACTCACAGCCTCTCCCACTTCCCCTCCACCTCTCCCAGACTGCTTGACTTGAAAACTCACGCTCCCCCAGCTCAAACCTCTGCATCTCACATCCCCCAGACATTCCTCCAACCCCCCCCCCCAGCTGAACTGGTCCTCTCATCTGGGAACCTCCCTGGTCTTCCTGGGATGTCTCCTCCTCCCAGGACCCTATGATCTCGAATTTCTCTCACGTTTATGTGGGAGGCACTCACTCTGTGGTCTACTGGAGTCTGTCACAGGACACACATTCACCATATGGAGATGGTGAGTTCTCTGTGCCGATCAATCCCCATACCCACTCGTGACCCGCCCCGCCCTTCGTCTTATCCTAACTTTGGCTAATTTATCTAGCTCATTCCCTCCAAGTTGTGAAGTCCTGGGTGAGCTCCCACCCTTCCCATGAAGCTACGCGAGATCACAAAACCTGCCTCTGTTGAATCTACTTATTTGTTCAATGAACACAGGGAGAGTGTCCACCGTACCTGAAGCAAGACAGAAAACAACTCTTAAAAGTCTAACTCATGGTAATGACTTCTGCCCCCTAAGAGGAAAGGCATAATTCTTGTGGGTGGAACAGGAATCCCCATGGGCTTTCTTGTCTTAGGCTAAGAGACAGAGGGTTGAGATGACAATGGCTTATAGCTTTCCTCTGTTATGAACCTAAGAAGGCCTCTCTAAAGAAATTGTTTGGCTCGTTAGAAGTGTTAGTTGTGCACATCACACAGTTAAATGTCTTTGCTGTGCATGCCACAAAATGACCGAACATGCAAGGGTTAGGAGGGGTGGGAAAGGAGGATTCAGAAAAATAGCAAACAGTCGTAGGGGTGGCCCAGAGAGAGGGCTCTGAAGGTGGCAGACAAGGCCCCCAAACACAGATGGAGATCTCTGAAAGGAAGTGGCTCAGGAGGGGTCAGACTGGTGGCTTGAAACCTCAGCTGAGGCCTGCCAGGGCTTAAGCTACAATCGTTTGCCTTGATGACTGTACTGAGCTGTTAGAACAGCCACAATGAATTCCATGGAGGACAACAAGCAAAGCAAGGTCTGACGACCCTGGACTCACACAGCCTCCGGAATCCCTGAGCCCCAGGCAAGACAACCAGGGAAAGGACCGAATTGCCTTTGAACTTGTAGGCGCCTTTGGAAGGCACTGAGCTTCTGCAGTAAGCAGGGCACATTCCTACCAATTCTTAATCTCCAAGGACGCAGGACGTCAGCTGACGCTCAAGGCACGGGGAACCTGCGCTGCACCCCTATCTTCCTGACTTATTGACTCTGTGTTCCTGACTACACTGCAGGTTCTCTGAGGCCAGGGACTGCCGTCTTCTCACTGTTACCAATGACAGTGGGCTCACTGCTGAGGAGTTTCCCTAACACCCTCACCCCACCCCACCCCCACCCCCACCCTGCTAGAACTCACTCTGTAGATCAGGCCAGCCTCAAATTCACTGAAATCTGTCTGCCTCTGTCTCACAAGTGCTGGGATTAAAGGTGTGTGCCACCACTGCCTGGCCTACAGGCCAACCTTATGGAAAAATTTTCTTGATTAAGATTCCCTCTTCCTAGCCAGGCGGTGGTAGCGCACGCCTTTAATCCCAGCACTCAGGAGGCGGAGGCAGGTGGATATCTGTGAGTTCGAGGCCAGCTTGGTCTACTGAGCAAGCTCCAGGACAGTCAGGACTACACAGAGAAAAAAAAATAATAATAATAAAAAACAAACTCCAGTTCCTTCCCAAAAGGCCCCTAGCAACCTGCCTGTTTTAACAATCTTGACTACCCTTAGTTATTCATGTAACTGAAATTACTTGGTTTTGTCTTTTTTGTGACTCATTTATTTTACTTACATAATGTCCTCTCTGGTGATAGCCAGCTTCCTTTTCAAGGCTGACTATTATTCCGTCCCAAGTTATAAACCACGCTTTGCTTATTCTTTCGCCCACTTAGTTAACGTCTCCCTTTGAGCTACTGAGTGCGGTGCTGCGGGAGCACAGTGTAAGACGATCTCTTAGGCTGCTGTGTAGTCTTTGCAGTAACTGTCCAGAAGGGGGAGTGCTGGAGTCAATGGGAATTCTATTTGTAATCTTCGCAGGAAGTGCCATCAATTTTCCACAGGGGCTAAGATTTTTCGTATTTCTACCAGTTTCTCCACACCCTCACTGATATCTGGGTTTTGTTTTTTTTTTTCACTTTTTCGGTTTCAATAACCACCCTGGCGTGTGAGGTAGCATTTTGTTGTTGGTTGTTTTTTAAGGTGGGAGAGTGGTATTGGGATTGGGATAGGGGCTTGCTATGGAACTTAGGCCTGGAACTGAGCTCTTCCCTCTGCCTTGGGTTCTAAGATTACAGGCTGTGCCACCACGGCTAGCTTTGTAGTTTTGCTTTTCTTTCTTTCTTTCTTTCTTTCTTTCTTTCTTTCTTCCTTCCTTCCTTCCTTTCTTTCTTTCTTTCTTTTCTTTCTTTTTCTTTTGGTTTTTCAAGACTTAGTTTCTCTGTGTAACAACCCTAGCTGTCCTGGAACTCTCTCTGTAGACCAGGCTGGCCTCGAACTCACAGAGATTCACCTGCCTCTGCCTCCCGAGTGCTCAAAGGCATGCATCGCCGCTGCCTGGCGGGATTTTAGTTTTATTCTTTTTTTTCCATCTGGATGGTTGATTTTCTTTTTTTAAACAGGGTTTCTCTGTGTAACCACCCCAGTCAGGCTGTAGTTTTATTCTTATCTTTCTTTTTTTCTTTTCAGTTGAGTCTCAGTAAACAGCTGTAGCCTGGAGCTTACTATGTCGGTAGACTAAACGGACCTCAGACTTGTACCTTGCACCTGTCCTCCGCCTTTACTTCTTAGATGTTGGAACTGCAGTTGTAAGCCACAATGCCAGGCTTGTTACTTTATGCCTGGCTTGTTACTTTATCAATAGTGTCTTTGGTTTTTTGTTTTGTTGTTTTGTTTTGTTTTTTTGAGCAGTTTTGGTTTGATTTTTGAGGCAAAGTTAAAGTTTATTTTTTAAAGATGTTAGTATAGATTTAATCGCATCTGTTGAGAAGAGTCTTTTGGTGCACAAAATTTTTAAATTTCATTAAGTCCAACCTGTTGGGTTTTTTTTGTTGTTGTTGTTGTTTTGTTTTGTTTTGTTTTGTTTGTTGCCTGCGCCTTTAGTATCATAGCCAAGATACTAAGCTTGATTTACAAATAACAAACTAATTTCGATACAAACTGATTTTGGTCAGCTAAGAGAAGGATGTGCCTTAATGGTTCAGATGCACCCCCTCTTCCCAGTACTCAGACACAGACACACATGGAGCCCCAGCTACACACAGATCTCCTGGCGAACACAGACACTCAGAGACATACAAGACACACAAGCACACACAACACGTGGACACATCCCACAGGCATGCAAATGATCAACCCAAGCCTCCAAGCGCCCACCCTGAGTGCTAGCCAAGTTCACTAGCCATGTGCCCTTTCGGGACAACTTTGGGCCAAAGCCCTTGACTGACTGACTCAGCTTCTGCTTCCCTCTGCGCCTTCCAGTCAACAGCTCAAGGGGCCACAGAGCAATCTTTATGGCTGTCATATTGGCTGAATTACAGTACAAATAAGACCGTTTCTAAATAATTCCCAAACCACTCAGATATGAAGGCTATCATGGGCCAAGACTGGCATCGACTGGGGAGCCCAGCGAGGAAAGATTGCCAGAGGCCTTTGCTACTGCCTCTGTGGTTCTGCTGGTCTGAAACCAGCTCCAAGTCAAATACATGTGCAAAGAGGGCGCTCAGAATTCCCCCAGTGGACCAGCCCAGCAGCCTTGCTGCCTCCACCAGGCAGATAGGGAAGAAAGGCAAAGAGAAGCTAGGAGCCTCATGGGAACACCAACTAGAGTCAAGGATTAACCCCGCCAGGCCAATCCCTAACTCCTGACTTCTTACAAACTCCAAAGTACTGAACCTCTGCCAAAGAGGGTTCTTATGAGATTCTAGAGGAAAACGATTCTGTAGGGTACACTTCCATTCTAACCAGCATGTGGGGCTCTGGGGGTACACCAGCTGCCTATCACCTTCCTGCCTTAGGTTCATTTGCTTTTCAAAAAAAATTTAAATTGAGCTAGGCAGTGGTGGCACAGGTCTTTAATCCCAGCATTTAGGAGGCAGAGGCGGCAGATGGATCTCTGTGAGTTTGGGGCCAGCTTGATCTACAGAGTGAGTTCTAGGACCACCAGAACTGTTACACAGAGAAGCCCTATCTCGAAATGCAAATCAAATCAAAACAATAAATTGATTTATTAGTGTGTGTGTGTGTGTGTGTGTGTGTGTGTGTGTGTGTGTGTGTGTGTAAGTCAACTTGTTTTCGGAGTTGTTGCTCTCCTTTCACTCTGGGATACCATAGATCTAACTCAGGTCATCACGCTTGCTGCCCTTACCCACTGAGCTATTTCGCCAGTCCCAACATTGTCTTTCTACTATTGTTGTTCGTTATTTGTTTTGTACCTTGAAAGTCTCAGGAAATAACATGAAACATTAACTCTGAACTGGGGTTGTAGTTCAGTGGCAGAGTGCCTAGCATGGGTTCAGTCCCCAGAAACACACATACACACACACAGGAGTTGGCTCTTTATAAAATATGGCTCCTTGAAGATTTAGTTAACTTGTGCTGTGATGGGATAAGAAAAGTCTAAGTTTGTGTTTGTTCTTAAGTCAAAAGAGAAATATGGCTCAGATGCTATAAGTGACACAGTCCATCCAATTCCTACACAGCAGGAAGAAAAAGCAATTCATAAAATTGTTGCAAGCAATTCAACAAAAAAATAGTGTTAACAAAACCCACCTTTCTGATGTGGAAAAGCATTAGCATTGTAAGACCCTGAGGATGTAAGTCTGGGTTGGGGTAGAGTTCTACGGTGAGGCAATTACCTGAGCACACACACGAAATGCAGGCCCTCCTGCTAGAGACGATCAGAAGCCCCTGCAAAGTCTCACCCCATCCCATCCACCTGCCAATCTTCTGCTTTTACCCCCTACCATCCTGCCCAATTGGGATGGACAGCAGTGGTCATAAAAAAATCACCGTAGGTAACTGCACCTAACCTGCTTTTAGGTTTTCATACCTTTCTTTTTTCTCTTTCCTTCTTTTTCTGAGACAGGGTCTCACTATGCAGGCAGTTCTGGCCTGCACACACACACACACACACACACACACACACTGCAAATAAATAAATAAATGTAATTTTTATAAGAGCTTTGATTTTTCTTTTATCTCTTTTTATTTTATTTTATTTTTTTTGTTTTGTTTTTTTGAGACATGGTTTCTCTGTGTAACAGCACCGGCTGTCCTGGAACTAGCTCTCATAGACCAAGTTGGCCTCGAACTCACAGAGATCCACCAGCCTCTGCCTCCCGAGTGCTGGGATTAAAGGCGTGCGCCACCACCACCTGAGTAGTTTTCATTTTTAACGCTGTGAGAGCCATTCCTTCTCAAAAGAAAAATTAATACTTTGGTTTTCCTAGGGAAACCATGATCTACCTTGTTAGTAGTATTCAGGCATCTGTACTGGCCTGCCCTTGGGGTTTTGATAGACTATGCCCTCAGATGTAGCCACTAGAGCGCCTCCTGTGCACAGTCATTATGTTCCCTTTTAAAAGGACCCTGCCTACCTCTCTCTCTCTTTCTCTGTCTCCCCCCACCTCTCTTCTCTTCTGCTGCTCCTTTCCCCAGAGGCTGGTATTTTCCCCTTCCCTCTTTTTACATTCCCTTTCCCCTAATAAAAACCCCTCCACGTGAACTCTATTGCATGGCATCTTCTCTCGCTTTTTCTAAAAGTCAGCGTATCTAGTCTCCGGTTCCTGGTCTCATTAACAGTGTGAGTGATGGGTTCCATCTCATGGATCGGGTTTTAAATCCCATCAAAACGGTTGGTTGCTCCCATAATTTGTGCCACGGTTACACCAGTGAGCGCATCAGAGCAGGCAGGTTGCTGTTGTAGCTCACAACATCCACAGTCGGGTGAGGTTGATGGTGCTTTTCTCCTAAGGTGGTGTGTGCACAACACCTCCCAGCAGTATGGATGCAAGTCAGTAGGGATGAAGCTTCCAGCTGAGTCCTAGGTGGATTTCTTCATATTCCACACATAAGGATATGGTTTCTTTGGCAATAGGACCTTATCATCATGTTTCTTTGACCTCTAATGTGTAGGTGAGGGCGCTCTATGGTATTCCTTTGGCCAACAACTCAAAACTATTTAATTCATTCCTGGTACTGAGGGTTTGTTTGGTAGCATATGATGTCTAGCTGGGGTCCTGTCCCCCATTATGTGGTGACTTCATTTAAACTCCTTTTATATATGTACATATTTTAGGAAGCGTCTGCATTAGTAGGCTTCTATTTGGCTTTTTGAAAGGCCTTTAGTGATATTTGTCCCTCCCCATAGTTCCTCCTTTACCCTAACTTCCCATCCCCCCCCCATTTAATCCTCCTTTTCTACTTTCCTCTTTTTGCTTTATATACTATATTCTATTTCCCCTTCCTTGGAGGATTCCCTCCTCCTCCCTGGTCCCTCGCTGTCTAATGCCTTTGAGTAGTCTAGATTATACATATACATCTAAAACTTAAAAGTTAATGTCCATCTATCTATACATGAAAGCATGTGGGGCATAGACATGGCCCAATGAGTAAGTGCACTTGCTGTTCTTGCAGAGGACCCAAGTTCAATTCCCAGCACCCCCATGGTGGCTCACAATCATCAATACCTCCATTTCCCAGAGATCCTATTCTTCATCTGATCTCCGTGAACATGAAGCATGTATGTGGTGTATATACATATATGCAGGCAAAATACACACACAGAAAATAAGATACATAAATAATAAATTTTTTTTTAAAAAAAGAGAAACATGCAGTGTTTCTTTCAAGGCCTGAGTTTCCTCACTCTGGGCGATTGTTTCTAGCTCTATCCATTTACCTGTTAATTTCATAATTTCATTCTTACCAGCTGAATGATATCCCATTGTGTAAGTGCACCCCATCTTCAGTGCTCATTCGTAGTTGATGGACATCCAGGTGTCTTTCCAGTTTCTGGCTGTTCTGAATAGAGAGCAGTGAACACGGTTGGGTAAAGTGTCTCTGTAGTAGGATGCAAGTTCACTGGGTATGTGCCCAACAGTGATATTGGGGGAATCCTGTTGTAAATTGATTTTCAGCTTTTTGAGGCCAAGAGCCTGAGATGAGATAGATCATGAGTTCTGGGGAAAATCTGCTACTGCTGTTCAGCTAAATGAACGCAGCAACCAAACGACTCCTAGTGACATAGCGCTACACCCATAGACCAGTCCCTCCCTCAGCCCTCATCAGGGAAGCTTCCAGCTGAGTCCTAGGTGGATTTCTTC
>NC_022020.1:47277515-47281944 GCF_000317375.1 Microtus ochrogaster
AAGCAAAAACAGAAAATGAAAGTGAGAGAGAAAAAATGAAGTGACCTTACAAAATCTGAATCTCTCTCAGACCCTGGCTTACAGACCTTACCTCCTAGAGTTCACAAGCCACCCCTGAAGTGGAATGAAGTTTTTAGACCTGTTTTCCCATCACATCAGAGACATGTCATTCATGTCTTGTGCTGCAGCCATTCTTCAGCCAGGGCAGAACTCCAGCTCTAGCAAGGAAAGGTCTGGATAAACCAAAGTCTTTCTTAGGGCCAATGTCCCTGATGAAGAGACACTGGCTCCTGTCTGGGTGAGGTCCTGGGGACTCCTGCCTCAGTGTCCCCTGAGGCATTCGTTTAACCAAGAGGCTTCTCAGACCTACTAAGGCCTGACCCCATGTTTGGCAAGGGAAGGTTCTGGGATGGGCCCCTGTGCTCAAGTGATCCAGGAACCTATTCAGGCCAAAAGCACAGTTTCAGGGGATGGAGCGAGTCTCTGGGGGTCAGTGCCCTCTTATGGTCTTCTTTGTTCTGGTGTGACTTGCTGTTTGATGTCAATCTTCCTAAGCTATTGCTTCCCATTGCTTCAAGATGAGAATAATAACCATAAAACCTGCGGAAGGGGTTATTGAGACCAAAGGAGATTATCCGTGAGTGCGTTTGGCACAGTCTGTTACACAGGAAATGTTCAATAAAGGCTAAAGGCCAAAATCAGCATCCAACTGTATTTCAATCACGAAGGGTGACGAGTGTGTGTGTTTGTGTGTGTATTATATGTGTGTGTGAGAGAGAGACGGCAGGCCTGAAGAATCAAGGATTAGAATTCAGAGGAATGGGTCAGACACTTCACGTAAGGGGGAATGAGCAGGCTAGAGAAGCTTCCAGACAGGTAACAGCCCAGGAAAAGCCACAGAAGATCTAAGTGCAAAGTACAGAGGATAAGAAACAAGCCTCCGTGTAGTCAGAGTTCAGAGCCAAGCAGCAGCCATTACTTTTACTAGTGCTAACCAGCCTAAGCAAAGAGAGTGTCTTAATCCCAGCACTCGGGAAGCAGAGGCAGGCAGATCTCTGTGAGTTCAAGGCCAGCCTGGTCTACAAGAGGTAGTTCCAGGATAGGCTCCAAAGCTACAGAGAAACCCTGTCTCGAAAAACCAAGAAAAAAAAGTCATCAAAGAGAGTGTCTTGTGTTCCTTCCACTGAAGGGGCTAGAGCTCCGTCAGGACTTCAGGCACAACAGAACTGGTTTAAACAGGACCATCGAGATCTGGTCTCTCACTCCCAGAGCCTCTAGCACCTACAGCAGCTATATTCCAAGGCTAGATTGCTCTGCACAGGAGCAAAACCTCCTACAACCACCCCAGGCCCCTCTTGTGAGAACACTAGCAAAAGTCCTGGGGCTGCCATTCATGGACACACGTGCCTGCCTCTGAACCAATCACAGTGGACCAGGGGAATGGGATAATTTGATTGGCCTAATTTTGTATCCAGGATTGGCTCAGTTCCATCCATGCGGCTTGAACTGAGGAAGAATTCAAAGAGGTGGTGGTGCCCGCCTTTAGTCCCGGCACTGGGAGGCAGAGGGAGGCTGAGTTCTAGGCCAGCCTGAACTACAAAGTGAATTCCAGGACAGTCAGGGTTTCTCTGGGGGGGGGGGAGGCAATAATAATACTAGTAGTAATAAATAATTCAGGGCACCAAACTATATTTCAATCACAAAGGGCAATGAGTGCGTATGTGTGTATGTGGTGGGGGGCAGGTCTGGAGGATTTCAGGGTAAAAAGGATGAAAGCAAACAAAAGAGATACCCTCAATCATACATATATAGCACCGGACTTGATGGCTTTAATACCAGCACTTGGATGACAGGCAGGTCTCTGTGAGTTTAAGATCATCCTGGTCTATATGGTGAGCTCCAGGCCAGCAGGAGCTACATAGTAAGACCTTGTCTCAAAACAAATAAAAACATACATACCAATATGTATACATACATGTCTGAATATGAACACATACAGAGATATATAGCTGTATTGACATTTTCTATTGTTGCTGGGTTTTAAGGCTGACGTCATGTAACCCAAACTATCTTTGAATGCACCATCTATCAAGCCTAACCTTGAACTGCTGATCGTTCTGCTTTCTGCTTCGAAATGCTGGGAGTACTTTACTACGCCCACATTCATCTTGTGTTGACTTCTTTTAATTGGTCCCAAAGGATGCAGAGCAAGCTAGCTCTCTTCAGCCTCTGCCTCTAGGAACTCAAGCCCCTGCCAGCCCCGTTCACTGGATAAAAAGGCTTCAGTGTTTCATAGTAGTTACTGGTCCAGGACTCAACAAACCTTGTCTATAGTGGGCCTAGTTGTGAGTCTTCTAGGCTTTGCAGACTCATGGTCTCTGGCATGATCAAGTCTATCAGTAAGAGAACAGCTGTTGACAACATATAATAAAAAAGTATAACTATATGTCAATAAAACTTTACTCGTAAAAAAAAATCATCTGTAATGCCGGGCGATGGTGGCGCATGCCTTTAATCCCAGCACTCGGGAGGCAGAGGCAGGCGGATCTCTGTGAGTTTGAGACCAGCCTGGTCTACAGAGCTAGTTCCAGGACAGGCTCCAAAGCCACAGAGAAACCCTGTCTCGAAAAAAAAAAAAAAAACAACTTTACTCGTAGACACGAATCTAATTTTGAGTACCATGACTCTTCACTGCTAGGGATTGAGACTAGGGCCATGTGCCCGTTAGGCAAGAGAGTTCTACTACCAAGCTGAATCTCCCAGAGGAATGCTTTTGATTGTTTATCAACTACTGAAAACTCTAAATATCATCCTTATCAATGGCTGGACCATGACAAGCAACAGGCTGCACTTGATGTGGGAGCTGTGCTTTGTTAATGTCTAGTCTACGCATTAAACACAAACGAGCTAATACGATGTGCAGACACTCACATGACTCAGTGTTTTCCTGTGTGTGACACAAGGAAACCACTGTGCCCTTGCTTTTCCTGCTGTGTGTTATGTTGTGGAGACGGTGTGATACCCATTCCCACAGACCCCCTCCCTTCAGTCTCTGGCAGTCTAATTCACCATAATTTCCTTACGTCAACACTGATGGAAGAGTATTAAGGCTATTGTCTTTTGCCATTGTAGAATGTGTCATTGTAAAACTCTGCATTTATTTGGGTCTTTTCTGAGACATAGAAACACACCATATCACTTACCTAGTTAGGTATAAAACTCAGGGTAAGTGCGTTTACAGATCTGGACCTTATCTGCCAAATTCCATACCCCGCAGATATTGCCCACTCCCATCCTTCCAGCTCTAGTCTGCCATGGCTCTGCTTTCTGTGTCTGTTGTTTGGAGCACTCATGTTGAGGGAATCATGCCAAGGATTTTGTGAGTGGCTTCTTTCACTTAGGAGGGTTGTCAAGATTTCTGTGTTCCATGTGTCAACTTTTCCTTTCTTTTTAAGCTGAATGAATGAACAGGATTCCACTTTGTGGCTGTGCAGTTATTTTATTTATCCCCTCAACCATTTATGGACATTTAGGTTGTTTCCTACCTTGGATTATTATAGCAGTATTCCTATGAATATTTATGTTTATGCATGAGTTTGTGTTCCTATTTGTGCTTGCTATATCTCTCGGAGTGGAATTAGTAGGTTGTATGGTGATTATTTTTATAATTTATAATTCTATTTTGTTTTGTTTGAAATAAGGTCTCGTGTAGCCTACTTACGCTGGCTTCCAGCTCAGTAGATGGATGGCCTTGAACTCCTGGCTTTCCTGCCTCCACCTCGTCAGTGTTGGGATTTCACCAATTACATGCCACGTATGTGGTAATTCTGTGCTTAGCTGTTTGAAGGACTTCCGGGCTGCTTTCCTAAGCAGCTTCACTATTCCACCTTCTCATTTAAAATACAAAAGCTTCTGGTTTCTGTCTACCACCAACACTCCTCATCCTCATCTGTCTTTTCTTTCTATGTAACCATCATGGTGGATACTAAATTTCTCTGTGTGTGGGGGGGGGGAGTGATAACCAAATATATTCTGAGATCTGGTTGTTTTTTTTTTTCACTTGTAGCCCTTGGGAAGTTTTCTGAGTCATTACACACATTTCCTGGTGACTGGCTGCTGGCTGTCCCCAACCCGTACAAACACCACCAGCACACCAATGAGTAGTCTTGTTTTGCCTCTTGTACACAGGAGAAGCATTTTGATTTCTTTTAAATTTTTGATTGCATTTATTCACTTACGTAATTATATACTTGCCTACAAGTATAGATCTGTGTAGATCAGAGGCCAGCGTGCAGGAGTCAGCTCTCTTTCCACTGCGTGGGCCCCAGAGATCAAACTCCCGTCTTCAGACTTGGAAGCAAGCACCTTTACCCACTAAGCCCTCTGGCTGGTCCAGGGGAAGCATTTTTTTGAACATAGTTTTTGGAGT
>NC_022020.1:47282044-47284233 GCF_000317375.1 Microtus ochrogaster
CGCTCCTCATTGGGACCTTGGGAGCTCAGACCAGTGCTCCAGTGTGGGTCTCTGTCTCTATCTCCATCCATCACCAGATGAAGGTTCTATGGTGGGTATGCAAGATATTCGTCAGTTTTGCCATAGGAGAGGGTCATTTCAGGTTGCCTATCCCCAGCGGCCCAAGGGACTAACTGGGGACATCACCATGGAGTCCTGGGAGCCACTCTAGGTTTAAGTCTCTTGCCAACCCTAAAGTGGCTCCCTTAACTAAGAATTGTGGTTCCGTGCTCCCCTGTCCAACCTTCCTTTATCCCAGGGGGAAGCATTTTTTTGAACATAGTTTTTGGAGTTGCTTGATTAAGAGGACTGGAGAGATGGCTCGGTGGTTAAGAGCATTGGCTGCTCTTCCAAAGGACCTGGGTTTGATTCCCAGCAACCCACAATAAATCTGTAACTCCAGTTCTGGGGCACTGACACCCTCTTCTGGCCTCTGTGGACACCAGGCACACACACTGTGCATGGCTATACATGTAGGCAAAACACCCTGACACACAAAATAATAAAGTAAACTTTAAAATAAGTACATTTGTCAGTTCATTTTGAAGATACTAAAATACACTCTGAATCAGCTGTACAGACCCACAGTCCTGCAGCAGTCGGTGAGTATGCCAACCGAGGACAGCAACCCTTCCACGGGTGCCCCAAACTTCCCATTTCACTGACCAGTGTAAGGTGTGAACAGGATCGGGCTTCCACGTGTGGCTCCCTTCCTTAAGGCTAGGGGGCCACTCTGTCACCTGTGTCTTCCTTGCTCACTAGCACCAAGCCCGACTGGAGGGAACAGATCAAAGTTGGTGAAATCAATACAGTTGGCTTCTGCAACCTCCATGATGGAGATGCAGAATTCTAGAATCCTCTCAGTCCTCTGAGGTTAATGTGAATGTTAGACCTTCTGTAGAAGCTGTATTATTTCCTAAGGCTTGAAAACAACTCAGGGATCCCGAGGACTTATTCTTCAGCAACCAGCATGACTGGAATAGGTGCAGGGGCTGGAGCACAGGGATATAAGGGTGTGATGAGCACGCCTTAGGATCCCAAAAAACAAGTTATTCCGCTAGGACCTCCCTCATGACATCATTGCACAGCTGAAAAAGAAGTTGGGGGATTATTAGTGTGATTCCATTATATGGAATGAGAGACTGAGGACCTAGCACCTAGATAACTTACTGCAAGTCCCAAGACTAAGTGATGACCTGGTCCTGATTTAGGTCGGTGCTCCTTCCACATACCGGTGACGTCAGAGGGTTTGCCTGCAAACTTCTCCCCAAGCTCTTCCACCCCTGCTAGAAATGAGACCTTTCACAGAAGGTCACATGAGAAAGGAATAAAAGCCTAAATGTGTGTGTGTATGTATATGTGTATGTATGTATGCACGCACACTTTTATTTTATGTGTGTTAAGTGTATTTTGCTTACATGTATGCATTGTATCACATGCATGTAAAGATCTCATTTTTAGCCCAGATAGCACTGAATTGAACTCCCTGCTCAGCCTCCCAGGTCTACTTTACCATTCGACCCCCAGGGTTTCCCTCTTTGAATTTTCTCTTCCTTCCTTCCTGGTTCTGTTTCCACTTAATCGTCCCCTAGTTACCTGCCTGTTTACCATGACCTACCTACCCAGTTATAGTCCTTTTTTAATATTACCAACCTCACACTGTGTATATCTCCTAACTCATATTTATGTCTGTTTATTACACATGTCACAGAGTTGTATCTGATTTAAATGAGATGAATACAAAAACAACTTTGGAACCATGTCTATATTTCCCCCCCTGGTTTTCCCTGTCTTGGGTAAACCAACACCTAAGGGTGTACAGATTAATTTGTTGCAAGAAATTCTAGGTTCAAAATCCACAGTCACTGGCCTACCATACCCCCAGCTTCACACTTCATTTGGCTTGGTGTGAGCGGCATCTCCTAAGTCATTCTTCCCAGGTCACTCTTGGCAGAGGGCCTGCCCACATTCTTCTTCATCAGCGTGTTAGGGGTTGAGGAGGACAAGATTCGCCTTCAGTGGGGCTTCTAGGGGATCACCTGGGAGAAATTCAGATTTGTTTGTTTGTTTGTTTTGGTTTTTCAGAACAGGGTTTTTCTGTAGCTTTGGGACCTGCCCTGGAACTAGTTCTTGTAGACCAGGCTGGCCTC
>NC_022020.1:47284433-47286698 GCF_000317375.1 Microtus ochrogaster
AGAGAGAGAGAGACCAACAGGACAAGGCATTGAATCCCCAATGCTTGAATTACAGGCAGCTGTGAGTTACCCAACACAGATGCAAAGAACCAAACTGGGATCCTCCAGAAGAGCAACAAGGATTCTTAACAACTGAGCCATTGCTTCTGGGCCTGGAATAATTTTTCTAAATGGACCTCCTTCCTCCTTATCCTGAAAGAATCGATTGCAAGTTTTGTACGACAGTGTACACCTGTAATACTGGTACTCAGGAGGTCGAGGTAGAAGAATCTCAAGTTCAAGGCCAGTCTGGGCTATGTAGCAAGATCTTGTCTAAACACTCAGCTTGTTTGGGGTCAGGGTCCTGGCATCGTGAGTACTCTGCAGTGAGGGACCGTGGTCTGGATAACAGCCCTGATTCTGCAGAACGTTTCAGCTTCAGTGGGAATTTGAACTCTCACTGGGCTGGGCTTATGTGTTTACACTGCTTAAGGACACACTTGGGGAACTTCTGCTGAGCCTAAAGGGACTTCAGTCTTCTCCCCCCCCACCACCACCATCATGGTCTCCACCTCTGGCAACAATTCTAGCCATTACCTTTGAAACTTCCCTGTAAGCCAACTCCAGGGGCAGAAGAGGGCTTGCCGCCATAATCCACCCTGTGTATTCTCTGAGTGCGTGAGGTCTGCTGACTGCCATGGGGGAAACATGACCAAGGATGAAGCAAGAAGAGATCTGAGTCCTCCTGGCTCCCTTTATTCCTGGCACCCAGCCACTTGGAAGGCAAAGCTTCTCAGCGTCCTGAGCCAATACCCACCCCCACTTTTGTCCGAGCCCATTTTGGGTGGGTATGTGCCATGTGCAGCCAATGGATAGATCCCAGATGACCGTGTGGGATCTATTGTGCCTCCTGGGCTGCAGACTGTGACTCCAGCTCACTCTCTGGATGTTTCTTTCATCAGGCCCAAGGTTGAGCAGTAGGATCCCTGGAGGTCACTTTGTCCCATCCCCCTCCTTGTGTGAGTAGGACATTGGGGGCCCTGGGACCAAGGACTTGCCCTGAGTCACACGTACAAAGTCAACTAAGGTATCAGGCCCTTGGTTGTGTCAATAACTACACCCAAACCGGTGGGTGATAAGAGGCAACAAGCAGCGCCAGAGGGCCAGCCAAGGTTCCTCAAGGACACGGAGCAGGCCACTCGGTGGCCCTCATTGTCTTTCTCTCACGGTCTCAGATTCTCTGGCTGTGTCGGCAACTGGAATGAAACCTGTGGCAATGATAAGCCACACGCGAACCATGATGCCCCCCCCCAGGAACCTACCAACCCAGCTGTCACTGCCAACATGTAGGAAGCGCATTACATTAGCCTTGTCTTTTGTTATGTTTTGACTGTGGAACTTTATGTAGGGCAAGGTATGTGTTTCATCTTGGATACCTAAACTGTTTTCCTGGGGAAAGATAGAAGCAAGTACTGGAAGGAAGAGAAGGGCTAGGACTTCTCCCCTGGGAGACTGTCAGACACAGTCTTGATATACCCTCCAGAAACTAAGGGACAGTAGAAGACCAGGGGAAGCTTCCAACAATGGTGACAGACTGGAAGATAAGGCTTGGTCAGCAAACTGAAGGACGTAGGGAAGCAGGGGAAACAGCCATGGTCCGCAGCCTTAAGTCAGGATGATTTATACAGCTCTCCAGAAGAGCTGCCACCACAAAGTCACTGGCTGGAAACCATTCCCTTCTCACTGCCAGACTCAAAGCTCTGGGAAAGAGCATTTGAGAGTACGTGTTACCAACTGACTACCAAGAGGTGAAAGAATAGGGTCAGACCCTTGTGACCACAAATGAAGGAAGTCAGTGTGTGGTACAGGAACCAGAATGACCCATTCTGACGTAGTGGGGAGCAGTCATTTCCCTCCATGGAATGGGGTATCTTTGGGAGGAGAAAGGCAAGTGTAAGACTCAAATCAAAAGCTCTGACCCTGCAGCCCAGAAAAGGTCAGAACTGGGGGGCTGCTTCTTCCAGGTACAGTTTGCCACTGACCCTGGAGTTTGTCTTGACCATGCTTCCTTTGCATGCTACTGGGAAGTCTGGGGAGGCACAGACTTGGTTTTGAGTGCGTGTGAAGAGCTGTAACATTCAATGTTCGGGTCTGTGTGGCCACAAAGTGAGCACAGCTACATGGGAGAGCTTTATTCTTTTTCATAAAACATGCTGAGAAACAAATGCAAGATAGCTGAGTACACCATGTTGACCAATAAAGCACTAGGCTCCATCCCCAGTCTCT
>NC_022020.1:47286877-47325814 GCF_000317375.1 Microtus ochrogaster
TTAGTGACTATTTCCAGGCTCCTGCCACCAAACAACCAAGCTATGTCTTTTCAGCATGGCCCTCATGTGTCAGAGCCCAGAGCTGCAGCCCCAAAGATCAGTTTATTTTCCTCTGGATATGGAAACTGAACTGCACAATCACCCCAGAGTTGCCCTGGGGGAGGGATCCCAAGTTGGAGAAAGAATTCAAAGGAGTGGTGAGAGAGAGCTCACGTCATGCAACTTAAGCCTTAAAGATTTGTGTGACATAGCATCCTTGGTGAAAAAGGCCCGTCAGCATCCATCCCTTGGGTACCAGTCTCCTCTTGTCTCCAGTCTATCCAGCTGCCCTGGAGTCTATCTCATGGCTTTCTGCTGTGCTTGACTACTAGAACAAGAACTGCGCAGTCCATAAGATGCCACTGTCAGTTCCTGGTCAAGAACACTTCAGGAACACACTTATTGAAGGGACGAGAGGAAATGGACACCCGCATGGTGTCCTTCAGGGGAAGAATGGAAGTTGTGTAACCCCCAGTCAAGAGCTTCTCACTCATGTGAAGCTTGTTGACCCTCAGCACAGATGTAAGTGTGGAAACTACTTGGGTTCAAGTTACCATCTGCCACTGAGTGACTTGGGGAAGATCATTTAATATATACAAGCCTTTGTCACTGCGGTGTCCCCGGGGCACGTCTTGCTCTGGGATCCAGGAGTCTTTGGGAGTTTTGTTTTGTTTTAAAATTACATTTATTTATTTATCCATCCATTTAGGTAGGTGTGTGTGTGTGTGTGTGTGTGTGTGTGTGTGTGTAGGATGCACACCACACCAGCCCCACCCCTTTTGTCATGGTGATCAGGTTTTGAGCTTTTGCTGGTAGAAACCAGGGTCTCATGCATGCTAGGCTATTGGTCTGCCCCGGGCTACTGCCCTAGTCCCCAGAATGGGGTGTTGCTATCCTTGTTCCCCCTTAGTCCTTAACTTGACACTACCGGAGCAAGATTCTGGAACTCTCTGAGCCCCACGTCCCTTCTCAGGTAAGTGATCTCTGCACTGCTCACCTGAGGACCTTGCTCATTGGTTTGAATGACATTAAAAGAAAAATAGCAATAAACCAAGCAGGAAGGTTTCTGGCTGCAGTAATGGCTTGTTTTTGCTTTTGCCGAGTTCTGGTTCCGAAGAACAATTCATCTCTAAGATAGCATCTTCCTGTGCAGTTCAGGCTGGCGTCGACCTGTGACCATCCTGTCAGTTTCCTGACTTCCGGGATTATCGGCATAAGCCACCATGCCTGGTTGAGAAACAGTTCTTTAACGACCTCTAGATGAGTGTGTCTGAGTGTGTGTGCCTGAGTGTGCGTGCATAGGTGTACAGGTGTCTGCAACTCTCAACTTTTTAGTGCCTCTGGGTCTGTCTCTTCTTTTGCCCTCTGCTTGCTCTTGTTCCCTGTCTACCGTCCTTCCCCAACCAGGCCAGAGCTGAGATATTTTCACAGACATCTGGGGGCCCGTTGAGTCTTCCCTCACTTAGTGGCTGTAGTTGACAAGGTTGGACCAAGGCAAAGCAACCTCTGGACTCTGCTGGGGTTCTGGCTCCAGACTCAGAACACTGAGCCTTTATGTTGCTTATAAGTCCCGGGGCTCTGATCTAGTTTGCTTTCTATTGCCTTGCTAAACACCATGATCAAAATCAGCTTGGTTTACAGGTTAAGGTCCATCATCAAGTGAAACCACAGCAGGAGCCTGGAGGCCAGAACTGAAGCAGAGGCCAGGGAGGCGTGCTGCTTACTGGCTTGCTCCTCCAGGCTCGATCAGTTTGCTTTCTACACACCCCAGGAACACCTTCCCAGAGGTAGCACCACCCACAATGAGCTGGGCCCTCCACATTCATCAGCAATCAAGGAAATGCCCCGCAGGCTTGCCTAGAGGCCAATCTGATGTTATCAATTAAGAGGCCTTCTTAACAGCTAACTCTGACTTGTGTCAAAGAAAAACAAAACCAACAAACAACAACATCCCCCCCATACACACATACACACACACACACACACACACACACACACACACACCCCTAGGCTATTGTCCTCAGTTCCTGGAGTAGGCAAGGAAGTTCTGCCAGCTCTTGGTGGACAGAGACAGTCAAGGAAGACCAGGCAGTGCTGAGTCCAGCCTCCTTCCTGCCTAGCAAGCCCTCTTGACTCTGCAGGCCAAGGGCTAGATAGTCTGACCCCGCCTCTCCCCGTATACCTTGCATAAGTCTTTAACTTCCTCAACTCATTGCTGGGAAATGGAGGCGATAAAGGAAAGTGTCAGAATCTGGGACAGCACAAGGCAGGGCTGTCCACACACCACACACGCACAGCACGTGAGTGGAGAAGGCATTTTAAACCTGTAATTCCAGGAACTCAGAAGGCTGAGGCAAAGGGATTGCATGGTTGAGGCTGGTCTAATCGACGCAGCAAGACCGCGTGAGACACAAACAAACGGAACGAATAGCAGCCACATTTGGTTCATGTTTGTAAACAGCTGGAAAGGAGTCAAGAGAAGATCATCTCGTGCAATCTGAAGGCTGCAACCAGACCTGCAGTAGCACACGGCACACAAGCGCACAAATATGTTGCCATGACAGCAATGGGAGCAGCTATGGCAGACTGTGTCTAGCCACCGTCAGTGTTTAAAATCCTACTTGTCCCTTTACAGAAAATGTGTGCCAGCCCTTGTTTACAGGTTTAGGGGTACAGATGACTCCGTTTCAAAGTCCTGAACTGTCACCAATTTTGTGATGTTGGGAAGGTCACTTAATCTGTATACACCTCAGTCCCATCTATCAATAGCGTTGGAGAACTGGCTCAGCACTTTTTAAGAGCACTGGTTGCTCTTGCAGCAGACCCAGGTTCGATTCCTGGCACCTACACAGTGGCTCACAACAATCTATAATTCTAGTCCCAAGAGGTGAAATGTCCTCTTCTGACCTGCATGACTGCTAATCACACGCATGGCACACATACATTTATGCAAGCAAAGCACCCATTAAAAAATGAATGTAAAAAAAACAGTAGAAGGGGCATGTTGAGGGGCTCTATGAGGTGTTTCAGGGCTGACTATGTCAGTGGATGGAAATCACTGACTAGCTCTGTCATCATGCTATATTCGTAAATAAGCAAGATTGTGGCTAGGAAGAATTTCCTTTGTGTTTTAACGTTAGCTGGAAGGAAGGGGTGACCCTATACCTGTCCTGGGTACACTTTAATTGTCAGATACTCAAGTGAAGACCTCAGAGAAAGATAGCCAAGGCCACGAGGGTGTGCAAATGAAAAGAGTTATAGTCTGTGGGTGAAATGTTGTCCCCATGGGGCCTTGGTGGGGCCATGGCACTGCTGTCCGGGTAACAGGGTAGGGGGCGATCCTGAGAGTGCCCTGTGTGACCTGGCCTGTGGCTTGTTTGGATGCCATTCAGTAACAGTAATAGTCAAAATGATGAAAGAAATGCTGTTTTCTTGTCTCTCTTTGGCCACCACACCACTTCCCAAGAAAGGAGCTTTGACTCCTGGCATCCTAAAGGAAGACAAGTGTGGGAACAGTTCCCCCCAGATGGGAGAAAGATGAGAACACCTGAAATGACCATGGAGACTTAGAAGCAACATGTTTGATATTTGTTTAAATACAAAGCAGTCGGCGTTTTGGGCTGTATTAATGGAAGTGGGTCTGTGCATGGGTTGCAAGATGGCCGAGCAGGTAAAAGCTCTTGCCACTGAAGCCTGATACCCTGAGTCCGGGCTGCAGAACCCAGTTCACTCTCACGTGCACAGGCTGGTAAATTAAAGTGAAAGTAATAAACACACGGAGAGAAACAGAGAAGTCAATCTGTGTGAAGAGGCAGAGATCTGTCCCATCACTGTGGCCAGCCTGTGTCCTGTTCTAAGTCGTCTGAGAGGAACATGGATCTACTGAATGGCATCTTCATTGCAAGATACAGTTTTTTCCCACATCTGTATCATCCCAGTTAATAAATACAAAAGGCTCCCAGTCTTCCAGGAGCTATGCAGAATATCCTCAGCCCTGCACAATATCCCCAGACATGCAGAATATCCTCAGCTATGCAGAGTATCCTCAGCCATGCAAAATATCCCCAGACATGCAGAATATCCGCAGTATGCAGAATATCCTCAGCCATGCAGAGAACCCTCAGCCATGCAGAGTATCCTCAGCTAGACAGAACTCACCACCTCTCCTCTGGCCAAAGTGTCCCTGGAGGATGGATCCTGCTGCAGGCCAAGAATTCAGCCTTATCAGCAGCTCTGGAAACTTGAATGGATTCCTTGGGGCAGTTAAGAGCCTGTTTAGCAAGTCCCAGGCTCACCCGGCCTCAGGAAAGACTGCATTCTCAATGATCTCAAAGATCAGGTGGCCCATCAAGGGTTGTCCCCCCTCACTTTCTAACCTTCTCACTCACGACAGCCCTCACACATCCATGCCTCTGCCACAGAAAAGCACCATCAACGTCACCCGCTGTCTCCATTGCATTTTTTTTGTTACAAGGACAGCACGCCAAGGGAGATGGATCATCAAAGAGATTTGTGACTCATGTGACTGAAATGTCCTGAGTTTTCTGGCATCAGGCTCAGCCGGACCCAGTAGCATTGTAGGCTGGTTTTTCTTTGCTTTATGTCTAAAAGCCACTTAGGGGTGAGTACACATTATATTAGTCTTTATGGGTCTGGGTTACCTCACTCAATATGATGTTTTCTAGATCCATCCATTTGCCCGCAAATTTCAAGATATCATTTTTTTTTCTGTGTAGTAGTCCATTGTGTAAATGTACCAAATCTTCAGTCAAGGGGCATTTAGGCTGTTTCCACGGATGCCATTCCAGACTACTATACCCAGCACTCCCACCAGCAATGGAGGAGTGTACCCTTTACCCCACAACCTCTCCAGCATAAATTGTCATCAGTGCTTTTGATCTTGGCTCTTCTTACAGGTGTAGAATGGATTCTCAGAGGTGTTTTGATTTGCATTTCTCTGATGGCTAAGGATGTTGAGCATTTCCTTAAGTGTCTTTCAGCCATTTTAGATTCATCTGTTGAGAGTTCTCTGTTTAGGTCTGTACCCCATTTTTTTTTAGTGGATTATTTGTTCATTTGATGTCAAGTTTCTTGAGCTCTTTGTATATTTTGGAGATCAGGCCCCTGTCCGATGTGGGGTTGGTGAAGATCTTTTCCCATTCTGTAGGCTGCTGTTTTGTTGACTGTGTTCTTTGCTTTACAGAAGCTTCTCAGTTTCATGAGGTCCCATTTATTAATTGTTTCTCTCAGTGTCTGTGCTACTGGGGTTATATTTAGGAAGTGGTCTCCTGTGCCAATGCATTCAAGTGTATCTCCCACTTTCTCTTCTATGAGGTTCAGTGTGTTTGGTTTTATGTTGAAGTCTTTGATCCATAGTACTTGAGTTTCATGCATAGCAATATATATGGATCTATTTTCATTCTTCTACATGCTGATATCCAGCTATGCCAGCACCATACCATTTGTTGACTATGCTTTCTTTTTTCTATTTTATATTTTTTTGCTTCTTTGTAAAAAATCAGGTGTTCATAGGTGTGTGGATTGATATTCAGGTCTTTGATTGGTTTTCATTATTTCCATTGAGAAGTCAGATATAATTTTGATAGGTCTGCCTTTGTATGTTACTTGGTCGTTTTCCTTTGAAGCTTTTAATATTCTGTATGTTTAGTGTTTTGATTATTATATGAAGATGGGGACTTTTTTGGTTCAGTCTATTTGGTGTTCTGTAAACTTCTTGTATCTTCATATGTATATCTTTCTTTAGGTTAGGAAAGTTTTCTTCTATGATTTTGTTGAATATATTTTCTGTGCTTTTGAGTTGAACTTCTTCTATCCCTATTACTCTTAGATTTGGTCTTTTCATGGTGTCCCATATTTCCTGGATATGTTGTGTTAAGCTTTTGTTAGATTTAATGTTTTCTTTGACCAATAAGTCTATTTCCTCTATTGTATCTTCAGCGCTTAAGATTCTCTCTTCCATCTCTTGTATTCTGCTCTTTATTTGTGGTTCCTGATCATTTTCTCCTATTTTCCATTTCCAGAATTCCCTCAGTTTGTGTTTGCTTTATTGTCTTAATTGTGGTTTTCAAGTTTGAATCATTTCTTTCATCTGTTTGGTTACTTTTTCTTGATTTTCTTTAAGGGATTTGTTGATTTCTTCCAATTTTTTGTTTGTCTTTTTCTCCATTTCTTTGAAGGAATTTTTCATTTCCTCTTTATGGGCCCCAAACATTCTCCTAAAATTATTTTTAGGTCATTTTATTCTGCTTCATCTATATTGGGGTGTTCAAATCTTGCTGTTGTAGGGCCACTAGTTTTTGTTGGTGTCGTGCTGTTCTTTGTGGTGTTGAGTGTGTTTTTACCTTGTCTACCCATTTTTTCCTCTGATTGGTGTAGTTGGGGCTGTGTCTCTGGTGATCAATCTTCCAGGTGCCAGTGGATCCAAGGTTCAGATGGTTGCTCCTTGTGGTGTATTCAGGGCCATGGTTCCAGTCACCTCAGAGGTCACTTAACATTCCTAGAGGTTGCTCAGCACTTCTGGGTCACTCTGTAATCCCGTGGTCGTTCAGGCCTGTTCATGCTGAGGTAGCAGACTCTGGTGGCTGCCTGCTCTGACAGAGGTTGCTGGCTCAGGCCTGCTCATGTGGAGGTCCCTGGCTTGGGACTGGTCCTGCAGAGGTCTCTGACTCAGGCCTGCTCTGGCAGAGGTCTCTGGCTCAGGTCTTGAGAAACCCTGTCTTGAAAAACAAACAAAACCCAAGTTGTTGTAACAGTTTGCTTAGAGAAGGTCTATATGGGCTCATGGTTTTAGAGGTATCAGTCTATGATCAATTGGCCTCATTGCTTTGTGTCTGTGATGACATGCCATGGTAGGGGCATATGACACAGAAAACAACTCACCCTGGGAAGTAAAAGAGACAAGAAGGGGGCTGGAGAGATGTCTCAGCCCTTAAAGGCTAGGCTCACAACCATAAATATAAAGAGACAAGAAGGGACTGGGGTCACACAATCTCCTTGAAGGCCACTCCCTGATGACTTAAAGATGTCTCAGTGTTTTCCACTTCCTAAAACTTTCTTCATCTCCCAGGTAGCACTTTCAAAACATTGGCCACAGCATCCTTTGCTCTTCCTAGGAAATCTTCTACAAGAGCCACTAAACCAAATAAACACCTCTAGAACCACACTAAGGCAAAGCCCCAGAAGATGGAGCAGAGCCTTAGGGCAGACAGACACTCCCAGCAATGCTGGTCCCCTTCCTTCTTGAAGAGCCCTGCTTTGTTTAATAGTTTGTTTTGTCTTGTTTTAAATTTTCTATTATTGTGTTTATTTACTTGTGTGGGCAGATGAGTAAGTGTGCCCCCGTGGGTGGATGAGTAAATGGGCGAGTACCACAGCTTATATGTGGAAGTCAGAGGAACTCTTGTGGAAATCAGCTCTCTCCCTCCATCACGTGGGATGCAGGGATCAAATTCAAGTCCTCAAACTTGGTGGCTTCACCTACTAAGCCTTCTTACTGGTCCCTGTTCTGGGCTTTTAATCAGTCCCAGCCTGGAGCAAAACTATTCAGGATTTCCTGCAAAATTTGCTTGAGAAATACAAGACTTCATCTTGTATTCTTCATCATGTCATCTTCTGGGGCTTTGCCTTAGTGTGGTTCTAGAGGTGAAATACATACAACTTCATCTAAAGGAGTCAAAACTCAATAGGACCGAGGTGACAGCCAAATGATCTGAAGGGAAAACAACAACAACACAAACAAAAAAAAACAAACAAACAGAATTTATTGTCAAGATTAAAGTAAAGCTGGATCCAACCAGCTTGTAGCATGCAGCCTGCCTCTCTGTGTCTGTCAACAGCCCCTCCCTCTTGTCCTGATTCGCTCTATGTTGGCTCCCTTCTCAACAGGCTGTTCCAAGCTGCCGGGCACCAGCTTAGGACCTCTGATGGAAGAGGGCATTTCTCTCTCTCTCTCTCTCTCTCTCTCTCTCTCTCTCTCTCTCTCTCCTGTTATTAGGACTTCTCCTGCTACAGACTGGCTCTGGCCCTGGACTGTCACCTTCCTTTTGATTGGCCATGTCAAGGACACACTTATCCCCTCAAATTTCAGGGAACCAGTCAGGGTCTCACCTGAAACCATGTGAATTTAGGGGTTTAGGAATGCCTCCCTAAGGAAACATAGAAGCTCTCCTCAGAGAGGAAGCAATGGGTTCTAAGCAGGCAAAAAGTGCTATGAGTCTCACAATATGTATTTCTTTCCTTGTCAGTTAATTCTGATCCATAGGCAAGTTAGGGAATTAAGACATAGTGCAGCCATGGAATCTCTTTTCCCTAGCAAATCTTCAACAGGAGTGGATAAGGCAAACAGAGCCAGTGGTCTCTAATGTGCTAGGACAACACACGCATCACCTCCCAAGGCACTTGGGTCTCCCTTAATCTCCTCTCACGAGCCTCTGGAGGTGGTCCCCTTTGGCCCCCACCCTGCCGAAGAAGCCTATAGAGGTGGAGTAAACAAGGACGGAAGGAGCTGATGGCTGACTCAGGGGCACCGCAGACAGTCCCCTTGGTTGGTTGCTTCTGGCTTTGAAAGCCTCATCTGGCCTCTGGCCAAATAACGTTGCAGCTTTGCAGAGCCCTGGGCCCTGGGGCTGCGTGGGCACTGATGACGCTCTAGTCTGCCAGTGACGGAGGAGATGTCAGTAGCACCGCATCTGCTGGAGCCCAAGGAGATGCTACAGGGACGGGCTGGCTGGGGAGACTTGGTGGAGGATGAAGTCAATTTCACACTTTATTAGTCAGCTCAGGGCCGATTGAGGCCATTCTGAAATGAGGCTGAGGCCCCGACTCTCTCTCTCTCTCTCTCTCTTTTCCCTTGCTAGCCAGAAAGGCCTCTGCAGCCTGACAGTCTTCTTGGTGAAGGAGAGGTAGTATTTCCACTCAAGACCCCCAACAGTCAGCCATAAACTCGGGATCCTTCTTGCTTTGCAAGAAGGTGCTGAAGCAGGAAGAGGCCCCAAGAGTCCAGAGAAGACAAATGAGGCCGGGTGGGGGCTTGGGCCGTAGTACTCGGTCACTCAGCGGCTCATTCCTCCACTGAGTGCAATGAATGTGTTTGGGAGCCTAGGTGCAGCAAATACAGCTCCGATGGTGGGTGGTGGTAAATGCTGACGGTGGGGCCCTTGTTCATTTACTCAGCAGCGTTTCACCAAGCACCTGCCATGTACCAGATAAGATGCCAGGCACCAGGGCTGCAGCCTGGGCAGACAGACGACAAACACCCTTGTCCTTGTGGAGCTAGCTCAGTGGGAGAGATCCTAAAGGAAAATTTCACCACAAAAGAAGGAGCCCCTAGACAGGCACAGCAGAAGAACGGCTAAGCCGAGCAAGGAAAGCTTCTTGGAGGAAGCGATGACTACTGAGATTTGAAAGGAGCTCAAAGTGGGAAAGCGGGGATACAGATGTTTTCCTCAGATGCCAGAGTGGGTAGTGAAGAGGCCAGAGACATCAGTGTAGACGATTCTGCTCAGCCACAGGGCAGAGTTCGAGGAGGGAATGAAAACAGGAGCCAGAGCATATGGCCACTGTCAAGAGTCCTGAAAAGGATGAACAGTATATCTGCATATCTGGGGCAGCCCTGGCGGTGTCCTCTCAAGACTAGAAGGTAGGCAGATGGACTGGGAGTGGGAAATACACACAGGCCTTGTGGGAGCCGACGTGAGTCCTCATGAAACCCAATCTCAGTGAGCAGAGAGGGAAAAGGTCGGTACTTTGGCGCTCTATCAGAGGGATGTCATGCTCTGAGGAGTCTCTCTAAGGGTACAATGGACAGACTGGAGTCAGATGAAGATGTGTTCAAATCCTGCGCTATTCTTAACTCCTAGATGGCCTTCAACACGGCTGTGGCCTCTAAGACTCCTTCACAATTTGGAAGTCTTCACACTCATCATGTGGGACAACAGTGCATTGAAAACTGTGGAGACCCGTATGTAAGGGACATGAGGATGCCAGGAAAGACACTGGTCAAAGGTCAAAGCTCCACCGACAGGAAAGGCTCCCCATCTACTTTCTAGCCTCATCAAAGCCAACACAACCACAGAGCAGAGCCGAGATCCTGGTTCTGGACCTCTTTTCATGACTTTCTGTTAACTTGGTTGCCTCAAATTTTCAAGTCTGTTTTCTCTTCTTTAAAAGGGAGCTAGCGATCCCTACATGACACTGACGTCATGGAGGCTGAGATGTGTATGACGGGCTCAGTACAACGTTTGTATATGGTGGGTGTGAAATCCACACTAACAATCCTAGTTAACACGCTCCCACACCGTGTTCACCCACCAAAGTCTGCTGTGCAAAACTCATAGTGTCTGTTAATATTTTAAGGGAGAAAGGGAGAATCATAACATCCCAAGTCTAGCTACTTAAAGAACTTATCCTGAAATCATGTAGTGGGTTAGGGGAACTTCGATTTGACCTATGATCTGGCTCCAGGCCCATATGCCATCCTGCCTTTGGAGGCTTTTGGTCCTGAGCCCACTTTGGATCAGGTCCTTCTGCTGAGGTGACTTCATCCGACCACCATGAAGACTTCCTTGGTTACTCACTCTGTACACCAGGCTGGTCTTGAACCCAGAGATCCACCTACCTCTGCCTCCCAGTGTGCTGGGATGAGAGGCATGTACCACCGCTGCCTGGATCTCCTTGGTTCGAGCAACAGCGAGTCCATGGAGTAGCCGAGAACCCTGGCAACGACAATCTGACTCCCAAGGCTCAGTTCTAGCTCTGCTACTTAGCATCTCTGGCACTGTGGCATGCTATTTAAAGTCCCCAGTCATCGGTTCTTCCTCTGGAGAGAGAGTATGGTGGTAGCATCCTGAGCATCACTGTGAGGTAGCAGCATAAATGAGCTGTGTATCCAAAGCACTTGGCTCAGCTCCTGGAATGCACAAATGCTCAAGACATGCAGGAGAATGTTTTTAATCAGCAAGACAAGTTATTGATACCTGGAAAACAAACCGTAGGAAAGCCAGGAGCATAGCTGACTTAGATGACATCAGAGTCTGACAGGAATTCTGCTTCACCTCTCACCTTGTCTCGTGCCAGCTTCTTTCCCTTGGGAGCATGATCTCAAGACATGGCCCCACGGGCCTTGAGAAAGGTTGTCATTGGAAATACAAGGCACCTAGTTAGGTTTGAATGTCAGACAAATGATGGATAATTTTTCAGTATAAGTCTATATGCCAGATCATTTGAATTTGGATAAAAGATAATGCACCTACTTCCAGGGAAATTGTCTTTTTTTAATTTTTCAGATTTATATGTTTATTATATATACAATGTTCTGTCTGCATGTGTGCCTGCACACCAGAAGAGGGCACCAGATCTCATTATAGATGATTGTGAGCACCATGTGGTTGCTGGGAATTGATCTCAAGACCTCTGGAAGAACAGCCAATGCTCTTAACTTCTGAGCCATCTCTCCAGCCCTGGGGATCTGTCTTCTAACAGAGGAACCACAAACAAACAAACAAGTGACAACTACTAGCAAATTAAAAAAAAAAAAAGTAGTCTGTTCTGTATTGATAGTTCATGGTTGTGTGGGGCGGAGTGGGACATTCAGACTGAGTGATCAACCTGACTGCCAGACATCTGTTACATTTCCCATCCCTGGAAAAAGTGCTCCAGGGTCACAGTGTCCTCCAGCTCACTGCTCCTCCACCCGACTCAGGATCATTCAGTGGGAGGACTGTGTGAGGGAAGGGGATAGCTAAGGCAAAGGTCCCAAGTCAGAGCTAGGCTTGGAGGGATCAAGGCCACACAAGGGGGTATACAGGGATGACACTGTGGGCTGGGCCTGTCACCCTCCCACAACAGAGAAGAGTTTGGATTGTGTTCCAATCCAAAAGCAGAGGAGAGGCATCCTCTAGTTCACCTTTTTGAAGAAATCAATCTGGCCGCATCTCTGAGGAGTGGGTCGTAGATGAAGGACATGAGGAGGCAAAGGGCATCAGGGACCACTACACAAGTCCAAGGAGAAGATGTTGGGGAAAGTACTGGAGCGGGTGCGGGTGGAAGGGATGCAGAGTGATCTCTGGAGCTCTTGAAGGGAGAGCCGAAAGGACTCACTGAAGGATTGCGTGTAGAGAACCGAGATGGAGAGAAACCAGAAACACGGCCCTGGTTAGTGGCATGGACAGCTTGCTGAGGAGAAGATTTGTGTGACTTGGGGGCCCTGGTGTGGGAGAGGCATCTCCAAATGTTCTAACTTTCAGAGAGCTAAAGAAGTATGACGCCCTCTGGGTGGAGCAAGTGAAAGAATTATAATTCAGTGTTCAACCTTAGTAAATAAGTATTAGAGGCATATTTCAATAAGTTATGAAAAATATCTTCACGATATGAACTATAGAAATAAATCCAGACATGGTGATTTTTGACTGTGGCTCTCATGAGGAGGGGGCGGGGCAGGGGGGACACATGGCCCCTAAGGGATGTGCTATACTTTGGAATCTCTAGCCTGGAAGATGAGGCTAGGAGTATGTGAGGGGCAAAGGACAGATGTATAGATGTTGAGAGTTTTCCAAGCATGTGTGTGTGTGTGTGTGTGCATGTGTGTGTTTATCTCAGTTGCTGTTCTAGCCCACTGATTTAAAGAAGACATTTTAAAAAGCAAAATAAAAACGTTAAGAAATTTGAAAAAAAAATCAGAGCCCCAAAAAAGCAGGGGAAAGGAAGCATCTTGACATCTTCCACAACAGCAAAATCGTACAGCTGCACCGTCAGCAGCTTGAGGAGGCTTTTCAAAGGCAGAAACAATCCAAGATGGCTGACGTGAATCCCAGAGCATTTGAGGACAGGACACACTTACTTCCCAGGGGAGCCACCCTTGGCCTCTGGAGACTTCTACTTGCTTTCCAGTTTGAAAACGTTCATGCAGCCTAGCAGAGTAAGTGGTAAGGAACAGGGGCATCATGGGAAAGGCTAAAGGTGCCAAGGTTAGTTCCAAGCACAATGTGGGGTTCTGAGCCTGTGAGGCTTGGAGGGGAAGCTGGAGAGGGCTTGGTGACCAGGGATCAACTCTGCATTGAGCTCTATGCAGAGAAGACACGCTGCCCAGGGCTGCCATGCTTTATTCGGTTTCACATCTCAGCAACCCTGTGACTTATCTGCAAAGGAGGAAATGAGGTTTATAAGAGATTAAGTAAGCCGGGCGATGGTGGCGCATGCCTTTAATCCCAGCACTCGGGAGGCAGAGGCAGGTGGATCTCTGTGAGTTCGAGACCAGCCTGGTCTACAGAGCTAGTTCCAGGACAGGCTCCAAAGCCACAGAGAAACCCTGTCTCGAAAAACCAAAAAAAAAAGAGAGATTAAGTAATTTGTTTCAAAGAGGTTACCCAGTCCACAACTGTGGGTCGGGGTTTGAACACAAGCAGCTTGCAAAGGAAAAAAATCAGGGCTCCTGGTGGCTCCATTTCTTTATTCCCCTACCATTTCCCCTAGTCAGCTCCCTTAGCTCTAAAAACCAACCTCTCCCCAGATGCAAGGCTTTGGGGGCAGCTCCAGGCTGGGTCTCCAAGGCCCAGCACAAAGTCCCTTGCTTGTACCCCTTTCTCAATACTATCTCCCAACATTACGGTGGTGTCACTAAGATGCCTCTGTCCCCTGTAGGTTTTTATTTGAACTCTGGCCCAAAGCCTGAAACCCGGCTGCCCATGCTGTAACCTGGTTTTGACCTCTGTCTTGTTTGGACACCGTGAGATGCCTGTCCCCAAGTGTCCCATTGCGGCTGTGTCTGCTGGACACCTGCTGCTCCCCATCCCTCGGGAGAGTGCCCAAGGGTCACAGTGTCCTCCAGCTCTCACTGCTCTTTCTCCTGACCCGACCTTTCCAGCTCTGGCAACTAGATCTGTAGCCTTGGGCTCGGCTCTGCCTCAGGGGAGAGGCTGGGGCTCAATCCCAATGCCTGTCTCTTGGGGTACCTACAGGAAGAACTCCACAGGGGTTGGCTGCCATGGCTGCTGTTGAGGTTTGTTGAGATTGTTTGTTTGTTTTTTTTTTTTTTAAGTGCTGCTCTTCAGAGCTTTCTATGTGACAGGACCTGGGTTAATCATGTAACGTGGATTCCCTCGTGCACCCTCCCCACAGCCCTGTGAGCTCATTAAGGCTACTAACATGCCGGTTTGTTCTGACTCTCTATGGATGGACCCAGGAGCCAGAGACCCTGAATCAAGACAAGCAGCCCCTTCTCTAGGGCCCTTTCTCCTAGACCTGGGGTTCACTGCCCCTCTGGAGACACCATGGCTTCCGACTTTTGTTCCTCCTGTCCCTTTCCTCCAGAGCTTGGCCTCACCCACATTCCTGCCCCGATACTGTGGCCCACGGGTCTTCTCACGACTGTCTACTCGGGGCCCTACCGTGATAGGCTCAGCTGGCTCAGATGGGACCAGCTCAGCAGATTCCTCTAGCCATTACTCAGCTGTCTGGAGCTAAGGCACTTCAGTAGCTCCAGGTGAGGAGAGACGATGCTCCCTCGGCCCTGGACAGTGCAGGCCAAATTGGTCAAGGTCCCCAGTGGCTCTCATAGGATGGGGTCTCTGAGAAGCCCAAGTACTTGAAGAACCAGCTCTCCTTGAACCTGGCTTCTGTGATATATCAGTCTAGGCAGAAACCAGAACGTCTTGCAGTTAGGAGGAATTTAACATAGGTGGTGGATTTTACAGGGGAAAGATACAGTCCAGCAATTAACAACAGCATGGCATTTGAACACCCGGACTGAGGACCCCTGAGATGAGAGACCCACTGGTGGGCAGGACTTGGAGCCAGCCAACAGACACTGGCAGCCTAGCCAGGCCTGTGTAGCGTGGCCAGGGCCCAGAAGATGGAAGCACAGGAAAGACCACCCTCTAGCAGATGAGCAGAGAAGGGCAGGGGTTACCTTGGCTCCTCCCACCGGCCAGGGCCTCCCCTGGATCCAACCTACCAGCTGAGCAGAGGGCAAAAGAGCCTTGGAAACGTTTCACACCTGCCAGCACAGGAAACCAGGAAGATGGGAGCAAGCCGTTCAGCAAGCATGGCTGCAGTTTCTGCCCTCCCTCTGCCTGAGCCACTGGGAAATCAGGGATGGCCTCTATCTGCAGCCAATGTGAAGAGCTCAGACGCCACCCAGGTTCCAAAGAGACCCCGATTCCTGAGGACTCATGACAAGCACACAGACAGGGGCTTCTACACAGGGGTGTAGCCATCCCTCCTTACTAGGCCTCCTGCACGGAGGCAAACAGGCCCTTCAACCTTTATAAACTCCCTCCATCTCTTCTCAAGCTCTCCCACAGCAATGACAACTCTGTGGTTGAGCGTAGATGAGCCGAGCGCTGGGAAAGGGGATTTATCGGTACGCCATTCACTTTCTCAGGGAACCTTGGTGACTAGCTCTCTGTGGCCCTCACTGGTAAGTGCAAGGAGCTGACAGAAAACTGACATCAGTAGTAACCAAGAGGAATGACACCAGGGGGAACCCACACGTCCCAAGGATCCAAGGGAGAGAAATTCATGTCCAGTGAAGTCAAGACACAACCCTGTTTCTTCTGGGGAGATCCTCCACCCAGGACAGTCAACCCACATTCAGTCATAGGTACAAAGGTGGGCCTGTTGTAGACCACATAGAGATTTCCATATGAAGAGGAGGGCAAGGCTGGGCATGGCAGCGCACGCCTGGAATCCCAGTGCTTCAGAGGCTGAGGAAGGAAAATTGCTGCAAGCGAGGGGCAAGCCTGGCTTAGGACAAAATGAAACAAGCAAAAGTAATAAAAGCCTAGCAAAACCTCCGCCCTCTGGCTTAGTCTGAGAAGTCAGCCAGTCTGAAGCCGCCAGTGGCGCGCAGGTGCAGCTAGCAGCCATTTTGACTCGGAGCCAGGAAGCTGCAACGCTTCAGATGTGGTAGGCAGCTCCAATCCAATGCAGTCCCCACTCTTCCCTAATGTCCCGCCCCCAGCCTTTCTCTCTGCCTCACTGGCCCAGCTACCTGCATTGGCATTTCAGGTTGAGCCCAAGGGTGCCTCCCCAAACCTCCATGGATTAATAGAAGGGCCCTGCTGCCCTCTGGTGGTCACAATTCACATATTTTCTCCATTAGCATCAACATTCAACCATTCAAACCCTTCCTTTTTGTCTCATTTAATTATTTTTTAAAAATTCTTTTTCAGGCCTAGGTGGTGGTGGCACACACCTCTAATCCCAGCACTCGGGAGACAGAGGCAGGTGAATCTCTGTGAGTTCAAGGCCAGCCTGGTCTACAAGAGCTAGTTCCAGAATACCTTACCCTGTCTTTAAAAAAAAAAAAAGATTTTTTTAAAAAGATTATCTCATTTAATTTTTTAAAAAAAATTTAGACTTATCTATTTTATATGAGTGTTTTGTCTGCATATATATGTGTACCACTTGTGTGCCCTCAGATCAGGAGAGAGTGTCAGATTCCCTGGACACAGACGGTTGTGAGCCACCATGTGGATGCTGGCAATCAAACTATGCAAGAACAAGTGTCCTTAACTGCTGACCCATCCAAAAAAAACTCTTTTTTAGTTATTCTTTTGGTTTTTTGTTTTATTTTTTTTGAGACAGGGTTTCTCTGTGTAGCACTGGCTGTCCTGGAACTTGCTCTAGATCTCTGGGTCTCAGGCCAGCCTGGTCTACAGAGTGAGTTCCAGGGCAGCCAGAGCTGTGTAATGGAGAGACCCTGACTCAAAAGAACTAAAGAAGGAGGAGCAGGAAGAGGAGGAGAACCAAGTCCAGGGCCTAGACAGTCAACAGATGCATTTGCCATAGTCTCCATAGAATTTTATTGGGGGCCTCCAACTTGCCCAGCCTCCCCACTAGGCCCCCAAAGTAATGACTGGGAGGTAGCAACTCCTTTCTAGGGACCCCTAGCTCTCTCCACTGGGACCTGGTTGCTAGTATGGAAGAGCTGTTTTAGAGATTCTTCTGGTAGAGCAGCTCCAAATACTTCGGACAAGGAGTAATGCAAGAACTTGGGTCCACAACTACAGCATCTTGGGTGGCTAGGATGCTGTGCAATCCATTCACTCAATTTTCTTTTGTTTTTTTAAACAGTGCTGGAGATTGAACCTAGGGCCTTGTGCATGCTAGGCAAGCACTCTACCACCCAGCTTTATCTGTAGCTCGCTCATCTGTTTCCTTCTTGCCTCCCTCCCTCTCTGCCTCCTTCTTCCCATCAGTGTAGCACAGGCCGGCTTCTAACTCACGACCTCCACTTCATCTCCAGCATGTGCCGATCCTGTGTACCATTGCAACGGGCTCATCTGTCTTTTTAGTCATAATCCCCAAACTTAACTTTCCTGTGCAGAAATTCCTGTTCTTGGTGGTGTTAGGAATTAAATGAGAGAAGACAGGCCTGGGGGTGTACATGTTTAATCCCAGCACTCGGGAGGCAGAGGCAGGTGGATTTCTGTGAGTTTTGGGCCAGCCTGGTCTACAAAGGACAGCCATGGGTGTTATACAGAGAAACCCTGTTTCGAATCTCCCCCCTCAAGAGAGAGAGAGAGAGAGAAAGCTGGGTGGGCCCCCTCAAAAAAAAAAAAGAGAGAGGGAAAAAAAGCTGGATGGTGGTGGTGCATGCCTTTGATCCCAGCATGTGGGAAGCAAAGGCAAGTGGATCTCTGAATTCAAGGCCAGCCTAGTGAGTTCCAGGAGAGTCAGGGCTACACAAAGAAACCCTGTCTTGAAAAATCAAAGGAAAAAATTAAACATAAATAAATTAATTAAAAACAAACGAAAAAGACAGCACATACTTTTAACCCCAGCACTCAGGAAGGCAGAGGCAGGCAGAAAAATCCCAGGTCAGCCAGGGCTATCTGACAAGACTTAGTCTTGATAAATAAATAAAATTAAGAAAAACAAAACACCAACCTACCATAAAGACTGATTTGTGTTGGTCAACCATTTCTGAGCATGGTTGATATATCCAATGTCACTTTCTTGAAGAAAATTGATTTTTCCTTCCTCCTCTTTCTCTGTCAACCGGATTTCTCTATGTAGCCCTGGTGTCTTAGAAATCACTCTCTAGACCAGGCTGGCCTCGAACTCAGAGATTCACCTCTACCTCTGCCTCCCAAACATGGTGGCATGTGCCACCACCCCTTGACTCTGATTCTCCCCTCTCTTGACAGCTGTCAATTTCAAATGGCTTCTTGGTTGGGGTGGCACCTGGCTCGAGCTTGTCCAGCTCTTGTGCCTGCTGTCACAGTCTCCGTGAGTTTGTGTGCACATCTGCCCTGATGTGTCTGTGCTGGGCTTCCCAAGAGCAGGCTTCCTCTAGCTGGAGATCTCTCTCTCATTTGGTTTCCTAATCTTGCTTCTCTTCAAGGTCCCGAATCTACCCCCATCTCTACCTGTGAGTCCCACCATGACCACCTTAGCCCCCCAAGTCTCCCCCTTGTCTTAGCACCTCTAAGCCTGGTCCAAGCAAGTCCTATGTTGTCTTGAACTCTGCAGGCCCAGAAAGTTGTGTGACCCTAGTGCCTCCAGTTAGGAGGGGATTTCCTAAAGACGGGGTTTCAGTGTTCCTGCACCTTCTGTGATGCTTATCTATGAGATATATATTAGACACCTCTAACTTGGGGCTCATGACAGAGTCTTGCAAGGTTCTGAAACGAAGTAGCACGCTCTGTCCTTGTAAAGTGTCATCATCTATAGGCACATCAGGCACCTAGCCAGAGCCAGGTGATTTCCCAAAAACTGCAGCCCTGAGCATTTCACTCCTCTCCTTTAACTGCTTCAGTGGCTCCCATAGACAATCTGAAACTCTCTGCCTTGCTGGCTTGACCTGCCCCTCTCTTATTAATCATGTATAGTGTTCCGTCTGCATGTTCGCCTACATGCCAGAAGAGGGCGCCAAATTTCATTACAGATGGTTGTGCGCCACCATGTGGTTGCTGGGAATTGAACTCAGGACCTCTAGAAGAGCAATCAGTGCTCTTAACCTCTGAGGCCATCTCTCCAGGCCCCAACTAACTTATCTCTTACTGCCTCTGCCACATCCCTCCATCCCTGCATTCTGGCTCCATAGTCTTTCAGTTTTGCCATCTGCTGCCACCTCTAGTTTTTGCATATGCTCTCCTGACCACCTAAGCTCAGGTGTTCATTGGGTCTGAGGTCATATATCACTTCCTTTAGGAAGTTTTCCTCAGTCACCAAGTCCAGGTCAGAGCTCAGCACCTCACTTGGGCTCCAGCTTCTGCCCTATCCCTTTCCTGACACCTATACTCAGAACTGAGGGCTGACTTGTCTACCTCCCTGCCCAGACTTTGGGTTCAGAAATGACACAGTTCATCTAGCTGATGTCTTGCTGTATACCCAGCAACAATGCCCACATCTTGGAGGCACCAAGGGTGTGCAGCCAACACACAAAAACATGAATGAACAAGACACATTTTCACATCTAGCAAGAGCGGTGAATGAACGGTATACTAGCCAGCGGCAGAAAGCCCTTTATTGCCAGCCGTTCCCATCATGCGCATCACGCTAACCAAGAATTCATTCATCTCCCCTTGGATAACACAATCACCTTGTATCCTAAACTAAGTTGGATCTCAACGGGTTAACGGATTCTGTCTTCACTTTGAGGAACAAGGATACCGTGTGAGCTCCTGGGAGTTCTGTTCCATTCTCAGGCAAGTATCTTTGTGAGCGTGCACGTGACAGCCCAAGAGTGAAATAAATAAGACACAGTGTGATGGCTCTAGGCATTGGGGGCAAAAGGCACATTACACAGAGTCCCCTGGAGAAAATCCAGGCCACGCTCCATCTTCTCAGCATGCCTTCTCTCACTCTCCAGTGACTTCTAATCTCACTGCTGGTCTGAGAAACCATAACCCGCATGTACTGAGTACGTTTTTATTTCCCCTTCATGAGATAGCCTTGGTCCTAAGTGTGTTTCATTTTTCTCCCTTATGCCTACAAGAGCATCCAATTTTGTTCAGGTCCCCTTTAATGGCACTTAATAAATACATATTCTGGGCCCTGACAGAACAGGCTGTCCTATTCCAAACTGCCTCTAAAGCTTCCTGCTTGGACAACTAGCGTAAAGCCCAGCTGGGGCACAACCTAACTTACCCTTTCCTGCCTCTGTTTACCTCTGCGTGTCTAGGGCAGAGGTCCTGAAGGCAGCCGCCTGTGAGATTCACCTGGTCACCTTCCTGAAGCCCAAGGCCATGGCCATACCCAACCTGAAGACGTCAGCTGTCTCTGGGTGGGCTCCTGGTTTGCTGCAGCGTAGAGCTACCCAGGTCATTGCAGCAAGCAGCCATGCTAAGAACCCCAGCTAGAATCTCAACATACAGTGAGCTGTCAGCCAAAATGAGTGGAAGCTACAGGTACAGGTCCTGCATTGCCACCTGTCTGTCCCTGCTTCCTCTTTTTACCAGGAGGCTGAGAAGGAAACAGAAAGGGAAAGTGAGCTGAGAACATCTTGGAGTGAACCCGAGATTGGGAAACGGACTGGGGAGTCTTGCTCTTGCGTCAGACAGGCTTCGTGCTTTAACAAGCCCAGGGGAGGCGCGTTGCAGATGGTCTGACACAGACAGGGATGTCTTTCTCAAGAGCCCTTCAGGAGCCAGAGCTAACCAACTGGCACTTGAGCTGTAAAACAGATGTCGTCTTGAAAACACTGAAATAGCTACCTGTTTTACACTCTGGCTCAAGAGGGTTGATCCCTAATTTGTCAGTTGTACAAAGGTCACGGTGGGTCACCTTTTTCAATCTCGGGATCTTCCAATGACTCTTGACCTAAAAAAACAGCTGAGGGACATTGTCCAGTAGTAACTAGGCTCAACGCTGCCCCAGTAGGTCTGTCATCCTGGAACAGGATCTACTCTTAAGGGGCTTCTGTTTCCATAAGCTACAGACAATCACTGTGCGTTTATCATGGTCCCATGAGATTATATCACCTAGTGATTTCCTAACCTTGTTGATTTGTACACTCCTTGAGGTTAATAGAAAACAACATCCCCTAACAGGGCATGTCTCAAATGTTAATCCATATAGACTGGACCTCAGAGCAGAGCATGGGTTTAAGAGGGCACTGTTGGCACAGACCTGAGCGGTGGTGACAGGACTGCTTCTCTACTGACCCAGGCCAGCCAAGGACTGGGCCAGCCTGATGCCACTGACCATATCTGCACGGGTGTCACACTTCCTGGTTGACAAGGGGCCTCTGCATCCTCGGTCTCTTGTCCTTACTGTACCCTGTGACTTACTTCCTTCTTGGTAGAAAACTGTGCTTGTATCCTATGCCTAAGACCCCACATCCACCTCACAATGGTTCTCTGCTGCTTCCAGATCCTCTGAGGCAAACCTAGGCTACCTGGGTTTCCCTGGTTCTTCAATCCAGCACTGGGAAACCAAGCTATTCCTCTCCGCCAAGCCAGCAGTCACCTATCTCACAGAGCTTCCCCTGTGATTGACTGCCAAGTCCCTTTGCGGCCTAGTCCAAAGAAAACAGCAATAGGAAACACCGTTGCCATCAGCCCCACACACCCTGCTAATCCACCCTCAAATCCCCATCTTCCCTGGAACCACCTCTGGGTTTGTAGGCACATTCCAGAACTGTGCGTAGGTCATACCCATTCCCAGAGCCAGTGGAGAACCACCTGTGCCCAGGGCTTCTCCCTGAGCAGGGTTCTCCACAGTTCACTGTCTGCAGTAGCTCGACTCGAGGCAACAAGAAAGTAAAGGTGACTGGTGAGCAATGGTGGCTTCTGGCAGCACTGTGGACTACTGAGCCAGTGATGACCCCACCTGTGGCTACCTGGTACACAGACAACATTCATCCCAGACATGAAAGAGGCAAGAGGCACAGGTGGGAGCAGCTTCAAGCTGCGGCAAGTCCTAGCTAAGTCCTAGCATGGAGGTGGCTTCTTTGTGCAGATGAGTGACAATGCCGGGACCGCCCACGTGGCCACCCACACCAGGCATTCTGTAAGGCCTCGGCACCACTTCCTCCTGCCTTCTGAATGCCCTTCGCTCCTCTCCCACCCCATTTGCTTCGCATCAAGCCTGCTAGGTCACCCAGCCTTAAAGCCTTTCCCTTTCCTTAGAAATGGGGGCTCCAAAGAGGGTGGGCTAAGAGGGCAGGCTCCAGCCCCAGGGAGCTGGGCCCGGGGTCCTGGCCAGGAAGTTGGAAGGCACGTATCCCCTCTGTCCATTCGCTTCCACCAGGCTCCATTCTGGGTTCCCCTTCTTGTCCTGGGCTTCTAGGATGGTTACAGGCTGGCCTGCCTGAAGACTCAGTTCGTGGGAGCTCCTGGCCACAAAAGGGTACGCTGCCACCACCTGAAACACACAGGACGACACAGAAATGGTCAGGATGCTGAACTCAGTCCATCAAGGGTGTCATCCTTGCACACACACACCTCTATTGCTGGCCATACATCACTTCCCAAGCACGTTCTTAGCCCCGAAGATGCTATACCCGCTAGCACTGTGGCTAGTAATTTCTAACATTGTTCTAACAGTTTTCTAGGCTTTGGTTTTTTGACAATGCCATCCCTGTAGTGGCCCCATTTTTTCCCCCAGAAATTGAGACTTAGAAAAGTCAGGAACTCACAATTATGACAATCACATAGCTAAACAGTCAGGTCTGCCTGATTTCAGAACAGGGGCTTTTTTTTTTTTTTTTGAGATAGGGTTTCTATGTGTAACAGCCCTGGCTGTCCTGGAACTTACTTTGTAAACTAGGCTGGCCTTGAACTCTCATAGATCTGCCGGCTTCTAGCTTCTACCTCCCAAGTGCTCAGACTAAAAGTATGTACCACCACCACCCGGTAGAACAGGTGTACTTGAACCCCCTACAGCCACATTTGTGGGTAGCCTCACAGCCTCTCCCTTCCCAGATCTAGGGAGCTGGTTTATCTGTCCAGCCCAGTTTTTAATCTGGAATAGTGAGATTTGGGAGACATGGCTCCTATTTAGGGGAAAAAAATTGAACCTGAGAAAACAATAAGGGTGATGGTGGCACACATCTTTAATCCCAACACTCAGGGAGGCAGACCAGGTGGATCTTTGTGAGTTCAAGGCCAGCCTGGTCTACAGAGTGAGTTCCAGGTCAGCCAGAGAAACACTGTCTCAAAGGAAAAAATGGGGGAGGGGAGCATTAATCAAACTACTGTCTAACTTCCCTATGCCTCATTGCGATCATCTACAAGTGTCAATAACAACATCCTACCCTTTAGGATGTGGGATTTCCTTCTGTATTCTGTGAATACCATTGGTTAATAAAGAAGCTGTTTTGAGCTTGTGATAGGGTAGAGCAGAGCTAGGTGATGGAAGGGGGGAACTAAACTGAATGCTGGGAGAAAGGAGGAGGAGTCAAGAGAAGCCATGTAGTTCCAGAGACAGACGCCAAAACTTTACCGGGTAAGCCACAGCCTCATGGAAATACACAGATAATGGAGATGGGTAATTTAAAATATGAGTTAGCATATTTTTTGCTAACTCTCTATTCCTGGAACTCTGGACCTTAGCACAGCAGGGAATCTTGCATCTACTCACACACTCACACTGCTAATCTAATCACCATTTCCTCCAGGTTGTAAGCTTGTCCGGCTTACATTTAGTAAGGCACCTGGCAAATCTGAGTGAATGGGGGCCTCCTGTTTGCCCTGCTGGTGGGGGTGATGGATTAACTCCCTGGTGTTCTCATGGGAAGTCCCTCCGTCTGGGTCCCACCCCTGGCCAGGATAAGAACTCATCACTGCTTACAGCCTGACCTCACCAGGAGCAGACCCTTTAATTGTAGAGGAAAGATCCAAGCCCTAGTGTAAACAGATGAGGGGTGGCAAGCCTTCAGCCCTCTCCCAGACTCACCTGGGTCACGGTTGGGACAGTGGGGACAGAGGGTTGGGTGGGCTCTGGAGTTGGAAGCCAGTAGTCTTCATGTGTGACTGTCTGGCCTCTGAGCTCCTTCTCACTGGGGATGATATGGTGGTACAGCTGGACCTTTCCAGCAGGCACATATCCCCGGTGTCCTAGGAAACATGGAGAAGGTTCAGTGGCTGCCAGTCAGCTTCCTAGCCTTTCAATGGTGAGGAAAGCCAGCAAATACAAGTGCCTGGCTTCCCAGCATTAAAGGGACGATACAAGATCATCCGGGAACCCTGAGATCTCCCCCCACCGCCCCACCTGTATTCACTGCTCCTATCTGCTGCTGGCTCACCCCTCCAGGAACAGAGGCTTTCCACTGAAACATCTGGCAGATGTTCATTTGGGCTGGCATGACAACTGTTTCCCATTGGTGGCACTACTGCTCGCGTCCCTCTAGTGGCCACCCAGAGTAAGGCTGCTTCCCCAGCTCTCAGGACCAGGGCAGCCTTCTACTGGTGATGCTGTCCTTCTGGGCTCCTTCTGGCCAGCACCTACCCTTGTGCTGCCCAGCTGCTGTCATCGTGAACATCCATCACTTCCTGCTTCCCAGGTAAAGTTACAGTCTCCGCACCAATCTGAGGTCAGTCTGTGTCACTGACACTACCTCTGCTTATGTAACTGAGCTCAGCCTCCCTGAGATCACCCAGGCAGGAAAACCCCGGAACCTTCCTCTAATGTCCTTATATTATATCCCCACAGATGTGTTTTTCAACCGTGCCACTTTCTATTTTATTTATTTCTTAAATTTATTATCATTATTTTAGACAAGGTCTCACTCTATGGTCCCTAGATCTCTCTAGACAGTCAGGCTGGCCTTGAACTTGTGGTCATTCTCCTGCTTCTGCCTCCCAAATGCTGGGATTATAGGTATGCACCAACATACATTGCTCCACTCAATTTTTAAAAACTGGCTTGCTTTCTAAAGCTTGGCCTTATGCCATGGAGTAATATCAATACCATCATGAGCTCGTGAACTAGCTGCATTTTTTATAATACACATAAAAGTGCTTAAGTAGCTATTCTTTCACTGTAGAACAGCGAAACAACTGCCTGTTGGTCTCCAACAAGAATCCTGTGTAACCCTCGCGTTTAAAAGACGCTGCTGGGCTATGTTGTCAGCCTGGGCTCACACTAGAGCTTCCCTTCATCCCAGTTACGCATGAACCCCAGACCTTAGCAGCACATCCCAAGGCCACAACCAGTGGAGATCTTACTGTCCCGGGCCTAAATCAGATTCTGAGAGTGCGGCTGGAATCCAATCATCCCTTCTCATCACTCATCTGTATTTTTCAAGGTACTATTGAAGTTCCTTCCACACATCGTTTCACCCAATAGCATGTAAGTTCTCGAAGGCTAGTCTTGCTTGTACAGCACCCAGGAACTGGATGGGGAAGTTAGCCTGAGTCTTATCAACAGTTCATGTACCACTGAGTCACTGTAAGCAGATTGAGCCACTGCATCTGCCTCTGGCCTCCTGTCTCCTGAATTTGCACAGCCAGATTGGCACACAAGAGCATCCATGCCTCCCTATCAGCTCTTGGCAGCTGGCTCTCCCAAAAGGGGATGAAGAGCTTAGAGGTCCACATACCCCCTGTGTCCACCAGCCAGCGACTGCTGTTGCCTTTGGTATCCTTGTTTTGTAGAAGGGCCACAATTTGGCCCCGTGGCAGAGTCAAGTCCAGAGTCCCAGTCCCATTGATGTCACTTGTCACCTGGTATAGCTTCCCGGGGCCGTATCGGGTCAGGAGAGCCTGAAGCTGGTATTCAGAGCCTGGGAGGAGTGGCTGAGAGAGCAGAGAACAGACACAGGAGCTTGTGATAAATGTCAAGGCTGGTGCCAACATGAGTTGAGAGCTGAGAATCTTGTTCGTTCCTACCTATCACTGAAGGGTCCATTCTGATGGGGACAACCATACCCTCTACTACATGGCTGGCTCTCAGCTTCCAATGGCATTTTAGGAGAAACTTTCGATTAATTCAAGTGTGGATATCTGTCAGTTATAGAACTGGTAGACTGGGCCCCAAATTCTGTGCATAACCCCCAGCTAGTCATCCCACAGGAAATGCCTTATCCAGGTCTTTGAACCATACCAGGTTGTGGGCTTCATGGTACATCAGGGCCTTAGTCATCTGGCTTCTTCAGAGGCCAATACAGGACCACACTAGCCCCTGGCACACCATGGATGAAGGACAGCTAGCTGTGACTCAGAGTGTTTCCACTCCACAAAGTGTCGGGCACCTACTAGGTAGAAGGCACCAGAGCACGGTTTGTACAGCAAGGACACGATGCACTGGTGCAGCAAATACATATAGCAGGGGGCACTGGAGAGATGGCTCAGGGGTTAAGAGCACTGCCTGTTCTTCCAGAGGTCCTGAGTTCAATTCCCAGCAACCACATGGTGGCTCACAGCCATCTACAGTGAGATCTGGTGCCCTCTTCTGGCCTGCCAGTATATATACAGGCAGAGCACTGTATATATAATAAATAAATAAATAAATAAATAAATAAATAAATAAATAAATAAATAAATAAGTAAAACATAGAGTAGAGTTTCACTCAGACAGAAATTACCATCTTGCTAGAGAGAGAGAGTTAGGATCTCAGTTCCTTCCCAAACTGCCTGGCATTTCCGTTGTTTTTCCATTCACTATTTTCAGCAAAAGTTTTACCAAGAAGGGGTTCAAATATGATTATATCCCCTTTCGTAAAACCAAGGGGAAGCCAAATGCGCAAATATATTACCATATTCTCTGCTTACACTGTGTGTATATGCCTGCGTGTACTCTCGGCACTGCATGTAGTTAGTTTGGACTAGGGAGATGTTGGGTAAAGGGCAGGTAGACATCCATGTCTGTCAGGGACGTCTGGGTATAGAACCCGGCCCTGGCGTTGATGCGGAGTCAGCATTAAGAACCAGAATGTACACCTTTGATCCCAGCACCTGGGCGGCAGAAGAAGGCGGTTCTGAGTTCAGGGCCAGCCTTGGCTACACAGTAAGCTCTGTCTCAAAAGTCAGGGGGAAAAAAAGTCATTACAAATCACAAAACCAGGGACGCAAGACCCTGTGCCTTCTTTCTCAAATCCATCCAGTCTCAACCAGTTCAGAGGAGAGCAGCACCTGGGAGTCCCCAGAGAAGGTACACAAAGACCGCCAGGACTGCCCCTGTCCAGAGCCACCCTACTTCTGCTGGCTTTTATGCCTGCAGCCAGAACAGGGAAGAACTCAGAGATCTGTGCTGCGTGCGGGGAGGGAGGGTGGGAGGGAGTATCCCTCCCCACAAACTGCTGCGCAGAGGATCACTTCTTTTTGCTTTGTTTTCACGTGACTTACAGCTGTTTTCTGTGGTAAGAATAGATTGCTTCTCCAACAAGAAAGATTTTAAGGAGAAAGAGAAAGGAGGTTCCCAATGGGCATTTTCTGTCTCCTCCCTTTCCCCCAGTTGCAGAGTCCATGGCCTCCTTGTGAGAACTTACTAAAGCTTGAGGGTGGAACAGAGGGTCCCAGGAGGTAGCCTCCCCCAAGTGGCTGCCCTCTGCCCTCTGACAGTCATGGAGACCGCCTTTACCTGCCCCACTTGCTTCTCTGCATCCCCGGAACCTCTGGTCCCTTCAGAGAAGTCACGTGCTGGCTTGAGATTTCACATCTCATGTGTGACTCAAGGCACTTTCAGTTTTCTCAAATCCAGATGTCACCAGGTTCCTGGAGCCCTCTCTTTTCACAGCTGCCTCAAACTAAGTCCTAGCTATGTAACAAGTTCAAGGCCAGCTTGAGGTATGTGAAAATCTATCTAAACAAAGAAAAAATCAATAGAAAGTAAAATAAAATACAATAACACAGGCTGCCTAGGTATGCTGTTCAAGTGGATTAGGAGATAGCCTGTGTGTGTGCCTGTGTGTGTGTGTGGCTGTGTGTGTGTGCCTGTGTGTGTGTGTGCCTGTGTGTGTGCCTGTGTGTGTGTGCCTGTGTGTGTGTGCCTGCGTGTGTGTGCCTGCCTGTGTGTGCGTGCCTGCGTGTGCGTGCCTGCGTGTGTGTGCCTGCGTGTGCGCGCCTGTGTGTGTGCGCCTGTGTGTGTGTGCCTGTGTGTGTCTGTGCCTGTGTGTATGTGTGCCTGTGTGTGTGTGCCTGTGTGTGTGTGCCTGTGTGTATGCCTGTGTGTGTGTGTGCCTGTGTGTGTGCATGCGTGCGTGCGTGCGTGTGTGTGTGTGTGTGTGTTGAGATATGGGTTTGGTTTGGTTTTTTTTCCCCCACAGAAAGAGAGACAACAAGAAGAAATATTTCCATGAGTAACGGGAAAGAAATAAGAGAAAGGCGTGAACGAAGCTCACCCCACTGCAGGAGAACTGCTGACTTCAGGGAAGGAAAGACACTTACCTGAGTGGTGGGGGGTGGCAGCACCTTCTCAAAGCTCTCTTTAACGAAGCAGAGCTGGCTGCTGTTCTGGCCTAGTGTGTCCTCCAGCAGCTTCCGGAAGTCCGGCTCCGAAACGTGGTAATGAGGCAGCTGGGTGGGAAGATGCTGTCAGCAGAGCCTCTGCAGAAGGGGCCCAGGGGTGTCTGTGCACCCACCCTCTAGTCCCAGACATCTGGTTGCTCTTTTTGTCTGCCCACTGTCCTGTCCCCTAAGCTGCTGTGCTTCGATCAAGGGAGAACAAGGGACTTAGGCCAGGCCCTTCTGTCAGATGTGGTGTGCGAAGGCTTAGAACACGGCCGTTCCCCTTCCCTTGGATTCCGAGGAGTAAAGGTACAGGCTTCGGCCTTCTCTGCCCGCCACCACACAGAAACAAAGCCTGCCTGAAAACCAGCCCATCCAGGAAAGCAAACAGGCAGGAGATGGGGAGAAAGTCAGTGTCCCAACAGTGCAGGTCTATAAGTGAGTGTGCTCGAGCCCTGACCCCTCCTGGGGTGAGGTCATTCTGTTCTCTCTACCCCACCTACTTTAGTATGGCTTATATTGCTTATAACCCAGGGTGTTCTGAGCTCTCCCGTGAGGTGCCAACCCTGTTAAGGCTAAGGCTCTCCCGCCTTCTCATCAGACAGCTCTAGAGTGAGTGAGACCCCACAGCCAAGAGATGTGTCCAGCCCTCTGGGTTATTGCCAGACTCTCCACTTTTATTTGTGATGGACACAGGGCTTTTCTCCTGGGCTGCAGAGAGAAGACAGTTTTTGCTCTGCACTGCAGGAGTGAGGTTAGGTGAATGACCCATTGGATACATTCAAGGGAAGATTGGCAGCAATCCTAGGTAAGCCCTGGCCATCCATAGCACAGACCAATCAGGAGACACCCCAACTGCTTACCCCCTTCCCCACCCCTGCCATACACACACTTCCTATGGCTATAAACCTCCCTAGACTGGCATTCCTACCCCTGCCCACCCAACCTGCAGACTGGTAGGAAAGGGAGAGATTGGAAGACAGTCAAAGAATTAGCCAATCAAATTCATTCTTTTCACACTGGGCCTGAGGCAGAGCCCTGTACAAAATACTGATGAGGGCAGAAGAGGAACCACTCATATCCTTGCCCCCCAGCCCCCAACTGAGAGAAACGTGGATCCCCACTGCTCCAGCAGAAGGCAGGCTCTGCTAAGCACTGAGCAGCAACGTGACTTAAGTTCTGCTGGTGAGGGTAAGGACGAGAAAGCTCCCACTCCTCCAGGGCAGCACGAATTCTGAATGCTTCCTGAAAAACTGGTTCATCTGTCACTGAATGGCAGACACTGAGAGAGGCCTGGGGGACAGTTGAGGCGGGATTTCCAGTTGAAGAAGAGCTTGTAGAAAGAGACACGGTGGCACTCAGGCAGTGTATTGGAAGGAGGGACACGGGGCCCTGGATTGAAGAGTTGGCTGGAGTGGAGAGGTCAGGAGATAGGAAGCAGAGACGAGGGAGAGTCAGGGGTGGGGAGTCAGCTGACAGGGAAACACAGAAGGCAAGGCATAGAAATGGCTCCCAACGCTTGATTCATGAGCCATTCAACTCTGACACAGACATTCCAGGGTAAGATGCGAAACTGCCGCCAATTCCCTCCCAGGCCAGCTCGTGGTGGTGGCTTGCGTAGCGCTCTTTAAGATCTATTCCTGCCTTCAGTGGATAGATCCTTCTGAAAGACTCTTGAGCCCTGTGTTCAGAGTTCTATCACTGCACAGTCAGGGATCAAAACCTACTGTCCACTGTGCATCTGTGCACGAGCCGCTTTCCCTCTCTGGGCCTTGGCTTCTCGAACATGAAAGGACCACATAATGTACAGGATTGCCCTGAGGACTGAGGGAGACACAGCCTGGAAAGGGGGCCAAGCAGGCAGACAAGTGCTCACCAGGAAATGACTGCTAGCAGTACCAGGGGGAGACCCAGCTGGACACATCTACTCCTGACCAGATAGAAGAGACTCCTATCTCTGCCACCATCTCATCATCTCCTTCAGGGATGGATCTGCTACTGTTTTCCCAGAAAAACCTCCCTTGTTCCTGAGTCCCAGGATGACCTAAGGTGGCCTAGAGTTCAGCCTGGCCTCTGTCTCCACTAACTGAAGGAGGGAGAAAAGGCTTGAGAGACATCTCGAGGATCCCCACTAGGTCCGAGGTCCCAGTGGCCTATTTATCTCCATTTCTGCCCTGACAACAGCTAGGGCCTTGCCTGACTGTGCTCTACCGCAGCTGTAGTCCCAGCAGCCTTACCAGGGCCATGCTGCTCTCTGCCCTTCGCAGGACCTGGTCGGCAAGGTCCTTCTGCAGGACCACAAATGTGCACAGGATCTGGCCCAGCCACTGTGTGACTAGCTGGTTAAACCGTGGGAGCTCGGCCACTAGCATGGAGTTGAGCGCCTGGTACGTGTGCCGGGCCGCCTCCTCCTCATAGGTCACACTGCCCACATCTAGCAGTTTCTCTTCCACTCGCTCGAAGTCCAAGAGTTTGTCCAGACGCTTCTTGATCAAGTTCTGAGGGCCAACCAGGGCTCTGGCCAGGCTACAGAGTGGGTCCCATACTAGGCCTTTCAGCCGCTGCTTCTGCAGGGAGAGGAGAACTTGAGAGATGAGTTAGGAGGTAGCAAAGGGTAAGGGCTTGGAGGGATGCTGGGGGCAGGGAGCTGGGGTTCCAGGCCCCCTCCACTGACAACTTCTAATTTGTAACGTATCCTAATCTCTGCCTGCCTAAACTGTGGGGCACAATCCACATGGGGTTGGGAATGAAAATGGATGTTGAAAAACATTTGGCAACAGTAAAAGTCTGGGGTGGTACAATGGTCTGTATTCCCGTCAATTATATTTTAAATAAACGCTGACTGGCCAGTAGCCAGGCAGGAAGTACAGGCAGGACAAACAGACAGGAAGTAGAGGCAGGTCATTGAGAACAGGAGAATTCTGGGAAGAGGAAAGCTTGGCCCGTAGTCCTGTCCCAGCCACAGAAGAAGCAAGATGTGACTGCCCCACCAATAAGGTACCGAGCCACATGGCCAACATAGACAAGAATAATGGGCTAATATAAGAATTAATAAGAAGTCTGAGCTACTAGGTCAATTAGTTTATAACTAATGTAGATCTATGTGTGATTTCTTTGGGACTTAACGATTGCAGAAACCGGGCAGGACAGAAACCCCAACAACAAAAGTTTTCTGAATATATGATAACCCAAAATTCTGAAATGTGTTTTATGTGAAGTGACGGTCTCAGCATTGATGATTATAAAATCAAAATTTTCATCAACTTTGAGACTCTTTGAAGATGTTCTGTGTCTTGAGATCTTATATCCATATCAAGTATTAGGCCAAGATATAACCCTTATTTAAAAATAAACAGCATATCATCTCATTAGAGCACAGACTTTACTTATAACAAGTACTCAAATTATATGCATACCAAAGAATTGTTTTAAAATAAACTTCCTTACAATTTATTATCAGTAAATTATAACGGGTATCCGTTACATATACCTATATATCCAGGTCACATAAAAGTTCCTCAGGTAATGGTGTTGATGTGGAAAAGCTTCAGAAGCCTTGCTCTAACCTCGCCGAGTCTTGGCTTATGGTTCGATAATGCAGATGGTATGTAGTGTACACAGAGTGCAGCCCAGGAGAGGTTCTCAATTCCTGGCACTTCTCAGAGTTATTATTATGTAAAGTGCTTGCTTGAAACAGGTTTTGCGCAGAATGCTACTTTCTAACTCAGACCTCATCTGTGTAAATGACCCAGAAGATGGCGCTCTCTGGGCCTGAGCTCCCATTAGCCAGAATGGGGCTATTAATAGTGTCTCACCCCAAAGCACATGTCGAGGGGTAAATGAGGTCAAGAATGGAAAAGGTGGGCACGGCGCCTGGTACAGGGTGCGGCTCACTGCACATCGGTTGGGCTATTTTTATCAGTAAGTGCAGGAATAGCACTCCCTTCCCTACTGGATATGACAATTGTATAAGTGCCTGACTTCTAAATATTACTCTTGTCGGAGCCACCACCTGCCTATCAAAGGAGTGGGATGGGGGCGGGGGGGGGATAGAAATCCCACTCACAAACTGCAGGAAGGCCTCGAGCTGAAGGTCCCTCGCCAGACCGCAGTACTGTTCGGCAGGACCCCCGGGAATGTCCAGACTCCATTCGTGTGGCCGGAAGCAGAGGAAAGCCTAGGACCAACGAAGACAGGTGGTTAGGTCCCACCATGGCCGTCTTACTCCTAACCCCCAATTCAGCAGACCTCCCAGGCAGTTTTTCAGGCCCTCTACATAACAACCACGCACCTACATCACTCTGTTCCTGCCCACCCTAGAGGATTAGAAGGGCCTTGCCAAGCGGGAGTCTGCATCTCCTCCCTCCTTTGGGACCCACGAACATCACACCTATCTGTGTGTCCCCTGGGTGATTCTTTGCCAGGTCCATGTTCTACAGATTCTATTAATGTTTTTCTGTAAGACAATGTACTGCTCCTATTCAAATCAAGGCATTAAAAAAGAAAAGGCTGGGGTTGAAGAGATGGCTCAGTGGTAAGAGGCTGTTCTTCCAGAGGTCCCGAGTTCAAGTCCCAGCAACCAAATGGTGGCTCACAACCATCTGTAATGAGATCTCACGCCCTCTTCTGGCCTGCAAGTGTACATGCAGACAGAACACTGTATGCATAATAACTAATTAAATAATTAAATCTTTTTAAAAGAGAGAGGGAGGGAGAAAGAGAAAGAAAGAAAAGAAAGAAAGAAAGAAAGAAAGAAAGAAAGAAAGAAAGAAAGAAAGAAAGAGAAAGAAAGAAAGAAAAGAAAGAGATAGATGCCAGGGGCTGGAAAGATGGTTCAGTGATTAAGAGCACCTGCGGCTCTTGCAGAGGCCCTAGGTTCGCTTCCCCGCACCCACGTGGCAGCTCACAACCACCTGTAATTCCAGCTGCAGGATATCTTTGACCCTTACCCATGAGAACTCCAGTGGGGTGAGAGAAGCTGTCTTTAGCCCCCAGTTTTGTGGCTATGGGTCACAGTGTGCTCGCCAGCCCTCCTGGCTGACACCTCACACCAGAGTCCCTGCAGTTGGTACCTCTACAGCTTGTGGGTCTGACCTTCGAACTCCGCAGGGTTCTCACCTCCAGATTATCCATGTAAGCACTCACATTGCTCTTCAGCTCCGTCACACACAGAGACACCCACTGGAATCTCTCCTCCAAGTCATCGAATTCCTTGTCCTCTGTCTGTAAGGAAAGCCATCCATGTGAGGGTCAGAAGATCCACACGGGGGCAGTGTGCAGCTGTTTTCCCTACCTCGGGAACTCAGGAGGGACAACCTGGTCACAGAGCTCACTTGCTTCCTAGCTGTGTGGCTGTGGGCAGACATTGCATCCTCTGGGAGCCTCTGCTTCTTTGTGTGAAAATGAGACAAGGATGCCTACTTAGCCTTGCGGTTTCACCGCTGCCGCTGTGGAAGAAGTACGCACTCAGCCTGAGCAGCTACGAGGAACTGTTCAGACTGGCGCTCTACCCAAGCCCAGAAGAGCCTAGCTCTCCTATAAGCAAAGAGGCCCCCAATACTGGTGAATCAAGTGGTGTGCCTCTTTGTGGTCCCTCACTCGCAGCTTCAGCCACCTCGCTGTCCAAAGGTACCTCACCCTGCGTTCGTCCCTGTATCTTCTTCCACCAGCACGCACTCACCCTGGGTACCAGCCCCGCCTCCTGCTTCAGCAGCTGGCTCAGCCTGGTGGTCTTCTTGGAAAGAGTATGAGTGTTGATGCGGGCCAGCCGCTCCCGAAGGCTCAGTTGCTCTACCTTGGTATACTTTAAAGCTGTGGTGACACCAAAGAAAAGGACATTGTGGGTGACTGAGGTTGACCCAGGAAGCAAATATCATCACATCCTCCTGGACTTGAAACTCTGCTCCACCAAGTTACATCCAGCAGAATGGTAAATGCTGGGAAATCCAGTACTCGGGTCCTCTTTGTCCCAGGAATGAGTCCTGGGTGAAGAGTGTTCCGCCTGCTGTACTTTAACAAGTCACCTCTCCTTGGGGCCCCAGTTTCCTTTCCTGTAAGATGAGGACTCCCATCTTGCAGGATTACTGAGAGGATCACCTAAGACAGCAGGTGTAAAGGGACACTTTCCTGGGTTCCCCAGACAGTTTTATTAAGGTCAACCAAATCCTCTCCTCACTGGGCACCTCTGCCCTCTCCAGCATGGGAGGAAGCCTGAAGACCCCAGGTCTTTTTGAAACCTAACTCTGTTTCCTAAGGTCCAGTGGCAACAAGCAAACTGTACACACTGTTTACCCCACAAGTGGAACTAACTGGACTGACCTCAGTTTGTGTGTGTGTGTGTATGTATATGTATGTATGTATGTATGTATGTATGTATGTATGTGTATATGTATGTATGCATACACACACACACACACACACACACACACACACACACACACACAGCCAGGTGGTGGTAGCGCACTTTTTTAATCCCAACACTCAGGAGGCAGAGACAAGCAGATCTCTGTGAGTTCGAGACCAGCCTGGTCCACAGTGCAAGTTCCAGGACAGGCTCCAAAGCTACAGAGAAACCCTGTCTCAAAAATACAAAAAACAAAACAAAAACATATACTTAACTTGGTGGTAGTGGCACATGCCTTTAATCCCAGCACTTGGGAGGCAAAGGCAGGCAGACCTCTGTGTTTGAGATCAGCCTGGTCTACAGGGTGGTTTCTAGGACAGCCAAGGTTAAACAGAGAAACAAGAGAAAAAAAAAAAACCCAAACGAAACAAACAAACAAAATCCATACTGACCACCATTCCATCTGATCATTGCACACCGTAATGTGCACGGAGGTATCACACTCTGCCCCACAGATATTTGTGAATTTGAGGTAATTATTTTAAAAGTAAACATGAGGGTTGGAGAGAAAAAAAAAAGAGCACTGGCTGTTCTTCCAGAGTACCTAGGTTTGGTACCTACAGAGGACCCAACAGCTGCCTCAGGCCTCCAAGGCAAGTCTGTGGTGCACAGATACACATGTAGACAAAACGCCCCCCCACACACAAAATAAAAATGAATACTTTTTAAAGAGTAAACATGAGCTAAATTTCCAGTATCGTACCCTCAGTGGGCAGCTGAGTTTCTGGATACATGGATGCTGCTTCAGTTTGCAAATCTATCTACTGCAGCAACGGAAACGGAGGATGCACCCCACACATTCACACACACCACCTTACCTCCCAGTGGTGACAGGACTTGAACCCAGGGCCTTGAACTTATTAGACAAGCATGAAGGAGTCTCAGGATGAGTTTTGGAACTAAAAATGCTGCCCTTGATGTACCCCGAAGCGCAAGTCCTTACCCACTTCCTTGCGCATCTTATACTCATTGATATTGCTGTTGACGTCCTGGAGGGCAGAGGCAGCTCTCTGAAGGACAGGGTGGGCACGGGCATCTGTGGGAGTGTTCTCCAGGATTTTCTGCAGCAGGAGGGGGTACTTGGTAATCCTCTGCAGAGGAATTACAAGTAAGAAACTGAGACCCGAAGGTCCAGCTTGAGGCCTGAGGGAGAAGGTTGCTATTAGGCAGGTAAAGACCATCCTTTAGGGGACTGGGGGGGCTTGCGGTAGTGGCCCAGCTCTGTCGCTTAGCTCAATGTGATAACAGGAAGTCCACTCTCTCCCTGTGGGCCTTTCTGTATCTCATAGTGTCTAGATATCAGGCAGGCAGAGACCTTCCTGGGCTTTGATTCCCGGTCTGTTCAAAACCCAAGTGCTCTGTCAGCCCCGTGCACCCTCTCAGCAGCAAACGTGCTGACCGCATCCTCTTCCTCAGCAGGGGTTACTCAGCAGGACCCAGAGACCCTGCGTCCAGTGTCTTCTCATTCCATAAGCTACTCTTTCTGCCAGATGCTAGAGCATTCTGGAGACCCCTTTCCTCCATATGCTCCCTTGGTGACCTCCAATAGCTTTTAATGTACCCCAAGCCCCCATTTCCATCTCTCTCTTCTCCCCAGGGCTCCAAACTCACATGTTCCACTGCCCTCAACTGTGACTTCATATCTCTACTCAGATAATGTCCCAAGATCAACTCTCAGAGGTCATCCAGTTCATATTTTACTTAGCAAAATAGGTCGTTGCTTTTAAGACATTGGAGAACCAGAGGGATGGCTCAGCAGGTACAGGGATTAACCACCAAGCCAGAGGACCTGAGTAAACCTCCAAAACTCACATGATGGAAGAGAGAATTGATTCCCACAAGTTGTCTTCTGACCTGCACACACACATACAGACACACACACACACACACACACACAGAGAGAGAGAGAGAGAGAGAGAGAGAGAGAGAGAGAGAGAGATGCTTTCACGCTAAACAAATAAGTGTGAAATTTGTAATCTGAAAAAATGTTTTGAAAAACCATGGGAACATAATTTTTAGACTATATGGGGAACACTCATAGCTTCCTTTAAATAGTTTAACATAAAAATAGGTAGGATATTTATATATTAACCCTTTCTCATTTAAAGTAGTAGGTATGAGACTATCCATCATGTCATCCTCATTTTCTGCAGTTTGGAATTTTTATTTTTAAAAAGAATGGTTTTTAAAAAGCACTGTGAGGAATGGTTTTGATGCCCAGGTGACCATCAGACTCCTAACGCTGGATATCTGGGGTTTCATCAGGATTGCCGAGGTCAAGGGCAACTTGGGAGTGGCTCCAACAGGCGTGTAAGAATTCCAGCCCCTAATTGTCTCAGTGTGCCTCCTACAAAACTCAGATGTCAGGGACCAGCCATCCGCCCTATATAATGGAGCCCTCAACTCCTTCCTAAGGGAAAATCTCCTGACCAAATGTTCTGCAAAGAAACTGCTCAGAGGCTAAGAATAGACATGGCAGGTGGGAGCCCAGGATGGCAGCGGGTGGACTATGCTTGCCCTGTCCATCTGCTCTCCCCAGGGGTGTCCTGAGCTCAGATAACTGTGGGCAGGCATTCTGGAAACTCCATTCTAGATTGACATTCCACAGGAAAGAGCCAGCTGCCTCCCAGGGACAACTGCCACCACAGTACAAACCAGAGGCCAAGGGGCTCTTAAAGAGATAACTGCATTCTTTTTTTTTTTAAAGTCATGAAGGAGCCAGGGCAAAATGATGAAAGTTGCTGACATCTGTGGCTCTCTCTCTCTCTCTCTCTCTCTCTCTCTCTCTCTCTCTCTTTCTCTCTCTGTTATGTTTTTGTTTTTCGAAACAAGGTTTCCCTGTGTATCTCTGGCTGTCCTGGAACTCACTCAGTATACACATGCTGGCCTTGAACTCACAAAGATCCGTCTGCCTCTGCCTCCCTGAGTCCTGGATTTAAATACATGCACCACCACCATCTGACTCTGTAGCCTTCTTAAAGTAACTTGGAGGAAAACTGCACACGCCTCTCATATAGATGATAAGAGCAGAATGATAGCCCAGAAGACTGGGGGGGGGGGTGACGGAAGAGGGCTTCTTACACTCTCATAGGTGTGTCACTGGCTGAGACCTTGGGCAGTGAAGCAATTTTCGAAGCACACAAATCCTTTGCTCCACCAACCCCAGCCTAGACAATGTCTACCTATAGAAATCTTGGCTCAGACAAACAAGGATAGAGGTAAGTTGTTCATGTAACTACTCCATGGTTGAAAAGTAAAATCCATCAATAAAAGAGTGGGTGAGTAGAGTCTGTGAGGCAATATTCACAGCTACAGTTAAATTAAATTAAAGCTCTAGAATAGCACAGCAGTCTCTTTAAGAACAACACCATCCCCTACCTGCTTCTCTACCCATCTGTCTGTAACTATACAGAAGAAAACTGAACAGAGGACGGTAATCCCTCAGCCAACCAAAAATGGACTTCATGTATTTGAGTATTATTTAAATATTGCTTTTATATTCAAAATAAATACGACTAGCTGATACAGGAAACCAGAGGCTGTTTTCCTTCTGCAAACATTGCTATGCCAGGCAGCCTTCTAGAACTTTGACTTCCAGGGCTGCTCCACCTCTGCTCAGCCTCCTTTCCCTCACCACCCACAAAAGGTCCTCCCCAGTACAGAGCTCCCTGCCTGGTCTGCTTTTCTGTCTTAAAGGGCAGGCTACCCTGAATGCTAAGCCACATTGAAGGTGAAATCGTCAGAACACATTCAGGAATCACAGGGACTCTCGAGGCACTGTCTTACTGTTCTACTACTGTGATTAAACACCGAGACCAAGGCAACTTACTGAACAACAAATTGAGGGCTCACAAGTACAGCGTGTTCGAATCCATGATGGTGGGACAATGGCAGGGCAGCAGGAACAGCCCGAGAGCTCACGTCTTGATCCACAAGTTGGAAGCAAAGAAAGAACTAGTTGGGAACAGAGAGGCCCTGCACACAGACCTGTGCTACAGAGAGTAGCTGGGGTCTCACACGTCCCTCTGGACACTCAGAGCCTAAACGGGGCCTCAAAATGTACTGTGGGTTCAAGAACCGAAATGCTTGTGTAACTCTCAGACTCTGTCCAGTCACATGATACAATACTAGATTTTTTTTTTT
>NC_022020.1:47326090-47327609 GCF_000317375.1 Microtus ochrogaster
ATAAGATGCAGGCTATTTGCATTTTCCTACCTCCCAGGCCGTGAGCCACTATCTTCTCTGTGGTGCCTCACACACGGGGAAGTCAGGACTACCTTCCCTGTGGGTTGCCACCCTTGGGTACGCGCACCCTCTGTTCCTCGCCTTCTTGAACTTCGGAAGCAGAACAGCCTCAGGACTTTCTTTTCTGACCTCCAAACTAACTTACTACCCAGAGAAGTGAGCTAATTTTAGAGTGCTTCCTCATAGCTTCTAGGACTGTTGTGCCCGAGTGCACACTGAAACCCACATTACTAGAAAATGCTTTCCTTTTCTTCCTCCTTCATATCGTTGTTATATTGTTATATTGACTTTTTCCCAGTTCATATATAGAGGTAGGGTCTATTTCCAGGATTTATTGCAGGATGATAAATATATTTCATATTTGTTATAAAAGGAGGCCTTGGGACTGACCAGACTGAAAAGCTGCAGCATGAGACAGTTCCTGCCCAGCTGACTAGAATAGCTGGGACATATTTAGTGTCCCTTGTGCCGTGTGTCTACGCTCCACCAAGTGCCGTTAGGACTCCCATCAGACCCATAAGGAAATTGGGTTTAAGATGTGAAATCGCTCTCACAAGAAGGGACTGAGCCAGATCTGCCACCGTGCAAGCCTGGCTCCAGACCTGCAGACATAGGACAAACAGCCTCATTGTCAACTAGTCATTGCTTCTAGAATGGGCTGGAGAGAACGGGACTCATGGGAGCTGTCCCATTGAAGTTCCTGCTGCTTTGGGAAAATCTGGGCACATGTGTGTGGTCGGAGGACAACTGGCGGGACTCTATTGTCTCCTTCTACTGTATTCCAGAAAGTGAACGCAGGCAGTCAGGATTGGCGGCAGGCGAGTGCCTCATCTTAGTTAGGATTTCTATTGCTGTGGAGAGAGACACCCTGACCACAGCAACTCTTATAAAGAAAAAAACATTCAATTGGGGTGGCTGTCTTACAGTTTCAGAGTCAGTCCATTATCATCATGGTGCAGTGTCTGGTGCAGGCGTGCAGACTAGTGCTGGAGTACTAGCTGAGGGTCCTACATCTTGCAGGCACCTGGAAATGCTTGTCTGACACACTGGGCGGTATCTTGAACATATATGAGACCTCAAAGCCCGTCTCTAAAGTGACACACTTCCTGCAATAAGACCGCACCTACTCTAATAAAGCCACACCTCCTAATAAGGGCCATTTTCTTTCAAACCACAGCCTGCCTTTACTCACTGAGACACCTTAACAGCCTGGTCAATGTTGTTTTCAGGCATTGTTTGGGGTGGTTATCTAACAGCTACTGACAGCAACAATCTCCTAAGGCCATGCCAGGCTTGATACAGGGTCTGTCACTTCCCTTTTCCCACAGTCTCCACTTCTCCCTTTCGTCTCACACTGGGCTCTAGCTTCCCTGACTTCTGTGATCTGCCTCTGTCCTATAGAAACATATCTAATGGCCCTGCAAAAGCCTACCTTTTCCAGACCTATGAGAAGAAAATA
>NC_022020.1:47328544-47330399 GCF_000317375.1 Microtus ochrogaster
TACATATGAGCAACACTAAATATATTCAGTAGGATATACATATGTGCATATATGTTGTTACATGTGTGTATATATATAATATGTATGTGCATATATGTGTTTGTAACAATAATAACTGAAGAAGAGGTCATGAGTTTGAGAGGGAGTTGGATGAGACCCAGAAGGAGCTGAAGGCAGGGAAAGATGGAGTGAAATGATGCAAATACAACATTCAGGCACGAAATTCTCAAAAAAATGTAAAAATTTTTAAAAAGGACTAGTAAATTTGTGTAGAAGGAAAAAAGAAAGATGAGAACCAATAATAAATCAAATAAGCAATTAGAAATCTGTTTTGTTTGGGGTTTTGTTGTTATTAAGACAAAGTAGCCCTGGGCAGCCCTGCCTGTCTTGGAACTCACCCTGTAGACCATGTTGGCCTCCAACTCAGAGATATACCTGCCTCTGCCTCCCGAGCACTGGGATTAAAGGAGTGAGAAATCTATTTTTCACACAAACACAAATTCTTAATATAGAAAATATCACAGAAATGAAACAGATTCACAAGAAAATATTCATAAAGGACTCTTAAATGTCCAAAGAAATGGCCAACTTGCCATAAGATAAAAGGAAAAGTCAAAGACCTCATCCTGACCTAACCCAACACAAGCATCCTAAGGTTTGGTGGCACGCTGCTCTGGAAAGGCCGTGGGAGACAGGCACCTGCTGCTGACAGGAATCTAAATGGGCCTTTGTAGGGGAGGTTTTAACTAACGAAATTCTCCATACATATCTCCCTCTGATCTATCCATTCCACTTCTGAAAAGTGTACTTTGTGACACAGTAAGATGACTGCAGATCCTGAAAAGAATTCTATAGCTCCACTTACAATATTGAGAGAACGGAAACAAACCAATGTCTACCCTCCAACACGGGTCAGACAAATTGGCATGACCACCTGGTGGAAGCGTATGCCGAGGGTCAATCTCTAGGAAAGAGATAGATGTACTGTGTGACCTTCCTCCATCAGTACTGGCTTCTGTTTAGAAGTTTAACCAGTCATGGTGATGTGCATCTTTAATCCCAGCACTCAGGAGGCAGAGGCAGGAGAATCTCTGAGTTCGAGGCCAACCTGGTCTACGGAGAAAGTTCCAGCACAGTCAGAGCTACACAGAGAAAGAAATTCTGTCTTGAAAGACACCCCCCCCCAAAAAAAAGGAGAAGAAAGGAGAGAAAATAAGATCATATACTGGTAACTACTTGTACACTTAAAACAGCACTATCCAAAACTGACAGGAAACGCACAGGGACACGGGAGACGTGGAACCGTGTCTGAGACTGTGTGAGCACAGCTTGGCAGTATAGAAGCCTGGCTGCTGGCACAGGCCCGAAGCAGCCTGAGCAGACCCGAGCAGACCCGAGCAGGATCATGACTTGAACTGTCCCTGGACATGTTACTCACACTGCTGCTTCGATGATGCCCTGGATGGCCTTCTGCAGCTCCGGCTCCTTCCGGTATGCCTTGACCAGCTGCAGGGCTTGGTCGTAGTTGGCACAGTAGACTTTATAGATGTGTTCAAACTCCTCGTGGAATTCTAGGAATAAGTTACCTGATGGCAAACAAGCAGCAAGAGTTACCAGGGGCAAGTGCGCAAGTCCCAGGCTTGGAGTGGGGAGGCGGGGCCTGCTCGGTGGGGAGGCTACCAGCATGTCACTAGTACAAGTTATCTAGCCCTCCTGTTGCCATTTTTCAGGTTTCATAAAGTTGCTGAGTGAATGAGTAACAGTCCAGGTTCTTCTTTTGTTTTCGGTTTTAGAGACAGGGTTTTTCTGTGGAATAGCTCTGACTATCTAGGAATTCACTCTGTAGACCAGGCTG
>NC_022020.1:47330589-47350235 GCF_000317375.1 Microtus ochrogaster
CAGAGATCCGCCTGCCTCTGCCTCCCGAGTGCTGGGATTAAAGGCGTGCGCCACCACCGCCCGGCTTGAGGCCAGGTTCTTAAACAGTAGGTCACGACCCCAGATGGGGCTGCCTGCAGACCTGAAAGTGGGGTCTGGAGATGTTTGGGAAGAGTGAAAAGTTTCCAAACACAGGGCAACCTGAGATTAATTCTAAAGCAGAACTGTAATGAATCTGAGGCGTTTCCGGACACACGCACTCGTGTTGCATCATGAAATGTCACTGCAGCCTTGGTTTTGAACACTCAACATTCCTACTTGGCCCTGCTGGAATCAGCGTGCCACACAACTCCAGTGAACACTGCCTACCACACTTGGGCTCAGGTTAGAGACAATTGCGCCACCGGCGCTGCGGGTATCCTCACCGTTTGAACAAAGCCTTCTGCTCTTAGAATTTAGTTCTGGAAAACAAATACTTGTGCTATTTTTCTACTGTCCCTCCATGTGTATCAAATTAGTGTGCCTTTGGATTGCATTGGGTTAGAGCACTTGACTTTTCTGCTTGAGAGGGCTGGAGAAATAGCTTAGTAATTTATAGCGCCTGTCATTCCTTCAGAGGGCCTGAGCTTGGATCCCAGCACCCATACTGGGTGGCTCACAACCACCTGCAACTCCAGCTCCAGAGACTCCAGTCCCTCTGCTGGCCTCTGGGGGTACCTGAGCGCATGTGACATACATACACACACACACACACACACATAAATAAAAAATTAAAATAAGTGAATAGAATTAGCTGCTTGACTTGAGTTTCATTTTTAAAAGCTGGGTTTCATTTAAAGTTTTGGCTTTGAATTAGGACAGAACTTCCAGTAATTTTTTAACGACCCTGAATACTTCTGCCAACCTTAGACTCGTTTGCCTCCGCCTCCTGAATATTGAGGCATCTTAACAGTTGCTTTGGCCTGTTGTCATTTCAATATTCATTTCCTGATGATTGGCAGGTTGAAAGCCTCACATATTAATGGAACATTTCCATGCCCTTTCTAGCTAAAAAGCTATTTATGTCATTAAAAAAAAATTCTTCTGTCCTACAGGTAAATTGCATCAAACATTTCTTTAAAGAAAAAGAGTATCTGTATTGAACACGTGAGGACTTTTTTTCCTGATGTCATCATTCCCTGAGCAATCTTCTGTATGTCACCTACACGGTGCTAAATGTCGTGACTGGTCTAGAGAGGATTTCAAGTATACAGAACTTCAGAAGGCTTACATTAATACTATGTCATTTTATACAAGGGACTTACTTGAGGGGGCGGGATGTCATGGAAAACCATTGCTTACAGAAACCACGGGATGATTATATATTCCAAGGGTCAAAGTAAAGGCAAATAAACATCAAAGACTGGGTGGTGGCAGTGGAGGAGGGTGTCTCCCTGAAGAAGGCTTCCATAGATAATGTGACCATCTGCCAGAGAGCAGAAGTAGCCAGCCCCAGAAACCTCAGTGGAGGGGCAGCTCCCAAGCTTGTGGATGGCGATGGCAAGGGTGATCCTGGCCTGAGGACAGCCACGGACTCTGGTATGTCTGGAGCAGAGTGGGCCAGGCACAAAGGGAGGGAAACTGATGGACACTAAAGCCAAGCCGCATGGGGCATCAGAGTAAGTAGGGTGGCAGGCGCTCGGTTTTGTATTCCAGTGGTGGCAGGAAGCCATGGGAGAGGGTAGAGCTGGGGTCTCACCTAAGTCTCATTCAATAGCAGCTACAGTAAAGCTGCACTGGCACAGAGAAGATGAAACAGACCCAGGGTCATAGCCTAAAGTGTTTTGTGTCTTTAAATATGAAACCAGTTAGGTATAGGGAGCAGGTGGAACGGGCGGGAAGAATAAAGGAATAGGAGTGGTACTCTAGGGATAAGAGAAGATGACTTTACCAAAGTTAAGGTTAGAGGAGGGCTGGAGAGTTGGCTCAGTGGTTAAGAACAATGGTTGCTTTTCCAGAGGAACCAAGTTCAATTCCTAGTACCCACATGACAGCTCACACCTGTTTGTAACTCCAGTTTCAGGGACCCAACACCTTCACAAAGACACACATGCAGACAAAACACAAATGTACATGAAATAAAAATAAATAAATTATAAGAAAGTAATAATGTTTGGGATAATTCTGATTCTTGGCACCGTGGTTGTTTTTTCTATAAGCCTAACAGTGCTCTAAAAAAATAAAATTTGTTAATTAAGAAAAATTAGGAGTTAGAGAAATGGTTCAGCAATCAAGAGCACTTACTACTCTTCTAAAGAACTGGGTTAAATTCTTGGCACCCACATGGGGGTTCACAACCCTCTGTAAATCCAGTTCCAGGAAGTTCGATGCCTTTTGGCTCCCTGCAGGCACCAGGCACACAAGTGGCGCACAGACATGCATGCAGGCAAAATATTCATACATATAAAAAATAAGTCAGGTGGTGGGTGGCGCACTCCTTTAATCCCAGTACTCAGGAGGCAGAGGCAGGTGGATCTCTGTAAGTTCAAAGCCAGCCTGGTGGTCTACAAACCAAGTTCCAGGACTGTTTCACAGAGAAGCCCTATCTCGAAAAACCAAAAATAAATAAATTAGTACCACGTTGAGACTAAACTGGGAAGCACGTGGTTTCAACACATCTTCCCAAATTCGTGCGTTAAAAGCTTAATCTTGAGGAAGAGGTAAATTGGCCTCGAGGATCAGACACTCTACAGGGCCCTGCTGCCTCTGCTGTGCCGTGACTCCCCCTTTGTTTTTTCCCCCTGGGGCTCTGGAGCCAGTTCAGGCAGAAGCACAAGCTGAGAGCAGAGCCCAGGGAAAGCAAGGCAGTGAACATCAGGTCTTTTGCTTACCAATCAGGTCTGCCTGTTCCTCTTCCCTGCAGGCTGTCTCCTGCAGCCCCTGAAGGAATCTGCTGCTCACTTGGATGATATCATCAATGTTCGAGAACAGGACATCCAGATCTCCAGGTGGCAGCTGGAAGTAACGAAATCGCTGTGGCCAAAGACTGGGTGGGAAACAGTCCTGAGCACTTGCGTAATCTGGGGTCCTACTGTTCTTGGGAAGACTGACTGCCCAATGCAATGTTTGGAAAGATTTGGGAATCTTGTAAGTTAGGCCTACTCGTTAGTCTACAATAAAAGGAGACATCACGTCCAGCTCAGAAGGAAAGCTGATGGTGCCGGGAATGGAGTGGGGGGAGGGAGGGTTGCAGGTAGGCAGAGGTTAGTGTTGTGATTTGAATGTGGAATGTTCCAGGCTGATGAGTTTAAACACTTATTCCCCAGCTGGGGGCATTATTTGGAAAGGCTATATTACCTTTAAAGGGTTTACCTTACCGGAAGAAATAGGTTATTGGAGGTGGACTTGAAGGTTTTATGGCCTGGTTCCTGCTCCTTTTTTGCCTATCCAATAGCTCATTTAATTCTGCACTTTCTGTTCTTGAAGAGGAAGCAGGTTCCTAGCACCCACATGGTAGCTCCCAACTGTAACTCTGGCTCCTGGGGATCCCACATACTTCCTGGCTTCCTCAGGCACCAGGCACACACAGGGAATACATGAACATAGCAAACACTCATACACATAAAAATAAATCCTATAAAATCCCATAAAATTCAATAACAAAAGAATACAATGATATTTTTATACTGTTTTAAGTAATTTTACTATTTTATGTTGGGCTAGGTTCACAGCAATCCTTGGCCGCAAATGGCCATTAGGCTACAAGTTGGACAGATCTGAGTCATTCAAGGTCTTGCTGAAGGTTGCATGGCCAATAAAGCCCTGGGCTTATATCCAGGCTTGTCAGGCTCCTGCCCACCAAGGGTCCTTTCCAACAAGCCAGCCCAGGAGTAAGGAGAGATCTTAGAGGCAGCCCGCACCTGCTCCTAGAAAGATATGTGGTCGGGTCTGCATCAGTACCTGGTGCAGACGGCTCCTGATGTCAGAGGCACAGAGTCGGAGTGTGTGCAAGTAGGAGACCTCTGTGTCAATGAGCTCTCTGATGGCCAGCTTCTGATGGAGCAGTGACCGGTCCTCCGAGCTCCTGTCCCCCGGCTCAGGACTCTCTGACCTGGAGGAGAGCTCATCTGCTCCAACGTCAGCCATGTCCACAGGTTCTGGGAAAAAAACAAAGCAAAACATCCACTTATAACGTAGGTCTCCTCATGACGTCGCCTGGGAAATGATGTCCCTAGCTTGAAGACTACTCATCAAGTTGCCTGGAACATCACTAGCTGCAAACAGAGCCAACTTTTTATTAAACAGTCAATGAACTGGTGGCATTTGTGGTCAGTGTCTCTAAATACGAGAGGACAAACAGCTCGGGTCATCACTGACATCTGAAATTCATTTCCCAGGCCTCAGACAATGTGCTAGCCTGAAATTTCTTTTATCCCCCCCCCACCCAGTTGGACCCAGAATAATTTATTCATTCATTCATTTTGAAAATATATTATGGGCAGGGCAGTGGTGGTGCACGCCTTTAATCCCAGCACTCGGGAGGCAGATACTACACATATTATGCTGGGTTCATAAGACCATGCCCATGTAGATCGATACATGTATTGTGATCCCACTTCTTCCTCATTCAGCTCTTCCCTTTCACGTCCTCCCCTTTGTACCTATATGGAACCAAAGACCCACGAGTGAGCAGGTGTCTGTGATACCTGTTTTTCTGAGACCCACAGCACGTGATAGCCCCAGGTGCATGTGTTTTCTTACAGGTGACACAATTCCATTCTTCTTTAGGGCTAAAAAGAAAGCCTTCTGTATCTAAAGCCATGCCATCCCTTGGTTGGTGGACAATGTAGCTTGTTTCCAACTTAGCTACCATCAAAAGCGCTGGAGTAAACCCGCGCATATCTCTGGGCGGTGTGGACTAGGAATATTATTGGTGAATGCCCAGGGGTGGCGTAGCTGTTGATGTAGACTTTCTTTGGATCAGCTAAGTTCTCTCCCCTTTTCTCCTCATAGTTCCTGGCTCCCATCTTGGATACAACACAGAGATTTTCTTTCTTTTTCTGGTTTTTCAAGACAGGGTCTCTCTGTGTAGTTCTGGTTGTCCTAGAACACACTATGAAGATCAGGAAGGCCTCAAACTCAAGAGATCTGCCTGCCTCTGCCTCCCAAGTGCTAGGATAAAAGGCATGTGCCACCATACCCAGCTTTGCGAGGTGATTTCCAAAAGTTCTAGGACCATCTTTCTGAACCAAGACCTCTCTCCAGTGCTGCCACCCATTCACATTTGTCCAGGATGTGCTTCCGGGTTAAAGTTCTTGAAGCAAGCTGTGATCCTGGTTCATTCCCTGACGCCCACAGCATTCATAGCTCCCTCCTGCTCAACCTCATTCTCCCCTCCAGCTAGAGGGGGGAGGGGGCTTGTCTCTATACCCCTGAGCTTCTGCACCTGCTGTGCCCCTCCCAGCCTCTAGTCGCCAGGATTTCTCCTTTCTAAGCACATTCCCGATCCTCTCCGGTTAGTCTCTGAAGCTCCTAGATTTTAAAACCATATAGATAGGGCAGTCATATGAACAAAAAGACCTAAAAAAAATCTTTCTACTACCAAACGCTTAGAGGTGCCAAAACGAATGTAACTTGAACTGCCGGGCTGGGCTTACAAAAACATGAGCAAAATCTCCAGGGAACGGAATCAGAGCAGGGGTGAGAGGGAGCTGGTGCCATTGTGGCCCACAGTGGAGGAGGACAAAAAAATGATCAGAAGCCAATCTCAGCCAGCCGGGAACTTACCAGAAAACAAGGTCCTTCTGTGAAATGATGAGTGGGGGAGGGGAGGGGGGAGGACATTCACCCACCAAAGAAATAAGTCAAGAACGAGAAAGATGAAGAACATTGATACACATGCTGGAGAAGAGTCAGAGGGATCCTTAGGGAAGGGGAAGGGACACTAGAATTGACAGCTGGCTCCAGGCAAATGGAAAAGAGTCAGGGCTAGAGAAGGTTCGAAAATATCTTGAGAACAGAGTTACTAAAGTTGCATGGAATACGGTCTTTAAATTGGGGGGCATTTACACAGACAATCCATAGAAAACTAAGAAACCAATAAGACCAAAAAATTTTTATAGCAATTTTTTTGCAGAAAAGACAAAAGAATCTTGTCCCGTCTCTGGAGGAAGAAATATCGTGCACAAAGTGCCAGTCCTGAACAGGCCTCCTGGGGTCTCCCTTCGGTATGTTCTCACTGGCTCACGCCTCGTTCTTTTCAGTCACATCTCGACATGCTGATCAAAGTCAGATAGCTTCCGAGTCTGGAGCCTCCGTGTCAGACTAAAACTATGACCAAATACATCTGTGGTGATCTTCTCCTGTTGATCTATTGGCAGTTTATTTCAGAAGACTTAAATAGCAAACCTTCTGAGGGAAAGCGTGGAAGTTGTGAGGTCTGGGGACAAATGCCTTTTACCCACTGAGCCAATTCGTCAGCCCAAGTTACATTTTTATAAGCTTGCTGCAAACTGAAAGTTAACTGGAATAAATGAGATTTTTTTTCAATTTTTTTGTAAATTAATAATAATAAACAACTTATGAGCTGGATATGCAGCTCAAATTCATACATAGCAATAAGAAGCAGAGGCCAGTGAGGTGGCTCAGTGGGTAAAGACTTTTGCTGCCAAGTCTGAAGATAGAAGTTCTAGTCCCAGGACACACATCATGAAAGAAAGGAACCAACTCTTACAAAATATCCTCTGACCTCCACATGCACACAATAAATAAATGTAAATTTTAAATTATAAAAAGAAACACAAAGAGAAGTTACATCGCCCTTTATGCAATATCTCACATGATCAGTTGCGAAACTACATACAGTACAACTACTGGTCTTCTGACACTGAGAGAGCCAAGATCTAGAACATTCCAAGACAATTACCCTTCATCTGCCTTTTCCTCATGGCTCTAACTCCTCCTGGGTACAATACCCTGGAAAATAATTTCTCAGTTTCTTTTAAAATGAGACATCAAACCATGCGGTGGTGGCGCACACCTTTAATCCCAGCACTCAGGTGGCAGAGGCAGATAGATCTCTGTGAGGTCGAGGTCAGCCTGGACTACAGAGTGAATTCCAGGACAGCTAAGGCTGTTACACAGAGAAACACTATCTTGAAAAGTCAAAAACAAAAAACAAACAAAAAAAGACATCTATTTATCACTACCCGTGAAATACTTTCGTACACAGTGGATACATATGAGAGAGACTGGAAAGAAAAGGGGAAGAAGTTACCAGGAGACATGGGAGCTGCCAGCCAGATGCAGAGGGAGCAGAACTTATAGGAAACAAGGTAACAAGGCTTCATATACATGTATTATGCAAATGTCCATTTCCTGACAAGTATTTCAGTGTTAAAACAAGATATAGCCATTAGACAAACAGTGTTGCGGGAGCGGAAGAAGCTCCCGCAACAAAGCAGAAGGAAGGAGGGCAAGGTACTTGCCACCAAGCCTAATGACCTGAGTTCAATTTCCAAGAAAAAAAAAGCATGAGACCTACAGTCTGAGATTTGGGGATGGTTCATGGAAGGTTTGTCCAAGGTGAAGGTCAGGAGCCATGACAGTAAAAGAGAGAGCACTGTAGAGACGACAGTGGCCACGTTGGGGGACCCCGGCTAAAGGGCCTGGTTGATGAGACCCCTACAGCATCAGGAGACACAGCCCTATACAAGGAGCTTCCAGCTCTCAAACTCAGAAGGGTCTGAAACTGGAAAAATTATACTAATCACCTCCTAAGCTCTGCCCCTATTATGACTACTAAGTGTATCCATGTGGGTATCTGTCTGTCTGTCTGTCTTTCTGTGTTTGCATACAGGCACACTCAGAGAGGTCAGAGGACTTGTCATCCACCTCATTTGAGACAGGGTCTTTGTTGTTTGATGCTAGGCCTTGTACACCAGGCTAGCTGACCTTTGACCTTCCAGAGAGTCCTGTCTCCACCTTCCATCTACCACAGAAGTGCCGGCTTTCCCAATGAGTGCTGTTCCAGCTTCCTGAGTGGGTTGTGGGGATCAAACTGAGGCCACCGGGCTTGTGAAGTCAGAACCTTTAACTGGCATCTCTCAGCCCCACTGCTAAGTGGAATCTTAAGACTCATGCTCTGTGCCCAGCAGTAGACAGCCCACAGAGAAACCCAAAGGCATCTTCAGAGATTCCTTGTCTCATAATGCCAAGGCTTTCTTTTTTCTTTTTTAAAATTTTATTTTTTTTATTTTAGTTCTATTTTATTTACAAATTATTTTCTTCTCTCTTCTTACAGATCCTCTGTGTACACATTATGGCTCCCAGTTTAATGTTTTTATGGGACTCCTGAGTGTGTGAACAAGCTCTCTCTCCCTTCTGCTTTCTTGTTTTATCCTATTCCAATGTATTGGTAGAGTTTTTTTCTTATTATATTTTATTTTATTGCAGTATATTTTATTACTATTCCTTAGAAGCTTGTTTGTTTTCTAAAGAGAGACAGGAAGGGGGTGGATCCGGATGGGAGAGGAGGTGGAGAGGAACTAGGAGGGGACGGAGGGGAAATTGTAATCAAGGTACATTATGTGAGAGAAAATAAAATCGATTTTCAATAAAAGGGGGAAATATTGATACTCCCAAACAGGCATATGACTTGTTGGCTCCTGTTTTGTCTTCTTGGTCCTAAAAGTGACTGTGTGAGAGGGGACTGTGACTGCTCAGAGTCCAGGCCTGGAGCCAAGAAAACCTAATTTCAAATTGTTTTTTGTTTACTGTTTTGTTTTTAGACTTTTTGAGTCAGGGTCTCATGTGGCCCAAACTGGCTTGACTTCTCACATAGCCACTCCTCTTGATCCTTCTGTTTCCACCTCCCAAGCATCAGGGTCACAGGCCATGTTCTACCACGCCCAGCAACTGGTTGGAAATTCTGATTCTGTGATCAATGTGTTGCCTTTCCCAGCATGCTTATCTAACCATCCTTATGGGGTTCTTAGAATATTTCATTTGCGGATATCTAACATGGTGCCTGGAACACAATAAGATCTCGCTGGTTATTTGCTATTTTTTATTAAGCTAGAAAGAAAGCTAGTTATTATCATTGGCCAGGAGGATGAAAAGTTACCTATGGATACTTGCTGGCTGATCTAGGTCCAACCAATCCAACTCAGTAAATGGATTCAGAACTGCTAATCATGACTAAAATAATTATCATCATCGTCATCATCAGTGCTAATAAGAACTATGAGTTATAACCTGAAATTACAGCTATTTCCCCAAAAATAGAACTGAGAGACTGAGTGCTGAGGCTGCAACTCAACCCAGTCATAATGGAGATTGATTCTTTGTGGGTTTTATTTTCACAAGAGCTAATATATTTTTCTTCTCTCCCTCCACTTTGGCTTATGGCACTCTGGATTGGATTTCTGCCACATGATTAAAACAAATGATTTTTTTAGCCCTTGGAAGGAAATAGGTCACTGGGAGTCAGCACAGACTAATAAAAGGGTTTTAAAAACAAAACAAAACAAAATCCACAGAAGACAGGCCATACCAGACTGTCCTCATTCCCTTCCTGACAGTCAGCAGCATCAGTAGATGAAAGGAATGCTGTAGGCTATGTAGTCCAGCAAGCTGGCCCAGGGAGGTCTTGTGATTCTCTCAGGACATCCTTAAAAAGAAGAAACAAAAGATGTGATTGTGGAAGCTGGGGGAATATGCACTGAATGGCAGTCATGCGCACTAAAAAGCTGATAAAGCTGGCCAAGCAAGCTGTACCCCCGGTGCAATAATGGCATGGCTGTTAGAGTGAGTAACCAACTGATTTTTGATTGCATTTGAGGTCTGCCCGGGAGGAACTAATGCCTGGCACTGTAATCCCGTCAAAGGCCATGTGCCCTAATGGGGAACCTACTACTTTGGGTTTATTGAATAGACAAGTTGTCAAACTGCCTTCTAAATATTTATTACCATACCTTAGCGTTGTTCTCAACCTTAGCAAGAGAGGCTTCCTTTTACAGTGGGCCAAAGTTAATGCCCGCTGAGGACAAGCAACTGTTGAGTCCCACGTTTTGCAGAGATCAGGGAACGTGGCAGAAAGGGGGATGGAAAGAGTGTAAGAGCTGGAGGCGTGGGGAGGGGGGGGTGCTGCGAAAGGTGTCTTCCAGACATGATGTGTCCCAGTGATACTCACAAATTCACAGCTGGGTTACCTGCCCAAGAGCAAGACAGTCAACACTGCGGCATGGGTTGGGGAGGGGATCATGAAGCCCCACCCTTAGCTAAAGGATTGTGGCCTGGGGAGGGGTGTTTTATTTCCGGGGGTAGGGCTACATATCTATGCACACACAGGCAGAACTAACTCCGTGGAGTATTAAAAACGGGGAGACATGAGGTAGGAAAGGGGTCTGGGGTCTAGGGTGGAATGGGAGTTAGGTGTGTATGTGATTGAATACACTGTATGCATGTATGAGATGGTGAAATCAATTTTTTAATTCTTAAAGAAAAAACTGGTAAAAAAAAAAAAAACAACAACAACAACAACTTATTTTTGTCCTATTTACCAACATCCACTAATCTCTCCAGTGTTTCCTATCTCAGAGACCATCTAAGTTCAAATTCCACCTTCCTCCTGGAGGAGCAAGGCAGGCTCCTAACAGGATGCCTGGCAGCAGCAGACCGTGGTCTTTAAAACGTGACGGCTAGTACTCACCTTTGAGAAATATCTGTAGTAGGGGCTGGAGGGATAGATGAGTGGTTAAGAGCACTGGCTGCTCTTCCAGGGCACTTGTTTCAATTCCCAGCACCCACAGGGCAGTTCACAACTGTCTGTAACTCTAATCCCAGGAGATAAATGTCCCCTCTCCTCAGGCAAGGCACAAAGCACACATGGGGTGTACAGGCACACATACAGCAAAAACACTCATACGAGTAAAAATAAATAAAATTTTAAAATAGACATATCTTTAATAAAATCTTTTTTTTTTTGGTTTTTTTCGAGACAGGGTTTCTCTGTGGCTTTGGAGCCTGTCCTGAAACTAGCTCTGTAGACCAGGCTGGTCTCGAACTCACAGAGATCCGCCTGCCTCTGCCTCCCGAGTGCTGGGATTAAAGGCGTGCGCCACCACCGCCTGGCTCTTTAATAAAATCTTAAGGGGGAAATGAGGGTTGGGCTATGTGCTCAGGGGTAGGTTTTATGCTTAGCTTGTACAAGGCCCTGAGTTGGATGCCCAGCTCACACACACACACAGAGACATGCACAAAACAAACATTAATACATGTGAATGTGGACGTGCACAATGATAAATATTAAAAAAAAAACCTAGACCAGTGTTCTTGACTCTGATGCCCTTTCTGAAGAATCATGCCAGTCCTCAATAATAAATTTACTTATTTGTTTTATTATACAGTGATTCATTCAACAAAATACAAACTTCGCCAGGTCAGAGGATCATGTCTTATTTTTTTCACTAGCATGTTCTTACTGTCTGCTCTAGAGTTAGCACATAATACATGCTCTGATTATAAACTAACTGAATGATACGGATGAACACAAAGAACCTGACTCAGTTGCTAGGGATACTGCTGCCTGCAGAGTTAGACTAATATGACCTTATGCAAATCTTTGGTTCTTCTTGGAAAACACTGAAGAATCCGAGGTCAGAAAAGGAATAGCAATTCCCCTCGAATTGTATATAAAGGGAACCAGACGTTATGTATTCTCTATGGTTGTCTCTCTCTCTCAGAAAACTTACGCTGTGATCTGACCAAGCAGCAGCATGTAGTATTGCCTCACCACCTTCACAGGTACATAATATTCTGCTATGGACATACATACGTTGCTGTGGATATACATGTTACGGGTATATGCTTGTCTGTACAATATGACAATATGATCAACCAACATACTGGATGAACAACTGGTTGTTTCCTGGTACCTAATTTTTTTCCTCTGTTACTACAGAGCTGGACTTGGTAGTGGAAGGTTTGGGTCACATGGTAGGGTTCCTTAACTTACACGGAAATGTTCAGCGCTTTGTAAGGTGGTCTTCCGGTTGACATGTCCGTTAGCAGTGTGAGCTCATCTACTCTGCTTCCTGGTCACCACTGACACGGTCACAGTCTTTCTCACTTCTCTGAGGTTGATAACCGTGAGTATTAGCTCAAGCACTTAACTGCCACCCATATATTTTCTTGAACAACACCTTTAAGTTTAAATTATATATTAAATTTATAAAATTATAAAATAAAACTAAAATAATTTAAAATTGTGCTATTTAAGTTGTTAATATTTAAATTACAAATGAGGCTATTGCTCATCATAGAAGTAAACACCACAGAGGGGTGTAAACAAGAGGGCACAGCCCTCCATGCTAACCACCTAACCACCGCTTGCAGCACACAGGTAACCACAGGGAATGAGAATCTTCACAAACACACACGTATTAGCACAGAACTTCCCCTAAAAGGTTTTAAGTCAGTGGCCTGGGCTGAAGCATTTTAGCATATGTCCAGGAGTTTTTTGATGCAAATATTCTACAGATCATTTCTTGAGAAATTCTGTTCTGCTGGGAATGTAGTAAGTGGGCCTTAGGGAAGAATAGGGGGACACACCACTGTCATCAGACAAGGAGGAGCCTTTTGCTGAAACAGGAAGCCTTTTGCTATAGATTGTCCTCTATGGAGGACCTAAAGCTGAAGTCTAAAGGTCTAATTTAAAAAAGAAAATTCAAAATGTTAGAAACAACTGTGGGCTGGAGCAGTCGTTCAGCTATTTAGAGAACACTGATGGCTCTTCCAGAGGACCTGGATTCAATCACCAGCACCCATGTATCAGTTCAAAGCTGGCTTTAAAGCCAGTTCCAGGGAATCTGGTGCTCTTTTCTGGCTTTATGTGGTACACAGACATACTTGCAGGCCATATACACAAAATAATAAAAATAAAAAAATAAAAAACAACTGTGAAACAAAACCATAGTACAAGTACCGAAATTATCATGTCGAAGAAAAAGGACCTCTGTGAGTTAAGAAAACAGGGATACGAAGGTGGGAAAGAGCAAAGACATCACATGCGCGCACACACACACACACACACACACACACACACGCGCGCGCGCACACTTCCTTCTCGTTGTAAATGCATGGGCAGACAGGTGGTATGTGTCTTAACCCAAATTAAACAGCAACAGCTATTTACCCTTCTCTGACTCTCCTTGGAAGGCTGAAAGGTAGAGAAAGGGGGCCATGTGGCATTTTTTATTTTTAAAGAACAGGTCTTTTTATAGACCTGTGGATCTGCCCAGACGGTGACTTAACAATCCCAGGTCCACAGATTCAAAGTTCTTCAGCCCATCAATAAACAAATGCCAGGCTGTGGCGCGGCAAGCTTGATAAATGCCATGCTGCTTTGGGGACAGCACTCGGACACACACACACCCCCTCCTCCATAGTTAAATAAAAAGCCATTGATTTGAGCTGGAGCAGAATCAACCGAAGCACTGTTTACCACAGTAATCCGCTGAGCCAAGGGAGATGCGAGCCAGCTGCTGGTGAATCCTGTGCCCCGGCAGAAATTCAATGAGCCCATGTGTCTGAACAAGAATGGTGTTGCCAGGTCCCAGTTCGTGTCCTCTTTCCCTCACTTAAAAACACACCATAAGTTTCTGGCCCCATTTGAAAGAGGCAAGCAATGCTTAAGAACCATCCTTGTTAGAACATCTGGTGGTTTCCATTTGCAGTTTTGACTTTGGGTCATATAGTGAACTGAGGGGCTGGAGAGAGGGCTCAATGATTAAGAATGCTTGCCGCTCTTCCAGAGGACCCGAGTTCAATTCCCCTTGGCAAAGTCATGCAGCTCCTGACCACCTGTAGCCATGGGGATAGGAGGCATCTGACCTGAGAGAGTACCTGCACTCACATGCTCATACCCACACACAGGCACACACAGGCATATAATTAAAATAAATACAAGTATTTAAAAAACAGTGAATGGAAAAGGGCGATAGTGGTGCATGCCTCTAATCCCAGCAGAGGCAGGCAGATATCTGAGTTTGAGGCCAGCCTGATCTACAGAGCGAGCTCCAGGACAGCCTCCAAAGCTACAGAGAAATTTTGTCTCTTAAAAATCAATCAATCAACAAACAATCAGTGGAGTACAACACTGTACCCTTATTTAAGGTACTCTCGCCAAGGTACGTGCTGAGTTTTGCAAGTCACTATTATCGTTGATTTTATTCTACTTTCATGGGTACATTTTTGTCTTTGGGGTGGTGCATGTGAGTGGGGACCCGAGGTCCTGGCAGGATATCTTCCTTGGTCTTTCTACACCCTATTGTTTGGCAATCTCCCACTAAACCTGAAGCTCACCTATTTGGTTAGGGTGGCTGGCCAGCAAGCCTCAAGGAACTCTTTATCTCTGCCTGCCTCCACCCCTTGGGCTGGAGTTACAGACTCCCCCGGAAGAGTGGGGCTTTTAAGTGTGTGTGGGGGGATCCGATGTCAAGCCTTCATGCTTGCCGGGCTTTATCTGTTGCGCGATCTCCCCAACTCGGGCCATGTACACACGTTTTAAAGTTTTCATCTTATTTTACTTTGTATCCAATTCCTTCCAGGTCGTCCCTAACTGGCACAGCCGTGTTTGACTGGATTATCAACATCAGCCCTTCTGTTGAGTACGAACTGCGTGCCAAGCAACCAGGCTTTCCACTCAAAACAACGTGGAGGGCAAGGCACTGGGCCTGGAAAAAGGTGAACTGGTCTTCCCAGTTCACATGGGAGTTCAGAAGGTTGCCTACTCTGGCACCGGCTCCCTCTCTGCTATGGAATGAACTGTTCGCAGAAGTTCTGCCCCGAATGTTCAGTGGACAGTTATTCCTCGGAACCACTGACCTCCAGAGGGCCAAGAGTCCGCACCTGCCCCCGGGGAGCGCTTTTTCACCTCAATTTGGCCAGCACTCAGGAGCCTCAGTTCGCTTCCTGGACCCAGTTCTAACAGCACTTCTCTACCGGGCCAATACTCCCTTCAGTCCATCTCAGATTTCTGATCTTTTCGTCCCCGGCCTTGCCGATCTACTCAAAAGTATGTTTTTAGCCTGGATTCCTTACCGTCGTTTGAATCTTTCCTTTGTCTTAATGAATGGCTTCTTATGAAAAGCCGCCTCACATCCGACACAGGCAACGAGATTTTTTAAAAAAAAAAAAAAATAAGTAAATACAGAACAGTAATTTGCTCTAGCCCAGCTTACCTTCCTGGACCTGTTTCTCACCCAGAAAGGGGCGCGGTGGAGCCACCTAGATCGGGTGGATTGAGCTCTTAAGACCCAGCACCTTGGGACCTGGGATCCAGCCGCACCCCGCCTCTCTGCCCCCCACCTCGCGCTCCTCATCTGTCCGGCAGCTGTTTCCCCGCAGCCCTCCTGGCGGCATCCTGTCGCCGGGCTGGACTCACCGCGCACGCGCCCTCCGGTGTCACTCGCACCCGCTGGGCTAGGGCTGCAGGGCTCTGGGAGGCTCCGCTGCCTGCTGTGCACGCGCAGAGCGCGCCCCCCGCCTTTGTCAGTTGCCACTCTGGGGCCAGTTTGTTTGCCGCGCGCTCCCTGAGTCACCCAGAGGCAGAGGGCGTTCCCGGGCCTCGCCTCCGCGGGTTGAGGGCGGGGCAGCGCTCCACCTGCCAACTCACCTGCCCGACTGCTCAAAACCCCACTCCCACCGCTCTGGGGTGACGAGTCTGCTAGTGGGCCCTCTTCCTGGGAAAGGGTCTCTGTGCTAGTACCCGAATCACTGAGCTCGAGGGCCGTGTCTTAGTTTGTTTTCTATTGCTGTTTTTAATACCATGACCAAAAGCAATTTGGGGAGAGGACTTCAGTATCATGATCACAGTACACAAAGGCAGGAACTCAAGCAGGGCAGGAAGTTGGTGGCAGGAACTGAAGCAAAGACCATAGAGGAATGCTGTTGGCTTGCCTTCTCCCAGGGCTTCAAGTGTGTCACCACCCACAGGGCTGAGGCCGCCCACAGCAATCGTTAATCAAGAAAATAACCCCACAGACTTACCTATAGGTCAATCCGATAGACGCACTTTCTCAACTGAGGCTCCCTCTTCCCAGATAACCTTAGCTGGTGTCAAGTTGACCAAAACCTAACCTTAGCTGGGACTTGTGAATTCCATCCGTGGAGCACACAAAGCTGCCAGTGGTTTCTTCTTGGCCATGCTGATATTTTATTTCATATTACAGTGAACGAGGGTCCCTTCTGGGCACCGAAAACTCAGAGGTTAATTCTACAGACAGGGTCCCCAGTAGCCATAGCCTCCTGTGCTAGACATCGAACTCATAGTTGGAAATGCAAATTACTGTGAAATTGACAAAACATTTTTTATCCGGATAACCTAAGCTTGTGTGTGGGGACGGCTCTATCTAGTATTATTTATCCAAAGACAGCATCTCACTAGGTAGCCATGACCTGGAACTCACTATGTAGACCAGCCTGGTCCCAGACTCACAGAAACCTGCCTGCCTCTCCCAAGTGCTGGGATTAAAGGCAAGCAAACTACACCTGGCCTGGGTTTTTGTTTTTTAAATAATGATTCCTCGAACATTTACAAAGACATAAACATCACTTCCCCCCTCGTACAAAGATAAAACCCAAAGATAAAAAGGATTCTCCTGTACTTCTTTCTCCAAGAGCAATCAATCTTTAAACTTTTCCTACTGAAAAAAAAATACATTTGTCTCATTTAAAATTCAAAAGCATATTCTCAAGATTGTTTCTCATTGATCTTTGGATTTCTTCAGTAGCTGGCATACTGCCATAGATACAGTTCGCTCTGAACTAGTGTTTTTTGAGTGGGTGGATAAGAGTACAAACTAAGAATTGTGAAAGTCAAGCCGGGCGATGGTGGCGCACGCCTTTAATCCCAGCACTTGGGAGGCAGAGGCAGGCGGATCTCTGTGAGTTCGAGACCAGCCTGGTCTTACAGAGCTAGTGCCAGGACAGGCTCCAAAGCCACAGAGAAACCCTGTCTCGAAAAAACAAAAAAAAAAAAAAAAAAAAAAGAATTGTGAAAGTCAGAGAGAGAGATGCGATTTGGATTGGGACAACACGTATTTTGAGAATCAAAGGACAGTTACCCTATCTGCTGCTGTTTCTCCTTTTTCCTGAGGCACGCAAGACTGAAACGGAACCCAGACAGAGCTCCAAAACCAGTTGCAAAACTAATCATGGGTTTATTTAGAGATACTATACACTGCAAGATCATACTCTTTGGGGTTAAGTATATTTAGAAATGATGGAATAGTTAGGCTGCTATGGTCTTCAGTAGTAGCAAAAACTGATACTGGCTAACAGAAGCAGAAATGGAATACATTTAAAAAACTCCTTGGGGAGCTCTCTGAATCACTAGAAAAGTCTAAAGAGAAGGCTTGAGTGACTCAGCAGGTAAGAGTGCCTGCGACTCTTCCAGTTCCCAGCACCCACATTGGCAGCTTCTAACCATCTAGAACTCGAGCTCCAGGTGGATCTGCTGCCCTCTTCTGGCATCCACGTGCTACTGTATACAGGTTCAGAGTCATACAGGTAGGTGAGTGTGCACACATATATTCTTGTGCATGCACACGCACACACATACACACACACAGGGTTTTAAAATAATAATGCATCTTAAACAAAGGAAAGGGTAAAGAATCAAGTTAGAAACATAGGCAGGCCATGAAAGCAGGCTAGATCAGCGGTTCTCAACCTGTGGGCCATGACCCCATTTGGGGATCCTATATGAGATATCCTGCATATCAGATATTTACCTTATGGGTCATAACAGTAGCAAAATTACAGCTATGAATTAGCAATGAATCAATTTTATGGTTCATAACATAACACAAGAAACTGTATGAAAAGGTTGTAGCATTAGGAAGGTTGAGAACCACGAGGTAGGGGATCAGACCCACAAAGAAGCCACACCACAGAAAGGATGCTTCTGCTCTTCTGCTGAACTCTGGCAGTGTGGCTCTCCCATCGCCAGTCTCTGACTCTGGGGAGGAGCTGTCAGAGCTGACTCAGTTGCCATCCTGCAAACAAGCATCGAATTCACTACAGTCAACTGATACTTCTATGAATTTGCCTGTCTGTCTCTCTTCACTGCCCCTTCTCTCTTGCATCACACTCTAAGATAAACTGGGTGTTAGGTTTTGTTGTTGTTGATGATGCTGTGACAAAAAGCTCAAGGGAGGAAATCGGATTTGTTTATGGTCTCATAGGTTTAAGTCAATGGCTGTCCAGGGCATTATTTTTAGGCCCATGGCAAGGCAGAAGCGTCATGGAGGAAGTTCATGGTAAAGGAAAGCGGTTTATCTCCAAGAAACCAGTAGAGAAAGGAAAAGGGAGTCGGGGAGGGAGGGGGGAGGAAGAGGGGGAGGGAGAGAACAGAGACCCATCCCTCCAGCTAGACCCCACCCCAATAGCCCCTTCTCTGAACTCAGTGTATTAATCCACAGAGGAGATCAGTGTTCTAGGGTCCATTTGCCACCCTAATAAAAGCAAAAGTGTGGTTTCATGATGTCTTTATAGTAACTATGATAAAAATAGTCTGACAAGAGCAACTCATGGGAGAAAGGGTTTTGTTTGTTTGTGGCTTACAGTTTTGGAGAGATACAGTCCATCTTGTCTGAAAAAGGCAGGGCAGCAGGCAGGGAAGCAAGGTGACACTCAGAGACCGAAGCGTAAACAGGAAGTGGGACCAGGCTACGAAGCCCCAAGGTCCACGGTAACTCCCCAGCCCTCTAACAAGGCCTCACTTCCTAAAAGTTCTATAACTTCGCAAACAGCACCATGGGTGGTGGGGGATGCTGCAAGGGTTCAAACATGAGCCCTTATGGTACGGGAGCTTTTCATATCGGAGCCACAGCACAAACCATGATACGGCAGCTGTCCATGTCCAGGCGGTGCCTGCATAGTGTTCAGGACCATCTATAGACCAGGCCCAGTCTTCTCTTCCTCAGTAATAGACACCGCACATCTCTTGAGGATGAAGGCACATGCTTGGGGGTAGAAGATGCTACAGCAGGAAGAGGAACAGTAAGCATCTGGGCCACTTCGTGGAACCCGCTCATGCCTGCAGCATGGTCTTGAGCCTGATCCTTTAATGATAGGTTGTTTCTGTACACAAAGCTGGGTGTCTCAGAAGTCCCTATCTAGGGTTAAAAGCCTGAAAGTACCCTAGAGAGGCGCTGGTAACAAACCCACTTCGGAAGGCTGACAATGCTGGATTCTGATGTTAGCAGAGGAAGGCGGCAGCAAAGACAGAAAGGCAGGCTCACACTGCTCTTTCCTTAGACTTCTTTATATCTGGGCCACATCTTAAAGGGTGCCACTCACGAGGAGGGCAAGTCTTTCCCTGTCAACTATTCATCTTTAGAAACACTCTCACAGACACACCTAAAAGGTGTGCTTCCTAGGCGACTGGAAACCTGTCAAACTAATGATCAAGGCCAAGCATCATGTTAGGGAGAGTGTTTCTAAGGAGAAAGCATTTTATCAGTGACCTGCAAGAGATAAAAAGAAAGCTGGGAGGTGGTGGCACCTGCCTTTAATTCTAGCACTTGGGAACTCACTCTGTGAGTTTGAGGTCTATAGAGGAAGTTCCAGGATAGCCAGAACTACACAGAAAAACCCTGTTTCAAAAAAAAAGAAAGAAAGAA
>NC_022020.1:47351315-47357278 GCF_000317375.1 Microtus ochrogaster
AAAAAAGAAAACTGGATACTCTTTTATTTTACATAAAGAATTCAATGTGAGGGACTAGAGAGATGGCCACAAAGATTAAGAGTACTGGAATACTAGCTGCTCTTCGGAGGACCCCAGTCTATTCCCAGCACCCACAGGGCGCTCACAACCATCTGTACCTCCAGTTTCTGGCACCTGGTGACCCCTTTTGACCTCCTCAGGCACTGGGCATGTGCATGATGCACAGCCATACATACATGCAGGCAAAATACTCACAGACATCCAATAAAATAAGCAGATCTTTTTAAAACATTTTCAATAAATACTAATTAGTAGGTTTGTTTTTCTCAGTAGTATAAAATTAGCAGTTCTGAAACTACTCTATGGGCATTTAATCATTGAGCAAACAACTGAATACACTAAGGATGAAGAGAACCAAACTTCTGACTTTTTGTTTTGTTTTTTTGTTCGTTTGTTTGTTTTCTTGAGACAAGGTTTCTCCGTGTAGACCTGGCTGTCGTGGAACTCACTTTGTAGACCAGGCTGACCTCAAACTCACAGAGATCCATCCACCTGCCTCTGCCTCACGAATGCTAGGATTAGAGGCATATGTCATCACTGCCCGGCCAAACTTCTGATTGTTAAGAAGGAACAGGGCACAGGAATTAGGAGTATATCCACTGAGGAGGGAGAGAAAGGGAAAAAGGAAAAAAAAATGTTATTTAAATTCATAGAAATAGAGACAAAGCAGGGACAATGAGCACAGCCAGCACCTAGATCTTGGCTTCTGAATACTCTTCCCCCTAAAAAGAGACACAGCTCTTTGAAGAAGGGGCTGGTAAACCTGAAACAGCTTGTTCTAGTTTGCTGTCCTATTGTTGCAATCAAACAGTGGTCAAACCAGGCAGGGGTTAAGAGCATTTTCTGTTCTCCCAGAGGACCTTATTTGGTTCTCTGCTTCTGGTCAGGTGATTGACAGCTGCCTTTAACTGCAGCTCTAGGGTCTCTGGTGATTTCCTCTGGCCCTCTTGGGCTGTGTACATGTAACATATATTCACTTAGACACACAAAAACATAGACAGACACATTCTCTCTCTCTCTCTCCCTCTTTCCTACCTCTCTCTCCTAAATAAAAAACAAATTTTAAGGGCTGGAGAAATGGCTCAGCAGTTAGGAACACTGGCTGTTCTTCCAGAGCTCATGAGTTCAATTCCCAGCACCCACATGGTGGATCACAACCACCTGTAATGACATCTGGCGCCCTCTTCTGGCCTGCAGGCATACATGCAGATGGAACACTGTTTATATGATGAATTTAAAAAAAAAAATCTTAAAAAACTAGTGTTATTTGGGGCTGGAGAGACTGCTCAAGTGATTAAGAGCACTGACTGCTCTTCCAGAGAACCCAGGTTCAATTCTCAGTACCCACATGGTGGCTCACAGCTGTCTGTAGCTCCAGCTCTAGGGGCCCTGACACCCTCACACAGACATACATGCAGCCAAAACACACACACACACAAACCAACATAGAGTTATAAAAAGATGTCATTGTAATTAAAACATACATAAGATGCAGGCACATGGCTATACGTAATTGGAAGTTATGTGTATATGTGTACACATATTCATAAAAGAAGTAGAATGCTATCCCATTCTCAGTAAATAGTCCTGTTGAAACCTAGTAGTGAGTAAAGTGGCCCTTGCCATGTGACAGGACAACGGATCTAAAAATTTCATCAATTGGCCCCTTTAATTATCTTTGTGATTATGGACATATTCATTAGTATTTCTGGGACACAGTTTCCTGTAGAAGTTAACTCGATTCGGGAAATAACCAGGCTAGCTAAGAGATAAAGAAATTATATTTTTATTTATTACAAGGGGAAAACTCACAAAAGAGGAACGAGAAGTCCAAGCATAGCTGTGCTACAAGGGAGCCACACAGAGAGCAGGCACCTGGGCCCAGAAAGCCACCCCCTAACTTGGTCCCACCACTTAAAGATAACTGGTTGGCAAAGATTCCCCATCAGTTTCTTTGTGTGAATCCAGTATAAAACATATATATTTTTTTTGAGATAGGGTCTCACTATATAGCCATGACTTGTCTAGAACTTACTATATAGACCAGGCTGGCATCAAACTCAGAAATCCACCAGCCTGCTTCCTGAATGCTGGTATTAAGGCATGCAGCACTATACCCTGCTAAATCTGTCTTTCCTAACTGACCAAAAAAAAAAAAAATGAGGGACTGGAGAGATGGCTCAGCAGTTAAGAGCATTGCCTGCTCTTCCAAAGGTCCTGAGTTCAATTCCCAGCCACCACATGGTGCCTCACAACCATCTGTAATGAGGTCTAGTGCCCTCTTCTGGCCTGCAGGCATACATGTAGAATAATATTGTATACATAATAAATATTTTTTAAAAAAATAAAATGTATAAGAAAAGTATAAACTTCAGAATGCTGCAGAGTGGAGTGGTCATGTAGCTGCCTCGTAGTATTTTGTGGAATTCTTTGAGTTTATTATTATTTATTAATTCTGAAGCTGCAGACAAAATGACATGTCTTAGGCCTTATCCTGGGATAAGATGTCCTCATCAAATAATAAAAGCCTCCATTCAGTTGGTAGTAGAGTCTAAGTCTAGACTGGAAACCTCCTAAATGCAGGGAGATTAGAGCTTTATCACTTGGTATCATGGCTGGCCCAGAGTGGTACTCCGTAAACCCAGTGCTTGCCGCCACATACACATGCCCACTGGCTACCCTTCTGAGTGGACACCGAGAAGATCGAATATGTGTTAGCTTCTCTTAGTCACCAATACGCTTTTGTTACTCACAAGTAGTCGTAGTAGAGGGGGAAGAGTACCGGCTGGTCTGGGAACCTAGAAAACTGGCTTAGCAGTGACTTTGACTTGGTCTTCTGCTCTCTGTCCATCCATTTAAGTCCCAAAACACAAACAGACTTGATAGCCATTCTCATCGATCATGGTGTCCTGAGAGACAGAATGCACTTCACAGTGATCATGATACAGTGGGACGGCAATGCGTTAAGAGGAAGAGAGGGTTCTTTGGAGTAGGCACTGGCCTGCATTGTGCTCTCATGTATTTTTCATCCTCCCTGTTTTATAAACATCGGTTTTTTAATCCAAAGTGAGTTCAACACTGCGTAGATAGATCCTCAGCAGTTATTTTCTTCGCTGTGACTGTAAATGGCCATATCTGTGTGTTTAATATTTGACTTTGGATAAAGCTAGGCAACCTAATTGTGCATGTCCTAGAAGGCACAATTAAATACCCACAAGATGGCAGTATTGTATAATGTTGAAAACCAAGACATTGTGTGGGTTCTTGATTCCCTTTTGTATTTATTTCGAGAATCTCTTTAGATGTCTATTTTTGTAGTTTCTCTCAATTATTGCATAATTTGCAGTTTCCTTCCTTTGTATGTTCTGCAGTCCTTTGTATGTTCTGAAATGGAGGTGCTTGAGTAATGAAAAGCATATTCTTTGATGTGAAAAAAATAGAGTTCAAATAGAAGATGAGCCTCAAGAGTCCTATCAGAAAATTTGATACATTGAAAGTATTTTCCTATGCAATTTTAGGGCATAGAATGATGTGTATGAGAGTAATAATAGCGCCATAAATAATATGCTGTTTAAAATAATATACACTATTTATGGCATAAGATAATATGTATGAAAAATAATATTATACATAGATTGGATGCAGTGACGAATGCCTTTAATCCTAGCACTCCAGAGGCAAAGGCAAGAGCATCTCTGTGAGTATGAGGCCAGCCTGACCTACATAGCAAATTCCAAGTCAGCCACTACCTAGTGAGACCTTGCCAAAAAAAAAAGAAAAGAAAAAATATGTAATATGAAATTCTGTAAATATTACAAAAAAATGAATGCAGTATTGCAAGTAATGGTTTACTTTGCCTTAGCATGCACAAAAAAAAAAATCAGTCCTCGTATATGCCGTGTGAACACCCGGTATTATCACATTGAGTAGAAGAAAGGCTGAGAAGCCTTCAGAAGAGCCTGGAAAAGTCTTATTTCTCTTTCCTGTGACATACTTAAGCACCGACAAGAACCTTGGCAACAGGAATTGTCCACATGAAAAATGAGTTGTGGAAATGCTGCTTTTTCTCACTTCAGACATCAAACGATAATTGTGCATTCCTTTTTGAGCTGGCAGCCTATCTCCTCCCACTAGGGGGTTAGAGAATGTCACCTTTGGTTTGCTGAATTGTCTAATAATAGCCACAACAGCATGTATTTCTGCGAGGCTCATGGACGAGACATAGTGCTCTCACATCTCCTAGTTCAACAAATGCAGAGGGCTGAGGTCCTTGACACAGTGAGGGGGACCAATAGTAAAATAAGAAAGGAAGATAATAGAATTTGGAGTTCTGAGTAACCTTTAATAAATACTAAAATGTGAGTTCCCTGTGGGATGAACAGTCTAACCAGGTAAGCAGAAAGTCTCTCATTTGTCCTCAGAGACAGCATAGGTAAGAATCACTTTTAGGAATTATGAGCAAGGTCAAAGCACAACAGGAAGTGAGGAGTTAGTCAAGTACAAACCACTCTTAAGTGTAAAGGACTAATTCAATATGATTGAATATTTTTTCTTGGTGGATTAGGGTCCTACAACCCAAACCACCACACACACACACACAGAGTACCATGTTGGCTCTGCTCACTGCACAGTCTTATGGTAGCCCTGTTGATCTTTGCTGGCACCAAATGGAGCCATTATTCCATTTCCTGTGATTAAACATCAATGCCTCCTGACTAGCAGGGAGAGTTGGGAGTTAACAGGATGTGGCTTTAGGACCAGCTCTTCTCTGGAATGGTAACTCAAGCATCTCCAAATGTGGTCTCACAAAGAAGAGTGGATTGCGAGAGTTAACTGTGAGTCACGGGAACACAGCCTCATGCCCTAGCTGGTGAACAATGCAGCGGAAGAGAAGAGGGACTGAGAAAAGAAAGGCACCTAGAAATTGCAGAAACTCTAGAATATAGAATAGTCTTCCTGATAAGAAATAGCTAGCAAACATCCCAAAGTGCCGGGCACTACATTTTCAGGGATTAATGGTCCACATAAACATTAAAATATAATTTGGTAATCTAAATATTGTCAGGTCGGTGTAAGCAGAGTTATGGGAATAGGGTAGAGAAAGTTAGCCAATGACAACACATTGTCTTACTACCCCGAGGCTCCAGTCCTGGCTTTAGTCAGTGGGGATGAAGTGCGGTTCACCTTCTTGTTGTCAGCGTGTATTTCCAGCTTTTGTGTATTGTACTGCGGGACATTCATTTCAGACAAACAAGCCAAAGCCTCTGGCATTGTTTCATAGTCCTGAGAAGGAAGGGAGAGACTTGACTGAACCTTCTTTGTTGAATTTTATTATTTTATTGTGTTGAGCAGTATAAGTCATTTTCTCCTTTCCCTCTATATTAAGCAATATTTGTAGGCCAAAAAAAATGGATTTTTAGAGGTCCCTCTTCTACATCCAGAGGAAACTATACAAAAAACTAAGTTATAATTGCAGTCTTTCTTAAACATTCTGAAAGAAGCATATTTCATTATCCCTTCTAATTTCCACTTGCTGCTGTAGCTCCTGATGGAGGATCCAGTTTCCCAACGGTTTAGGGTTGAAAATCATGGATGAAGATCTAGCCACCTGAATTTTGTCTTTGTTTTTTGAGACGGCGTTTCTCTAGCCCTAGCTGTCCTGTAACTAGCTGTGTAGATCAGGTTGACCTCAAACTCCTCCCAAATGCAGGGATTAAAGCCACGTACTGCCTGGCCTTCTACTTTTATTTCCTGAGGCAGGGTCACTTGCAACCAAAGCTTGCCAATTTGAGTAGTTTAATTTGCTGTCTTGCCGGGCGGTGGTGGCGCACACCTTTAATCCCAGCACTCGGGAGGCAGAGGCAGGTGGATCTCTGTGAGTTCGAGGCCAGCCTGGTCTACAA
>NC_022020.1:47357908-47373085 GCF_000317375.1 Microtus ochrogaster
AAAAAAAAAAAAAAAAAAAAGAGTCAGAGTTGAGCTGGGCGGAAGTGGCGCACACCTTTAATACCCGCACTTGGGAGGCAGAGGCAGGCGGATCTCTATGAGTTCAAGGTCAGTCTGATCTACAGAGCTAGTTTTAGGACAGCTAGAGCTGTGGCACAAAGAAACCCTGTCTCAAAAACCAAAACCAAAAACAACAACAAAAAAGAGTCAGAGTTGGTTTCTCTATATATCCCTAGCTATCCTGGAACTGGAACTCTCTCGACAGAGCAGGCTGGCCTTGAACTCAGAGATCTGCCTGCCCCGGGCTAAAAGGTGTGCTTTACACTAGCCACCATCCTCGCCCTTTACTGAGGTTCTTTGATCTGCATTCCTTCCCAGCAAACTCATTTTCCTGTCCTGTTCAAGTGAGCCAAAATCGTTGTAGAACTCAGTTGCTTCTCGAATGGAGAGCAAATGCTTCTCAGTCTTCTCATTTGTGTTAAAGGGGACATTTACACTAGCACATTTGTAAACCAGGTGAAGAAAGAAAGGGGTTACAAAATTAAAATCCTCTAGGTTTTTCTACCAACACGTTAGTCAGAAAAGAAGACCTAACATTCCCTTTCAGAGATAAAATGAAAAGATTTGAATTTAAATGTGTGACTATAAATTTAAGCGAGCAGCTAGAATAGCTCTTGAGTGAACTGAATCAGTGCAGATGGTATCAATAAAATCAGTTTGCTGAACCTGTTTGATTATGCTACCAAGAGTTTTTAGGCCAGCAGTATTTCTAGAAATATGTTCTCACCAATTGATGTTGCGTGATAACAAATACTTAGCTACAGTAATATTCATTATAGCATTGTTTGTACAAAAGTCAGGAAAACAGAATGCTCAATAGGTTCAATGTTCCATCAATACTATATGTATTTCCATAGACATTAGAAGTGACACTGCAGAAACCCAGGTATATGGGGCCTTATCACACAACAAATCATTAAGAGGAAAACTACACAGGTCTCAAGATAAAATTAACAAAATGGTTATAGTTTTAAGAAAGAAAATTGAACATGTGTACACACATATATCCTTGAAATGCTAAACAATCTTTAAAAATATCAAATTGTGAGTTGTATATGAGCTGAAAGGGTTAGCAGGGCAATAGAAGGGTCTGACATCTGTGCCATTTGCCCATTGGATATAAATGAGAAGAACTTTTAGGCGCTCTTGCCAAGCTCAGCGCCCTCTGGCAAGTAAGGACCTCATGAACTACAAAAATAGTCTAAGTGTAAAGGACTATTCATTATAATTCTGAAACTTTTTTTTAGTAGTGTGTACTGCGCTTACATTATTTCTACCCATCTCCCTCTCCAACTTCACCCCCATCAACCACTCTCCCTCTCAACTTTATGATTTCTTTTTTTTCCTTTTTTTTTTTTTTTTTTTTTTGTTTTTTCGAGACAGGGTTTCTCTGTAGTTTTGGAGCCTGTCCTGGAACTAGCTCTTGTAGACCAGGCTGGCCTCAAACTCACAGAGATCCACCTGTCTCTGCCTCCCGAGTGCTGGGATTAAAGGCGTGCGCCACCGTCGCCCGGCTAGTCCTGATTGTCTTATCAGTTTTTACTTTAAACAAATACCTTGTTAAGCTTATATGCCGTCAATTTTGTTTTTTTCAGATTTATGTGTTTTATGTATGTGAGCGCTCTACTTACATGTATGCCTGCATGACAGAAAAGGGCTTTGGATCACATTATAGGTGGTTGTGAACCACCATCATGTTGTAACTGGGAATTAAACTCAGGACCTCTGGAAGAGGAGTCAGGGCTCTTAACCAATGAGCCTCTCTCCAGGCCCCACTTTTATTTTTTAATAGTTAATCTGTGCCGTTTACAATATTGTACTAAAACGCGACTGTTTCTTTGGGGGATGGGTACAACAATTTTTACTGTGCGCATTTTTTTTTTTTGTTTTTTTGAGGCGAGGGGTTGGAGATAGAGTTTCTTTGCGTATCCATGGCTTTCCTGGAACTAGCTTGTTGGCCAGGCTGGCCTCAAACTCGGATTCACCTGCTTCTGCCTCCCAAGTACTGGGATTAAAGGCATGTGCACCATTACCGCCCAGCTTGTTATTGTTTTTCTCTTCACCATATGTTAGTAATATTATGAAGCACCTACTAGATTTGTTCCTTTCAGACCAAGTGTATTCATAGGGGGAGACCAATTTCAGGTTCTTTCTGAGTAGGGGAGGGAAGTTCGCAACATTCCACGGAGCCCCGAACTCTAATTATTAGTAGTCAACTAGGCCAGATAAAAACCTGAGCCACTTCCTGAACCCAGCTCGCCCAGCGCAGCTTTTCTCTTTCCAAGCAGAAGCTAGGCTGGAAAAGGACGGCGCCAAAGAGGAACAACCTGAAGAAGGATCAAAGGTTATAAACCACCTCAAACGCGGAATAATGGTCAACACTCAACTCCCAAGGAGATCAGAAGCTTCCATAGGCCACATTTGAAATTTAAAAAAAAGAAAAAGAAAAAAGGTGACTCCCTAATGCTCTTCCCAGAAGCACAGCCCGAGACAGGCCTCGGGGCCAGAAGTGACTAACAGATAGCAAGAGTGGACCCGCAGACGGCCGGAAGTGGAAGTGAGCTCGGGCTGGGGAAAGACGGCAGGCCGTACTGGGCCTGCGCGCTCCGCAGGCATTGCAGCGCGCAGGCGCAGCTGGGCGGTGCCGGGGTGACGCTTGGAGCGTGGGCTGCGACTCTCGCGGATCCGGTTCCGCCCTCCGTCTCGCAGCCCACCCTACCGAAAGAGCGCCCGAGCTCCCTTTCCCAGAGTGCTCTGCGCCGTGAAGAAGCGGCTCCCAGGGACTGGGGGCATTTTGTGTTGGCTGGAGCTGGAGGAACAAGATGGCGGCATCGGCGGAGTGACGGGGTCCCTCCGGGCCGGAGCCGGCGGCAGTGGTGGCATCGGTGCCGCCGCCCTAACTCACCGCGCCCCTTTCCCAGCCCGCAACGTCGCCGCGGACGCGAGACAGCGGTGGCCGCCCCAAAGCAACCGGCCGAGCGTCAGCCGCCGCGACCACTCTTCACGAACCGGCCCTCAGCGAGCGGCGGCGATCCGGCTTCTCGCAGCCGACTCCGCGCCCCTGTAACGCCAACAAAGCCTCGCTTTTCGCTTGCCCGCCGCGCTCCGCAGTTGTACCGGGCGGAACAGACCCGGAGGCCTCCATCCTCTCCCCAGAGGTGTCGGGGCTTCGCCCCAGCCTCCATCTTCGCGTCTCAGGATGGCGAGCAGCAGCGGCTCTAAAGCCGAATTTATCGTCGGAGGGAAATACAAACTGGTGCGGAAGATCGGATCTGGCTCCTTCGGGGACATTTATCTGGCGATCAACATCACCAATGGCGAGGTAATGACCCGGTGAGGGGAGGGAGACGATAACGCTGGGCTGTTGTTCCCCCCCTAACCCCCCTAAGTACTCCAAGCCTCATCCCACTGCACGCACGCACGCACGCACTGGGGAGTCTAGAGCGAGCCAGCTTTCCTGGCTTAGCAACCTCCCCCACTATTTCCCTAAAAAGGAAAAACGCGATAGAAGGGCTGGATAAACTCTGAGGTTTCCCAACTTGTCCAAAATGTCTCTTTTTAACGTTAATTAAGATAAGAAGTAGGGCGAAGTCGTGTAATCGCCATAGTAGTCTTTGTATTTTTTTAGTTTGGGATTCTTGTTCCAGTTAGAACAGTTTCCTTCTTTAAAAAAAATCTCGCCTTACGTTTCAAGGTTGCCTGTTTTCTGGACGAATCCTTTCATTCACTTTAGATTGAGAGGACATGGAAGGTTCGCCATTGTCCCCAGGAAAAAGCCTTTGAAGCTGGTTGGCTTGTTTTGTAATTAGTAAAGGTTGCTTTCCCCACCCTCTCACGTCCTTGTAGTGGCGACTAGAAGCAAACATTGCTAATGTCTCTTCTCGTTTCCCAAGTGAGTTTGAATCCGTAGGGATGTTGATGCCATCATCCCCTTTCCTCTGCAGGAAGTGGCAGTGAAGCTAGAATCCCAGAAGGCCAGGCATCCCCAGTTGCTGTACGAGAGCAAACTGTATAAGATTCTTCAAGGTGGGGTTGGCATCCCTCACATACGGTAAGCACCTTTGAGCGCAGTTGATCACAGAGGGAATTGCGAAATGGTGAAAGGGGTTGAGGCTGATAATGAAACCGGCTGAATCGGTTGTGGTGCTGAGTTCCACAGTTAACCGTAATCGTTGAATAAATTTTAGTTCTCCGACTTAGTTAAAATTTTGTGTGCTACTGCATTTAGTTTCTGTCATTTTTCCTCCTCCCGTGGCTTTCGTTTGCAGTTAACTATGCAGGTCATCTTTGATCCCTACGCGGAAGGGATCTTGCTCTCTTTACGGCGACACTTTTGTAATTCGTACGTTTGTCCACTGAAGTGGTTTTGAAGGTGCGGATGTGACCGAGTTTCGTCTGTTGGGGTTGCTATCGGAACTGGTTTGGGAAATGGCTGCTCTTTTGTTGTGTTTTTGTTCCAACATGTCTTCCTCCTCCGCTTAGAAAATGGCGGAACGACGTGACTCAACCCCCATATTCCTGCCTTTTTCTTCTCTTGGATTCACATATTAAGCTTCCTTGATTTCCCTTTAGCAGCCTTAAATGGATAAACCCTTGAAAAGCCAAGAATTAAGTTCCATAAGGCCATGAGACTCTGGGAAGAAGATGTCATAACAGAGTATGATCTCTAGTTGATGCGACATAACTTGTTAAATTATACTGACCTAAAATTCTTAATATCCCTGCCAATGTGTTCGTTGGTTTTTGCTTTTGTGAATGGTAATGTCTGAAATGTTTCGGTTCTTAAAAACTTTATGGGGCTATGGCAAAGGCAGTTCAGAACAGCACCAACTGTTGAAATCTGTTCAGCTTTATGAAAGAAAGCTTCACTTAGTAGCCGTTTGAGTAGCTTCAACCTGTTGAGTTAATTTTGTCTGTAACATTTAAGGAAAATTTGGGGGGTGACAGGTAAATAGAAATAATGATAAAAACTGCTCTTTCGAGTATTTAATTTTATTAATGTTACTTTTAAAATTAAACCTCACTGTTTCCAGCAGTGGTCAAAGATAACATTTACAGAAAAAGTCATAGTTGAGGATTTAGTGGACTGCTACATGATGTTTTCTCTCCTTTTCCATTCCTCCCTCTTCCCTGTCTCTGCCTAGTGTGGGTTAAATAGACCGGCCTGGGCCTTGAACGCAGAGATCTGCCTGCCTCTTCCCAAATGCGGGGAATAAAGGAGTACACTGTCATACCCAGCTTCTTTTTCCTAAATCCTGAATTGTGTGATGAATTACCTTCAATCTAAATAACATTACATTTAAAAGGACAGACATTTTAATATAGACGCTGTGTGAGAAATACTCCACTGGTCATTTGTAAGTGAGCTCTTTCAAAGAAAATTCCAGATTTATGGCAAAGATTAAAGTGAAATTGGAGGAGGTTTGAGTTTTTGAATGGTTTTTGGTCCCTAAAATACAATATGATGGGAGGAAATAGGGCCCTTGCCCTCCACTGATTTGCTTCCATTACTATTGTTTTTCCTGTTTGTTTTTTGTTTTTGTTTTTTTTTTTAACAAGTAGAATCAGTTTGTCTCAGGTTATTTGTGTTTGGCTCATTTCACATATTGGTCATGCTTTTAGGATAACCCTGTGCTGGGAAGTTCATAAATTTCAAAAATTCATCACTACATTTTCAATGCAAAACCAATGCTAATGTGTTCTTTAGTCAGGTAACCTTAAAGACCATCATTAAAGGCAATGAGTAGTTTACTAAATAAGCAGATGAATAAATTAACAGGGGAGCAGACTAGTAGGTGCCCATTATACAATGGTGAATGCAGAGAGAGTTTTGGCCTTTGTAAGCTTTCTGTGGGTGGGGCTAAATAGATTAACCTGGCTTTTAAATAAGGCTTCCTAGGAAAGGAGATGATTTCAGGAAGCAAGCTTGGTGGACTGGTTGGGGAGGGCATCCAAGAATAGAGTGGCTTCTGGGAGTGGTTCCTAAGACAGAATGTAATTAGGGAGGGGTGGGGAAAGTGTACACTTGTTAGCAATGGTAGAACAGGTACATAGAAACACAGTGTGTTGTAGTTTTTCCTTTTTATTTTGAGATGGATCTCACTGTATATTTCTGGCTGGTATCAAGAACTCAAGATTCTACTGTCATTCCTTCTAGTGCTGGCCACTATGACAGGCTATTTTGTTGGTTTTAAACAAAAGTATGAAAGGACACTTTTTGCACCAAAAGATAAAGATTTCCAAAGTACTTTTTTTGTACTAACATTTTCCCATTCTTGTATATTTGTCAGTCTTTCTGTGTCCCTTATGCATAGAATGTTTAAAATATTTACTTGGAAAATATCCAGGCAAGTTGGCTGGCTAGTTTTAGGTAACTAGAATAATGTTTTGTCCATTAGTTAATAGTAATTTAAAAGCTCAAATTTTTACCTATCGTACACATCCCCGTTTCATACTTAAGAGTTTATATACACACAATACTGTTTATAAGATTAGCTTTAAGATATTCTGGTATATCTTAAAAGACAGAACCAAAATTACTGGGCCTCCACAGGTGGGTGGCTTCCCTCTTCCTGTGTAGTTTGAGGGTCTTAAGGCGCCTAGAAAGAGATGTGACCAAGAGTGAAGTATGTCGTCCGGTTGTATGGTCTAAGAAGAAACTTAATCCTTTTGGCTTCCAGGACATCTGGAAGTTCACCTAGAATTACCATGGCCTTTACATTCCTTTTCTACGTGCAGCTCTGAATTGAATTAACTCTGCAAAGGAAAAACAATTTATATAAACTAGAGCTCTTTAGCGGAACAATTAGATTGAATGCTTGAGTACTTGAACCTAGGGTGATCTACAGTTGGTTTTTTTTTTTTAACCTCTATGAGGTTCATCAACTTTCCGTCTATACAGTTGAAAAAGAATGTGACTAATGTTTTAGTTTTGTTGGCGTTGGAAGAATGTTGAATAGAAATGTTGGGGAAGGCTAGAGAGCTGGACAGTTCAGTTTCCACTACCCATCAGGTTTTCCATAACTGCCTCTAACTCCAGCTCAGGGAATCTGGTTCCCTCTTTGTTGTCTAGGCATTTGCACTCCTATATGACATACATTCACACAGATCTACACACACACACACACACACCCCTCCAGAAGAAATGTCACCTGCTTTTTAGGGCAGAACTTTTGGTGTGAACAGGATTCTTCTCTACTTAGTCTTTTGCTTAGTTATTCTTAGACCTTTCAGGTTTGGACTTTTAAGGCCTGTATCCAGATGATAGTTGCAAAGCATTCCCCTCTCCCCCAGAGTTTGGTACTTATGTCCAAGTCTTATAGTTACGTGGTATTTTATGAAACAGTACCTCACAAAACTTAGACATCTGTCTCTGGCAACTTTTAGATTAACTATTTAGAAAAACATACAATGGTAAGAAGGTAGTTGGGTATGGGGGAATGTTCTTGCCTCCTATGTTTGGTCCCCTCTCTTTCGTTTTTCAAGACAGGGTTTCTCTGTAGCTTAGGAGCTTGTCCTCAAACTCGCTCAAGACCAGACTGGCCTTGAAGCTTTCAGAGATCCGCCTGCCTCTGCCTCCAGAGTGCTGGGACTAAAGGCGTGAGCCACCACCATTTTAGAAAGTATTTACCAAGTATTAGTTAATCCTTTTCACAGCTGAAGTCTTTGTGAATAAAATTGAGATGCTGTAAAAGGAAACTGTTGTGTTAGCTTCCTTCAGAGTGTAACTAAATTTACCAATGTTCTAGAATGCTTTGTATTGTGCATTTATGGGATAGTAGTCGGTGTTTTTGAGCTGAACAAAATCTGAGGGATGAATAAGGAACATTTACTCATATAAGTTAAACCTTGGGTCTCAGAAGAGTCTTCTCTGGCTCCTAGTTGGGCCAGATCACCTTGATGTCAAGGTCATACCCTGCCTGCTCACACTCACCACACCTTTCTAGTTGATACTAAGAAAGCCATACTTAGCTTCATTCACTATCCACAATTCTCCTGTCTCCTCCATCCACATAGCGTTTAGCCAAAAACAAAAATTGGCTTCGAGGTGTAGGGTCATTGATGAAACACATACTTAACATATGGGAGACTAAATTTAATTAAGTACAAGCATCCCAAAGAACAATATAGCTAGGCTTGATGGCTCATACCAATAATCTAAGCACTTGAACATTATCTGAGGCCAGCCTGGGTAACATAGCAGACCTGTCTGGAAAGAAAAAAAAAAAGAAATATAGAATTTGTTGTAACTAAAATGAATTGAATCTTTTTGAGACTCACCATGTGGCGTGGAAATCACTTTACATACTAGGCTGGCCTTGAACTCATATCCTCTGCCTCTGAGTGGTGGGATTAAAGGTGTTCCCCCACTGCTGCCTACTAATTGAATCTTTAAAATGGGTTATTAAGTAGGTTACTTGAATGTTTTCATAGTTTCCAGTGAATGAATGTATACTTAAAGTGATGTTCCCTGCTTACTGTTTTGTTTATAATGCAACCTCAGTGGCTCCTAATAGTTGTGACCGCCAGTGTTAGCTAGTTGTAAACTGATTTGTGGTTTAATGGAATTTTTGAAATCTTAGGTATAATTTATATAGTGAAATGTCCAAATGCTAATGTGTGGCTGGATTAGTTTTGACAAATGTATGTTTTTACTGAGATGAAAGAATTAACATGCATATTGCTTAATTTGTGACAATGTTTTTTTGTGGTAGTTGTGTGTCATTTCTTCTAAATTAATGAAAGACTGTTCAAAACAAAGTAATAGCAAAGCCTTTGGGTTGGTAGATACCCTGTAGAAGTTACCTAACAGCATAGTTGATGTAGTTAGGACAGCTGCTGGTTGACATCTCTAGCTTGTTTTCTCCCATGGAGGACCCAGAATATCGCCATTCCCTAGTCTTATGACTAGTGAGAATGAGATGTGTTGTGGCTGGTTTTTAAGGTTTTTCTGTGTAGCCCTTGGCTGCCTTGGAACTCGCTTTGTAGACCAGGCTGGCCACAAACTCAAGAGATCTCTCTGCCTCCGCCTCCCAAGTGCTGGAATTAAAGGCATGCAACAAATTTTAGATTTGTTTCTAAATTTTTGTTGTGGCTGTTTTAATAAGGACTTGGAAAGTACTGTACGTAAAGGATTGGTTGAAGAGTGTTTCTAAAGAAAATGGAAAAGGCAAAAACCAAACTGTATCTGAACCTAGAATTGCATAATTTTTTATGTTAGCTGCTTTTCAGATAAAAGATTTTGTTAAACCAAATAGTTTTATCTTGTTTTTGATACAGAATTTCATGTAGTCCTGGCTGGCAAAACCTGGCTTCTGCCTGGCAGCTAACTTGAAAGGCCATGGCCACTCCTGGCTTCCAAATGGGTTCCAGCTTTTAAATGCTTTATATAAGTTGATAGGATTATGGTAAAAGATACTGCTTCCCACCTTTGTATACCGTACAGTGATTTGTTTTGAGGTGTAATTCCTTTTTATTTATAGGATTGATAAGCACTGTTGAAATAGGGAATGTGATGCTGGAGAGGTGGCTCAGTGGTTAAGAGCACTCACTGGCTGCTCTTCCAGAGGTCTTGAGTTCAGTTCCCAACAATCACAGTGGCTCGCAGCCATCTATAATGAGATCTGGTGCCCTCTTCTGGCCTGTAGGCACACATGGAAGGAATGTTGTATACATAATAAATAAATATTTAAAAGAAAAGAAATAAGGGAATAGTCGATAAACTTCAGTGTGGCTACATATTTTTCCTTTTATGTGCAAGAAGTTAAAAGAACCAGGCATGGTAGCACATGCTTGTAATTTAAATACTTGGAAGGTTGGGACAGGAGGTTCAAAGACAACCTGAGCTAAATGAAAGCCCCCCCCCCAATTGCTGATTAGTTAAGACTGACTTTTGTAAAAAAAAAAAAAATCTGAATTATATTCCCAGCACATATGTTTGATGGCTGATAACTCACTCTAGCTCCTCTGTGGTCCCCAGTACTCACTACATCCATGAACATAATGGAGAAGTAAATAAAAGGAAGAACAAGAGTCAAACTATCCAGGCATTATATACTCATCTCTTTTTAATTATTATAGCAATCCTGTAAGTTGGAAGTTTTATATGAAAATAACACCTGGTATATGACAGATATTTAAGGCCTTCTAGGGTGATTCTGGTGTCAAAATACAGGAACAACCCTACTATACTATGTAGGGTTTTAATAGCTGCTGCCTCTCTGCTCAGCTAATTTATCCCCATGTTTTCTAGACCTGTATCTCTCAGTGAGTCTCTTGTAATGGCTCATTCCTTTATTCTCAGCACCTGGGAGGCTGTGGCAGGTGGATCTCTGGGTTTGAGGCTAGCCTGATCTTCAGAACCAGTTCCAGGATAAACAGCTACACAGAGAAACCCCGTCTCACAAAATCAATGGATTTTTTAAATTTATGTGCTCACAAGATGTAGTATTAGGCAGTGAAGTGCTAGAAACTACACTGTAACCTCATGCAACCAAATCGTTTGGAGGGGCTTGGTGGGGGAAAGGATCTAAAACATGTAAAAACACTAACACTGTTGTGCGTTCCTACAATGCTGTGAGGGAAAGAACTAGGTCTTAATAGGTTCTTAGCATGGTTTGTGACTATAAAGGTACTTACTCTGGCTTCATTGTATGTGTTAACTTTTTTTGTTTGGTTTGGTTTGGTTTGGTTTGGTTTGGTTTTTCGAGACAGGGTTTCTCTGTGGCTTTGGAGCCTGCCCTGGAACTAGCTCTGTAGACCAGGCTGGTCTCGAACTCACAGAGATCCGCCTGCCTCTGCCTCCCGAGTGCTGGGATTAAAGGCGTGCGCCACCACCGCCCGGCCTGTTTTGTTTTGTTTTTCAAGACAGGGTTTCTCTGTGGCTTTAGAGCCTGTCCTGGAACTAACTCTGTAGACCAGGCTGGTCTCGAACTCACAGAGATCCGCCTGTTTCTGCCTCCCGATTAAAGGCGTGCACCACCATCGTCCGGCTGTGTTAACTTTTTAATCCAGCTGTAGAAATAAATCTTAGAAGTATTTGATGTGTGTAGAGTTAAGTTCTTGAGTTTCTTAATGGTCTTCAGTTCCAATACGTATTAGACTAAGACAGGACAAAAGCTAATTGCTGATTTATTTACAAAGTAAAATGTAGCTGTGCTCTTTTTGCTTTGAATACAGTTAGAAAGAATCCATTGTCTCACTGAAATTTAGTTTTCTAGAGCCAGGTGTGGTGGCACGCACACGTAATACCAGAATTCCAGGCCATATGTAGTGAGACCTTGTCTTTAAAACTTAAAGGTTCTTAAACTTAATCACAAGGTTTTACTACTATGTTGGGCATTTTAATTTTCTAGGCTAACACGAAGAGTGTTTGCTGCTTTCAGTATTAGTGTAGTGCATGCTTTTATTTTTGTTTTTGGAGACGGGGCCCACACTGGTCTCAAACTCACAGAAATCCACCTGCTTCTGCTTCCCAAGTGCTGAAATTAAAGGTGTGCGCCATCGCTACCTGTTCTTTTTTTTCTTTAAGAAAATGTTAACAGGGCTGGAGAGATGGCTCAGTGGTTAAGAGCATTGCCTGCTCTTCCAAAGGTCCTGAGTTCAATTCCCAGCAACCACATGGTGGCTCACAACCATCTGGAATGAGGTCTGGTGCCCTCTCCTGGCCTGCAGACATACACACAGACAGAATATTGTATACATAATAAATAAATAAATATTAAAAGAAAAAAGAAAATGTTAACAGTGGATGAAATAGAGGTAGTATAAGTTAGCCCCATGTTTGTGTTGTATTTAAATGTAGAAGAAAAAAGTTTACAGGAGAACTTCTAAGATGGTGTCTTGTCAGCTCTTACCTGAAATTGAAAAACTTGTAGTTATATTACAAGTGTCTCATACATTATACTTGGTAAAAACATTGGAAGAACCTGGAGTGGGGTGCATGCTTTTATATGAATGTCTCTCCATTTTATGTTCTTCACATTCACTAAGAACAAGGATCATGTAGGATAGGGTATTGGACTCACGGAATTTTCCTAGTTCTGGAATTAAAGGTGTGTGCTACCATGCCAATCTTCTCTTTTCTGTTCTTTTTATGCCTTTTAGTATTTAATTGATTGAGAGCCTGGCGAGGGTGGCGCACGCCTTTAATCCCAGCACTCAGGAGGCAGAGCCACGCGGATCTCTGTGAGTTCGGCCTGGTCTACAGAGCTAGTGCCAGAACAGGCTCCAAAGCCACAGAGAAACCCTGTCTCGAAAAACAAAAAACAAAACAAAAAAAAAAATTGGTCTGCTGATTGGATTGTTTGTGTGGGATCTGTTGACACTGGATTTAAATTGTTCCTGACACCAAGTTCCACTTAGTGAAATCAGTGTTCCAGTTAAATGACTATTAACTGCCATTCAATCTCTAGTGATTGAAACTGTCTTGGTTAACGTAACACACTTGAACTTATAAGCGTACTTATATCACTTATTTATAATAAGTTATAGATAATAAAAAGCTTTTTCCTGTATCAGTGCTTACTGTGTACGAATGAGTTTAAAATAGGCACACTTCAAAATTTAGGGGTTTTTTTGAACATGTGTCACGAGCCAGGCAAGTGGTACCAGTAAGTTTGTCTTCCTCTGAAAAGGGAACAGTGTCTAGATCTCAAACTGAAATTGAACATAAGGGCACAAGTGTTTTCTTAAGAGGATAATGTGTAAGACAACCAGAAAGCCCTCAGCTACTTTCATTGGTCAGTATCTAATAAGTTAGGTGTTTCTATTTCTATTATAAAGCACCACGACCAGTAAACCCTTTGGGGAGGAAGGGGTTTATTTTATTTACAGTTCCATAGCACAGTTGAGGGAAGTCAGGGTAGGAACTTAGAGGCAGAATCTGATGCAGAGGCCATTGAGGACTGCTGTCTTGCTCAGGCTGCTTTATAGCAGCTAGGACCACCAGCTGGGTTGTACTGGGCCTTCTTACATTAAGAAACTGTGCCCCAGGCTTGCTCACAAGCCAGTCTGGTGGGGACATTTTACAGAGTGAGGTTCCTTTTTCCTTATGACTCTAGCTTGTGTAAAATAAACAAAAACAACAACACTAGCTAGCACAGTCAGATTCAAGGATAAACCCTGTTCAAGTTGTTTGAATCCAGTGAAGTAAGTAAGCCTTTCCTCAGATCTTTGCCACGTGTACTGGAGAGATAGCTCAAGAGTACTTGTTGCTCTTTCAGGGGACCAGAATTCAAGTATTAATAAGCTTAGTATTATCCAAGGTAGGGTGTTTGCTTGGCTTCTGGGAGTCCCAGGGTTTGACCTACAGCACCAAGAAAGTGATTATTAATCACTTTTGATTGGTGTGCAGAGATTGCTAGATTTTCCACTTCCCAATGAAGATGTGTATTTTTTTGCTTTGTTTTGAATACCTGCTTGAATTTTCTTGATGTTCAGTTGTCCACATTCTGTCCCATAGTAACACTTAGCAATATTTAAAGTAATGACAAAAACAGGCAAAAAAATCCAGTCATTGTCATTTTTGACAAACTAAGTAGTATGGTTAGAATCTGTTATTCCAGCCAAGAAACAAAAATGGGAAAAGTAGCCGGTATAAAATGGGTTTTTAGTGAATTAATTAACCTGTGAAGAAAATGAGGTAGCAGTGTGTATACCAACCACACTGGTTACTTAGTTTATTGTAATCTTTCGTCCTTTCACCAGACTCTAACTATGCTTTAATGTTTACCTTATTTCTAAAGTTTGGATCCTTGAAATTTTTGCTTTCTTAAACATGTGTTTCTTATTTGACATTCGTGTTGCATAGTAAACAGATGATCATGAAAGAAGATATTACTTGATTGTCTTGTTAGCGACTATAAACGTCAGATTAATAACTGCAGTAGCTTGAGTGGTGTACAGACTTTATGCTGATAGTCACAACTAATGAGAATTTGAGGGTACAGTAGACACATTACGCCCAGAAGAAAATGTTCCACAACACTCTGCCCTTCTATCCTTTCCTCCAGCTCTCCCATTCTTTTGGAATGCTCCCAAGCCTTGCAGAGCAGGATATAGAAATCCCAGTTAAGGCTTGCCTTTCAACAGTTCTGTTATCTCAGCTCTTTGACCGTTAGAAGTTTCTATAGTAAGCACATAATCTACTGCCTAAAGAATCCTCTAACCACAGCTGACAGCAGCGCTGGTGAGTGGACATAAAAATATTTAGAAGGCATTAGATAGGCACAGAGTCTCCAGTTAGCAATGTAATGTACGTGGAAGCTTCCCCACTAGGTAGGGCCCGTGCCTTCCCAAGCCACAGACTTTTACCCAAGCTTACAGTACCAGATGTGAATTCTTTACTGTGGAGTTAACTTCAAATCTAGACAGGAATAATTAGCCCCTTAACAGAACTGCCACTGCTGGATCTCATTTTCATACAAGTGTATACTGTATGTTTAATGCTCTCTTACTTAGATTAACTAAAGTACCTGAATATGGACTCTTGTTAGTAAAGGTCAGAAGTTAGAGCCAGCCGATTTGAGGTTTTATCTATATTTCTCTTGAATGTCACTTTTGGAATCTCCTGCAGTTCTGATGGATGGCATTAAAGAGATAATAGCATTGACTATCTGGACCACTAGTTAAGCAACCTTTTTAAAAAAGGAAAGAAAAGATTCCAGCTGGGCAGCTGTAGTGCACACCTTTAATCTCAGTCAGAAGGTGGATCTTCAAGGACAGCCAGGGCTACAAAGAGAAACCTTATCTCCAAAACAGGACGAAATATAGTAAACTGTATTTTCTAGGAAAATGTTCATGTTCTTTTGTTAATACTGATGTTTTAAAACCAATGCTATTGCTGGGCAGTGGTAAATGCCTTTCTTTAATCCCAGCACTTGGGAGGCAGAAGTAGGTGGCTCTCTGAGTTCGAGGCCAGTCTGGTCTACAAGAGCTAGTTTCAGGGGGCTGGAGAGATGGCTCAGCAGTAAGAGCATTGCGTGCTCTTCTAAAGGCCCCGAGTTCGATTCCCAGCAACCACGTGGTGGCTCACAACCATCTGTAATGAGGTCTAGTGTCCTCTTCTAGCCTGCAGGCATATATGTAAACAGAACATTGTATCCATAATAAATAAAT
>NC_022020.1:47373400-47381793 GCF_000317375.1 Microtus ochrogaster
CATAATAGAGCAAAATTGTAGAGAAGAAATAGCATTAAAACACTTAAGTAGTTTTCTAGGGATTGGCATTTAATGTTCTTGTTTGGTCTTTTGAGACAGGCTCTCAACTCACCCTATAGTTTAGGCTGACCTTAAACTTTGCCTCAGGCTCCTGAACACTAAGGTTATAGGCTTGGCCAACATTCTGATGTTATACCTTTAACACAGATTTTTTTTTTTTAAAAAAAGCCTTTTCTCTCCTTTTGAGGTTTTTAATGCATATTTCCAAATATGGTAACCTCTTGGCTTTAGCTTCTATTGGTGTTAACAAAGAAACTAAGCCAGTTTAGGCTTTTAAGTAATTTACTCCAGTTTTAGTTGTTCTGGAAACAGACTTGCTGTATATAACCAGGTTGGCCTCATATTGTTTGGGAAGAATTTTATAGACATCAAAATGTGAAAAAATTTTATGGTGATTATTTCTAGTCCTCACAAGAAAAGTTAATATTTTGAGTTATTGAGGAAATTTTTATATATGTACAGTATAACATAATAGTTAAAGTAATTTTTCTCTAACAGATAAATAGAATCGTGTGTCTATGCTATTCTTGAAGGACTAAACTAAGCAAAACATGATTCCTTTTCAAAGAAGGACAAATAATTGAAGGGGAGTTTGATGTGGAGGGAGTTGGGAGGTAATGACATGACAAGAGGCCTTTCTGAGGTGTGGTACAGCTGGTGGAGTCAGTTCTTCCATTACAAAGTTAGTCCAAGGTCAGGACATGATGCAGATGGCTTAAAATTGCTATGATGGTGAGAGTAGTTATGAAGTGGCCGTATGGGAGGGAAAGGGTTTTGTTACTCTTGAGCAGTATATTTAACCACTGGATTTGTCTTGTAAATAGTGCAAAGGTTCCCTTTTAAAAAAATGTAAATTTCCTTGTTGGAGCCAGAATCTCCCTAGCTAACTATGACTTAAAATTTAGCAACCCTTAATGTCCCAAGCTCTGAGATTATAGGTGTGTGCTTCCATGCCTAAGGAATACGTTGTAATCTTAGAAGTATTAAGTGATAATGTTTTTGCATTGACTCTCCCATTTCTTGTTTTTATTAGGTGGTATGGACAAGAAAAAGACTATAACGTTCTAGTCATGGATCTTCTGGGGCCCAGCCTTGAAGATCTTTTCAATTTCTGTTCAAGAAGGTTCACTATGAAGACTGTACTTATGTTAGCTGACCAGGTGTGTGAACTTTGACAGAAATAAAAAAACTGCAAAGTTATTTGTATAATGGTCAACATTTCACAGACCACATTGTTGTAAGCCCATGTGTCACTATTTCTCTTTAAAAAATTATAAAAGGATTGTTTGTTGTCTTACAGTAGTGTAGGGTTCAGGTGTGCTTTAGAAATGTGTTCCTCAGGCAATAGTATTACTTGCAGCATTCTGTATTTTTACTGTACGTGGTAGCACAGACTCTTAGAGTCCCAGCATTCAGGAGACTGAAGAGGGGTTTTGGATTCAGGGCCATCCTGGGTATTATATAAGATCCTACTCAGATGAACAAAGAGCTTAATTTTTTGTTTTTTTGTTTTTTAAATAAGGTACCAGAGTAACTAAAGGTGAAGCTTTAGCCAAATTAATACTTGAAGTAATAAAAGTCTGAAGCATGAATAATAGCATTGAAGCAACACTAGGACATTTTAGAAATGCCTAAGTTTGCCTTGTTTTGTGGCCCAACCTGGCTTCAAACTCCCTAGGTTTACCACTGAGAAAAATAGAGTAGAATAGTCCTTTCTAGGAACTAACTGAAAGTCAAAAAGAGAAAGAAAATATCTAGTCGAGGTTCTGTGGTATCATTAGCAAAAAATTGCTAAGGACTATAAGGCTTTCTTGCAATATAGCAATTATTCTTTTTCACTGTAGAACAGAGGCTGGTCTTGAACCCATAGAGATCCACTTGCCTTTGCCTCCTGAGTGCTGGGCTTAAAGGTGAATATCACCACATTCAGCAGCCTGTTTTAAATCATTAAAAACTAACAGAACAAGTCAAACACCACAAAAGTTTAGGCCTTGGTAGCCAGCATGCTTGAAATAAGGGGCTTTGTTCTTTTTGTTTTTCTAGTGCTGTAATTAATTGAAAGACTAGAGTACTTGAGAAATTGAGTTGCTGCTTTTGTCACTTAACTGTTTTTATCCCTTTTCTTTTTCAGATGATCAGTAGGATTGAATATGTGCACACAAAGAATTTTATACACAGAGACATTAAACCAGATAACTTCCTAATGGGTATTGGGCGTCACTGTAATAAGGTTAGTTAACTGCTCTTGGCATGAAAGAACAAAAGAGTAAAATATTGATATGAATTACTTTGATAAATTTTTGAATCTTTAAAAAGCTATAGTAATTATATTTGCTGTAATCTGCTTAAGAGATTGTGCTAGAAAGGATAATCAGCTAACTCTATTAACTTAGTGACTTGAAATATAGTCTCCAACTTAGCCCACTGAGGTTAGCTTATTTATGTGAAAATATGAAATTCCAAGGGCTTTAATCATCTGTACTTAACTTGGACAATTGTATCTAGTTTTCATTCACTTAAATAGTGAAAACATTTACCTTTAATCCTTCTTGAGTGGTATAAATCAGATTCTAACTTTATAGACTCTATAAAGTAGTGTGGGTTTGTAATATATGTGCTTGTGCCAGTATGGCAACCATTGACCCATCTGTCACTATGGCGTTAATCCTTGCTGGCTGAGCATGGTTGATACTGAGAATTCTTTAGTCCTTGGATTGGAGTATTTAAAAGAATAACTTTTGAGCCTGCTTCAAAAGTAGCTTACACTTTATTAATTGGGTTCCCAGTTGGGTGAGTTCTCCACCCTCCATGTTTTACAGAAAAATACTGACGAGTGATTGAATATTCATATAGCTAAATGAGTGCTTATTGGGGATTTCTGACAATGGGTTCTGTATACGGGGTGATTAGGTTGTAGTGACGCATGATTGCAGTTAGAAACTAATGATATTGAACTTTTGTCTGCAATGCTTAGTTTTATTGAGTGAATTGCTTTCTTTATTCATTCAATGTTGAGCTCGGGCAGACAGGCAGCATTGGCAATGCACGAAGCATGTTCCAATCTGATGATCTCAGAAATTCTCAACTTCAGGACAACTGTGGGGAGGGAGGGGGCTTTTTTTGTTTTTGTTTTTCTTTTCTTTTTCTTTTTGTTCTTTTGTGGTTTTTTGGAAGGAAACTTCCCATTTGTTACAGTCAGGGAATGTGGTGTTTTAGGTCCAGCTGTAAATGTTTACCTTTGTTTGCCTGTATGAATGCCAACTTGGAGCCATTATATTAGAACTGGTGTTGCTTGTTAATGTTGGTCTGACCAAGTTTTAGATTAGATTTTTCACTGAACTTCAATATATTGAAGGGTTTTACAGCCATGTAATTTGTCTTGCATTCCCAGATTTCATTTAAAGAAATGTGGCTTCTCTCTTTGAAGCAGCCAGGTTCTTAGTTATAATTCTAAAACCTGGTAATTGGTTGGAAGAAAAATTTGGCCTTATATTTTTCTCCTACAGTTTTGGCAGTTTGACTCTTCTTTTAGCCATTTCCCGGCCCTCTCCTTCCTGTTTTCTTACCCTTAAACACCCATTATCCCTACGTGGTCCCTGTTCTGCATAGTGACAGAGCAGTAAGTACATGGTTTTTGCCTTCACTTTAAACAGTGGCCTAGGTAGTAACACTTCACGCTCTTCCTCTCCCCCCTTATGAATAGTTGTCTTAATCACATACATGTCTTGGATTCCATGTTCCTTTTTTAGAATCTGTGTACTCCGTACAGTTAGTCAAATGATTTTTGTGGCACTGCTTATCTGGAGCTGTTTTCAGAGAGATTATTGGACAGAAGTGAAGTGTTTTATAGAAGATTCAAATATAAATGTTTCTCTTGAACACTTTAGTGTTTTGTTTCCGTAGTTTTTTTTTGTTTTGTTTTGTTTTGTTTTGTGGTTTTTTGTTTTTGTTTTTGGTGTTTTCTGTACTGTAGTTTGAAATTTCCCATTGTGTAAGACTGGTTCCTTCAGTCAGCTTGTACCAGTAGTTTATACCCACGGGGGATCAGGCTTGATGGGGTGGGAGCAGCTTCCGAGTTTGGCTTTTGAAGTTAAAATTTCTTACTTGAAAATTGTTCTGAATTTGATATTTAGGAGTAGCCACTCCAATCTTAGTGAATTTGCTCATCTCGTCCAGTAATCGGCCCTGCATGCTTTTAAAAATAAATTTTAAGGTGACTAAATGCCTTCTACCTCTTCCTTACTGAAGATTTTTCCCCCATTCATTCTTTTTTGGGGGAAGGGCAGATTGTGATAAAGATTGCAGATCCAAATTCCCCATTTTTTATTTAAAAATGAAAACGCCAAATGTCACCATTGCTCTCCCTGTTTCAGGCAGTGACACAGTCCTAGTGGCTTTAAAAACATAAGTATTCTAGAATTCAATGTTGTTGAGCTCATGATTTTTATTTGGAAACTGAGAAGCTACAGTGCTTGGTGGAAGAAGGATGGCATTTGGCTACCCTGTTCTTTCTCTAATGCCTCGGTGTTGCCTGTCTGCGCCGGCCATTGTTGCAATGTACGCAATACTGTTTGATGCACTGCCACCTCTATTGTCTGTTCAGTGTTTAGAATCTCCAGTGGGGAAGAGGAAAAGAAGCATGACTGTTAGTCCTTCTCAGGACCCATCTTTCTCAGGATTAAACCAGGTCTGAAACTGTCTCCTATTCCAACCTCAACCCCAAAGTCATGTGCTTTTCTTTCTTATTGTTTCGTTTTAATTACTTTTATTTAATTCTGGAGAATATAGATCTTGCTCAAGCACCTCTTACGTTGGCATTATTCAGACATACTTGGCAAACATGTAACATTACTAAGATATTTTTTGTGGCTTTTGCTTAAAACTTTAAAAAGCTTAGAGAAAACTTAAATGAAAATAAGATTGTCTTTGTTTTAGATCGACAGCATTGATATGAGGAAATACTGTTAGTTTAGTATTGGAACCTTTACTTTAAAAATAGACGAGATAGACTAGCTTTAAAAATGTGTTTGGAGTTGGAGAGCTTACTACACAGTTAAGTCTCATGTGCTATATTGACTGCTCTGCTGTACTTTCCTCTCCTTCCTTAAGAGCCTCAGGTAAGTAGAAGTCAGAGTTCACATCTAGGATTTCTCAGTGGTTGCTTAAAGAGGATTATACACTCTAGACTAGATTGTATTTATAACAGAATAGTGACAGTTGAAGGAAAAAACAAACTACCTGGACTACCTGAATGTATAACCCGATTTAGATTTGGGCAGGCTAAACCACCCAGTAATTTAATCACTTTACATTTTCTTTTACTTTTCTAGAAATTGTAGCTGTGCCCTCCATGTGAATTTGTTTTTGGTTTTATTTTGAGGCCTGGTCTCTAGCCCTACATTGGCCTGAACTTGATAAGTAGATCAGGTTGCTCTCTCAAACTGAGAGTCATCCTGCCTCTGCCTCCAATTAAAGGTGTATGCCACCAAGCTTGATCCAATGAGTTTTTATAGACAAAGGAACATTTACTTTAGGACGTGAATTTTGGTGCTTCTGGAACCCACAAGTCTATAATTTGATACCATGTATCTTGAGAAGACAATATTGGCATAAATAACCAAAATTGAAGAAATAAGCAATCTGGCTTAATTGCCTAAATTACCTTTCATTTATTTTCTTCACTGCCTCTGCTTTGGTTTTGCATTTTGTTGTTTTCATTACTCTCCAGGGGGCAAGCTCCTCCTGCACAAAGGGTTTCAAGTACTCAAGAGTTACCTTATCCCAGAAAAGAAATGCCAACCATTGGATTGAGTGTGGTGGCACATGCCTGTAATTTGGTAGGAGGAGGAGGATCACAGCAAATTCAAGGCCAGGACTAGTTACACAGGGAGTTCCAGGTAACCCAGGCATACTGAGACCTTCTTTAAAAATAATTCCAAACAGAGCTTACTGCTATGGCTAAATCTTGGTGGAGTAAGAGTGCATAAGTTAAATTGGTCTTTACAGGAAGAAACTTTAAAAACTTAATATCCTCAGTTTTACCCATTCATCTGTATATTTTGCTTACATTTTGTAGCATAACAGCTTGATAATCTAAAATGCTTTACTATTCTGTTTATATTATACGAGCTAGTTAGGTTGCAAATAATTAATTCACGTTCTCAGAAAGGTAGTTTGTCCCAGTCATGAAAATTGCCCGAGCCTCTGCAGATGCAACCCTTCTGCTTAACTGGCACTGACTTTCCTTGTTTGGTTCTTTTTCTTTCTGTAGTTTGTTTAAAGATTGGAGCATTTGAGGAGTTAGTATTTTGCCTGTTTTTTTTTTTTTTTTTTTTACTGTTTCCTCATTTTTGAGTACTGAGCTTCTTGAATCTTTGGTTGTTTACACAGAATCCACTAACTGAGTTGTGAATGGAGATTTAGCTTTGAGTAGCAGCTGCCAGATATAATCCACATTAGCACACTTCCTCTTCTCTTTGAAGAACTGAAGGGAGTAATCCAATGACCTAAGAATTGTTTTCAGTGCCTTCACACTTAATATTCTTTGTTGTTTTTCTGTTTTCAGTGTTATTCTCAAGAACTATGTGCTTGTTTACTGATAACTGGTTTTCATATTAAGAGGAATGTGCAGTGTGAGCTAAATGCATTAAAATACTTTGCTGTATTTCTAAACAACTTGATTGCTAGAGAGTTTAATATTAGAGTTACAGGGCTTTTGTTGTCCACCTATATTATCACTAGTAATTTGGTTTTTATAGTAAACCAAATGAAAGTATAGGCATAATAGCTGGCAGAAGCAGGGTTTGTTTTGTTTGGTGAAACAGGCTTTTTTTTAAAATGTATCCCTGGCTAGCCTGGAACCTTCCTAGTAGACCAGGCTGGCCTTGAAAGAAGAGATCTGCCTGCCTTTGTCTTCCAAATGCTGGAATTAAAGACCTGTGCCACCAGGCCTCACTGATCTTAATATGAATAGATGATTTGTTTACTTGTAACATGAATTTTAAAAGATTACCATAGCAGTTTTCTAAAACATCAGATTCTATAATTGGTAAAAGAGACCAATATAGTGGTTTAACCAAAATAATAAAATGTGGGTGTAATTAGAAGAGACACAGTAGTCTCATTGCACACAGATACGTGAAGCTTGATAATGATGATAGGATTTTATTATAGTATGGCAAGTAGGGTTTTTTTGTATAAAAGTTAAAGTTTCAGATACATTGGTAAAAGAATGAATTTTGTTGCCTTTCATCAAAAAATAAGTTTCCTTTTTAAAAATTCAGTTTTGTAGATTAAATTTGAATTACTTAGAAAAAAAATGTGCTGTTTTTCCTCCCTGGCTACCATATAGATTATATACAAGTAAACATTTTCTCCTAAAATGCTACTGTGGCTTTGGGTTAGCTCGTTTAAACAGATGATTTGAAAGCCACCTTAATTTAAATGCTGTACTTTTAATTTTAATTTTCGGGTGAACATACTTTATTTTTTAGATATCTTACGAAACAATGTAGTGCGTGCTCTTGTTTTTTTTATCTTAAAAATGGTTTATTTTTATCAGACTTCAAGGATTATGTCCTTTAAATAATTAGCCTTTTATTAGCATACTGAAGAGTGACCTCTGAGAGAAAAGAGTCCAGAAAGCTTGTACATAAATTTTGGAACATGCTTGTTTTACCCATTAAAAACGGGCTTTCAAATTTCCTGTGGTTAAACAACATTCTTGACAACTCTGCCTTGGGGGACATGTGTGTGTACGCATATACACACACACACACACATACTCACTGTGTGAAGAGAGGCTGCTATGTATATAAGAACTGGGCACGTCAAGTTAAATAAATAAGGGTAATGGTTGGGGGTTACTTGCGAAGAATAGTAAAGTCTTACTGGGATGTTAAATCTATTATCTGTTCATTTTATATTTCATTTTGATATTTGGATATACTTGTTTAATTGAAAAAAAGGCTAGAGGCCTAATTTCTCTTTGTTTTTCTTTTAAAGTTATTCCTTATTGATTTTGGTTTGGCCAAAAAGTACAGAGACAACAGGACAAGGCAACACATACCATACAGAGAAGATAAAAATCTGACTGGCACTGCCCGATACGCTAGCATCAATGCACATCTGGGTATTGAACAGAGGTGAGTCTATCAAATCCATAGTGGAAGCAAGCAGTTGATGGCTTTTCTTAAGTTTGTATTAAAGTTTCTTAGTGTCTTTTTTTTTTAGTTTCTTAGTGTCTTAAGGATCTTAAGGATGCTTCTTATCTGAGGGTTAAGAAATTGCTTATTGTTGTACAGAGGTGAGTCTATCAAATCCATAGTGGAAGC
>NC_022020.1:47381893-47419739 GCF_000317375.1 Microtus ochrogaster
TTTTTTTGGTTTTTCGAGACAGGGTTTCTCTGTGGCTTTGGAGCCTGTCCTTGAACTAGCTCTGTAGACCAGGCTTGTCTCGAACTCACAGTGTACCTTTTGCTTTTAACTAGTGCAGAAAAGCCAGCTAAATTAATGGCATCTTTTATTTTCTTTCTTGAAAGTTGTCTCTAGTCTAGAGAGTTAAATGTCCAGTATGGTGATACATGCCTGCCGTCTTAACTGTAGGAGACTGAAGCAGGGTGACTGTTAAGAATTCAAGGCCATTCTTGGCTATATGACAGGTATTGGCTAAGCAGGGTCCACATTGTGAGACCTTATCTAAAAAAAAAGATGAAAAAACAAAAGCCTATTAAACATGGAAGTTGGAAACATAATTAGTATTGACATCTCTGCGGTTTCACATATACCTACTTTTTTAAGTACTGATCTTCGGCGTTGTGTATTTTAGTGTTATGACTTGTGCTTATCACTGGAGTTGGCAGTGTGAACCTGGGAGAATGGAGCCTAAAAATGGGGAAGACTAAATTTTCATGCAGTAGCTAGCTTTATTCAGAGGCATCGGACAATTGATACTCTGAGGGTTAAGATAAGTCACATAAGTATCCAGTCACAGCGACAAACCGCACAAGCAGCACATGGCAAAAATGTTTTTCCATGGAGGCATATAAACAAACAATAGCCAGTTGTGATGAATAATCTGAATAAACTCATCACAACTGTCCCCTAAGGGGGGGCGATGACGAAAGTGCATTCCAAGAACAGTTCCATGTCTTTGAAGAAAACTGAGATTGCAGTACTCTTCTTTACTTAAAAACACTTGAATTCTCCTTACATGACTCCATTCTTCTACCGTGTTCCAATAACTTGAGTTCCAAGGGGTGGGAAGGATCCATGGGTCACTTTTACAAGGAAAGTACTGTAACAGTACTGAGCTTTGTGGCTCATGCCTGTAATCCCAGCGCTTTGGTAGTCTGACAGGATTAGGTCTAAGTTTGAAGTCAATCTCAGGACAAATAAAAATTATGAGATTTGTAATAAACCAAAATGTGATTGGTAGACCATGATCTGTCTTCCTGTTTTTGTTTTGTGGTGGTGGTGTTTTTGAGTTCCTTTTAATTTTCGGTTAGTGTTTTCTCACTAACAGAAACAACACAAAAAGTTCTCTCTATGGGTTGAGATGTGGGAAGAGAAATAGTAATTTCTGAATACTCTGAGATGCACAGTGATTGATTACATTCACTTTGTGGATCTTAAAATATTACCTATCGAAATAGTCCAGGAAAGGGTATTTCCTGTCACTGGATTTATTTCTCTTGGCGCATGTGCATTAAGTGTGTATACACTTGTGAGCTTAGCTTTTTTGTTTCAGCATCTGTAGAAGATCTTTAGGAGTTAAACTTTAAGATATCTCATACTACTTGTTTTTCATTAGTCATTAGCTTTTAGAGTTAGCTAGCTATATTTCGTTCTTTAAGTTCTCTGACAACCTTGTGTAGTTAGCCAGTCCATTTTGAACTTTAATACTCTAATTACCTAATTATGTAAGACACTCAGTAGTCTTTATTGTCATTTGTGAACATTGTTTCTTATATGTACAGAACTTAGTTTTTATATTTTTCACTATCTGGTTCATAAAATAACATTCTCTTTTCTAGTCGCCGAGATGACATGGAATCTTTAGGATATGTTTTGATGTATTTTAATAGAACCAGTCTGCCCTGGCAAGGGCTAAAGGTAAATCAGACTCAAATTACTGGGGATTGTTTTTGTGTATCTTATCTGAAGGAAAAATATGAGACAGGTGATCCCAGAACTTGGGGAGTGGTATTGGGCCCAGAAGATTAAGAGTAACCTTAGATGGCATTCATAAGTAAAGAACCAACCCTTCCATCTCAGGGGAAGGACCGTTGAAAGGGGAGAGTAAAAAGAAAGTAAATACTGTGGAGGTGGTCCTTTAAAGTGTTTTCCAGATCTGAGTTTCAGCCAAAGTTAATTTGTTGTCTTTAATTGGGGGGAATAAATTAACCATTTCAGTAAGAAATTAGTTAAGAGCAATTGTTAAACCTGAAGGTAGTGTTCTTGTGCTGGTTCTAATTGGTGACAGCCTGCCTTAATCTAGATAAAAGCATCATAAGCACAGGGCTTGTGATGTTGAAGTGTGCTTTTGAGAGTGTGTAGAATAAATGTAGAATTTTTAATAGCTATTTTAAACCTTTAAAGGAAAATAGTGCAGTGCTCAGTTCTTTAGTGAGTAGCTTTATCTGATATGGACTTGATTCCATGTATTCTTTGCTTAGCTCTCACATGCTGAATCTATATATTCTGTCTAGTGAGTTCAACTGCATTTCTTTAAGATTAAATCCGTCTGTGAACTACCTTTTACAGGCTGCAACAAAGAAACAGAAATATGAAAAGATTAGTGAAAAGAAGATGTCCACTCCTGTTGAAGTTTTGTGTAAGGTAAGTGTACATGATGAATATTCAAAAATAATTCACATGATCAGGTGTAGGGGTACACACCTTTAATCACAGCACTTGGGAGGCAGAGCCAGTCTGATCTGTCTAGACAGCCAGAGTTTGAGTAGTAAGACTTGTCTAAGTAAATAAAAACTGGAGAGACACCCCGCCATGCTCAAAGGCATGTGCCATGCTAGGTGTGGTGTCATAGTTGTGCCTTTATCCCAGCATTCCAGACTCAAGAGTCAGGAGTTCAGGGCTGTATAGAGAGATCCTGTCTCAAAAAAACAGAAGTAGTATTTGCTGCTCTTACAGGAGGTACAAGTTAAGTTGCCAGCATCCACATTGAGTGGTTTATAATCACTAGTAACTCAGGCTCCAGACTTTTCTTGCTTTTATCCTCTTTGGGCACCAAACACATATGAAGCAGGTACAGTGTGCATATATTCAGCGGAATGGCACAGTGAGAAGATACCTGCCATCAAGCCCGATAGCCTCAGTTTGATATTTGAGATAAGCGGTGGAAAAAAACCAACTCCCACAAGTTCTGTTCCACATGCATGCTATAGCACATGTATCCATACACATATGTAGTGCACACATAAAGTAAAAAGTATTCACTTTAATAAAATAAAAAAGCAGGGTTTCTCAGTAGGGATGGAGCCAGTTCTAGAATTCAGTCTGTAGACCAGGCTGGCCTTGAACTCAGACCCACCTGCCTCTGCCTCCCAAATGCTGGGATTAAAGGTGTGCACCACCGCCTGGCAAAAGAAGCAAATCCTACATTAACAGACATCCGATCTCAGCGTAGGGGAAAAATTACCCTAGTAATTTTCTTAGACGAAAAAAATCAGTTGTTTTTGTTATTACCTGCAGAAAAAAATTCTGAATTGTGCTATAGAAAAAGGTGGTTTCTTTCACAATTGTCATAGGGTTTCTATTGCTGTTATGTAACAAACACTGTGACCAAAAGCAGCTTGGGGAGAAGGCTTTTGTTTCATTTTAGAACTCTCAGGCCGTACTCATCTCTGAGGGAAGTCAAAGGGAGTTTAAGTCTGGAACCTGGACTAAGGAGCTAAAGCAGCCAGTGGAGGGCTGCTGCTCAGTGGCTTACTCCCCAGTGAGAAAGGGCACTCCTACAGCAATTGTTAAATCAAGAAAATGATTCAATCTGCTGGGGGCATTTTCTCAAGTTAAAAGAAACTAGCCAGGACATGTATTTTCCTTTGATTTTCCTAACTTGGTGTTTTTGTTTTTCACTTTTTTAAATGTTGACTCAATAGGGGTTTCCTGCAGAATTTGCCATGTACTTAAATTACTGTCGTGGGCTGCGCTTTGAGGAAGCTCCGGATTACATGTATCTGAGGCAGCTATTCCGCATCCTTTTCAGGTCAGTTGTTAATCCCTAGTGGCTGCAGAGGCTGAAAGATGGCTTAAGGAGAGCATACTAATCTTGTAGGCAACTCAGATTTGGTTCCCATCACACACGTTGGGCAGCTCGTAACCACTTACCTGTAGCTTCACAGGATCACATAACCTCTGGCCTTCAGGGGTATTTGCTCGTGTACAATTGCTCCTCCTCCCACCCCCAGTGTGTGTTTTACATATGCTAATTAGGAATAATTTTTGCCCCATCCTAGTGGCTGCATATACAGAATGACAAATCCCTAATCTAAGGCTCAATGGTCACAGGCTATGAGATTGTATAACCTTGGAACATCAGAAGCTGCACCCATAAAATCTCACCAACCTGACAGCTTAAATTAAAGATTGCTGAGAGCAGGAGAAATTGTCTTCCCCAGGGAAGAGTACACTAGGTGGTTATGCGATACCAAGTAGTCAGCACTGAAAACATACAGAACGTTACACATACTGAGCAGATTGTACTCATGGATGAGAGAGAGAGAGAGAGAGAGAGAGAGAGAGAGAGAGAAACAGCAGTTCATGAAAAATGGTTATGGTTTCTTTTTTCTTCAAAACAGGGTTTATCTTTGGTGACTGTCTTGGAACTCTAAACCAGGCTGGCCTCTAACTCACAGAGAACCACCTGTCTCTGCCTCCCAAGTGCTGGGATTAAAGGCATGGCCTGTCTGGTTTATCATTTATTTGTTTGTTTGTTTGTTTGTTTGTTTGTTTGTTTGTTTGAAAGAGGGTTATATAGACTTTTTTGGAGAGAGGAAGGGAAGGGAGAAGTTAATGTAATTATATTAATCTCAAAATAATTTTAGAAGTAAATGGTTTTTTAAAAATTGTTAAACAGTAATTTCAATCGTACAGAAACCTATTCAGTACCAAATAAAGTGTTAAAAGCCAGAAATGTGGTACATGTGTTTAATCTCAGCTCTTAGGCAGAGTTCCAGGCCAGCCAGGGCTACACAGAGAAACCTTGTCTTGAAATTATGTGTTCCTTCTCTCAAGAAAAAGAAAAGGGCATTAAAATATAGAATCTGCCAGAGGGCTACAGAGGCTCCAGCACTTAGAAGATAGAGGTAGGATTGGGAGTTCAGGGTTATCATTAGTTCCAGAAATGATGTCCCGAGATACTAACACCATCTCCCTCACAAAGCTGCCAGTTGTGTGCATGCTCCCCAAAGAGGTGCTAAATGAATCTTTCTAGGTAATTGACTTATTCTGGGTTTTTTTGTTCTTATTGTTAGTTCTGTTTTGTTTTTCTATTTCTAGTATGCCCCTATGGAAGTTTCTGTTTTGATTTTGTTTTTTAGGACAGGGTCTCACTATGTAGACCAGGCTGACCTTGAACTCAGTAGATATCTGTCTTACTGAACACTGGGGTTAAAGGCTTGTGTCACTGAAAATTTAAAAGGCAGTTTTCTTTTTGAAAAAATTTTTTTTAATTTAATTCACCAGACCAGAGTGGCTAACGTTTTCCTTTCAGTTGTGACCATGTGAGAAGTAAATAATTACTTAAAGTTATTTACAAGAAGAAAAATCTTAGAGGTTACCATGCTTATGACAAAATAAAGAGGATCCTTGGAGCTGGAACCAGTGATGCTTTCCCTTAATCTCAGCCTTCTGGAAATAGGCAAACAGATCTGATCTTGGAGAGTTCTAGGCCAACTGGAGCTACATAATAGGAAAAGAAATGCCCTTGACTGTCTTGAGAAGTGAGTAGGCTGGACGGTATTGAAAGGTTAATGTGGCATTTTATTTTTCAGGACCCTGAACCACCAATACGACTATACATTTGATTGGACGATGTTAAAGCAGAAAGCAGCACAGCAGGCAGCCTCTTCCAGTGGGCAGGGTCAGCAGGCCCAAACCCCCACAGGCAAGCAAACTGACAAAACCAAGAGTAACATGAAAGGTTAGTAGCCAAGAACCAAGTGACGTTACAGGGAAAAAAATTAAATACAAATTGGGTAATTCATTCATTTCTAACAGTGTTAGATCAAGGAGGTGGTTTTAAAACACATAAAATTTGGCTTGTATTAAAAAAAAAAGACGTCCTTGGAAAATTTGACTACTAACTTTAAACCCAAATGTCCTTGTTCATATATATGTATATGTATTTGTATATACATATATGTGTGTATTTATATCATTTCTCTTGGGATTTTGGGTCATTTTTAACAACTGCATCTTTTTTACTCATTCATTAACCCTTTTCCAAAATAAATATTTGGTGTTGGGAATATGGTATTGCCAATCAATCCAAAATCCTAGACCTAACACTTGTTGATTTTTAATACAGAATCTGGTTAGCCATGGTATTTTGACTTAATTTCAGACTAACAGTGTTAAGATATTTATACATTGTTTGTTTGCATGCTAATGCTTTAGCATTTAATGGGAAAATGTGAACATGATCTAATTTTAATAGGTGAGTCTTGGCATTGCCTTCAGCATGTCTGTCTTCTCAATTGCAGAGCACCTTGTTAACTGCAAAGCTCCGCATATCTTCCTAAATCAGAAATTCTCTCTGCTAATGAACTATGGCAGATCTTAATTTCATGATGATCCTTTAAAGGAGTGCTTTATTGAAATGCGAAGGAACTTTAGGTACTAGGGTTCATTCAGTGTGAAATTGAAGCCTGCAGTTAGACCTTGTCAATTGAAAATAACTGAGGCAAATGCCATTAAACTGCTAGTCTGTCTGTCTCTTTCTGGCACTTTGAGTGCTTCTAAGGAGTAGAACTGTCAGAGCACACCCTCACTTCCTAATCCCGGTGCCTTAGAGTTCAACTCCTGCTTCCATGTTGTCTCCCCTTCTGGGGCTTACCTATTGATGCCTGCCTGCTTTGTGCACGTGCTGGGCAGGTAAGCTTTGGTTTTTGGTTTCTTGTTACTTTATTTCTGAAAGACTGCTCTAGTCTGAATGTGGTTTTCAAATATTAGTATTTGTTAATATTAGTAATATTCTGTATTTTTAGTGTTGCATTTAAATAATTTTTTTAAACTTGAAAATAGATTTTAGGCCGGGTGTGGTTGCAAATGCTTTAATCCAAGCATTTGGGAGGCAGAGGCAGGCGGATCTCATGAGTTCGAGGCCTGCCTGGTCTACAGAGTGAATTTCAGGGCATCCAGGGCTACATAAGACCCTGACTTTGTTAAGAACAGTTTTTTGTATCTGAGGAACATTTGAAGAAATGGAATGAACTGATGTCCATCCTTGTCCCAGCAGCTCAGTAAAGTTGAGGGGCTTCCTTTCTGTGTTTCTGTATTTGGGAAGGATTGAGTTGAAGATTTGGCAGAGGAGGGGTTTCGATGATGAGGCCTGAGCTAAGCGGTTGCTCAGGGTGTTTTTATCCTCTGTACTTTAGTTGGGACTTGGATACCTCCTTTGTCTCTTAATACTGTGTAAGTAATCTTCCGTTGAAGTAGGTGGCAAGTATTTGTGAGAAGTGGAGAGTCTCTTAACTAAGATACTAAGCAATGACTATGTTTGCCTTTTTCATGAAATGAAGCCATTTATTTATTTATTTATTGCCAAAAGCTGGCTGGGATAATAGGATCCATCACAAATTGTAGCTTCTAGAACTGAAATTGAAATCTCATCTGGCCTAGAACATTTTTCTTCAGGCATTCAGCAGCCTTCAGAAAGAAGTATTTTCATTTTGACCTAGTTTCATTGTTCTAATTTCCTATGTGTTTCTTACTCAATATAAAAGCAGAATTTTTGTCCTGCTTTATCCAGGTATTAAAGACGAGAAGTTGGATCCACTGAGTTAGTATGTTTCCTTGGAAAAGAAAAGTGATTAAACTTAAGTTTAAGCTGCCTTCTGTATCGTAACTTTTTCATAAAAGTAACTTAAATCATAAAACAGTTACAACATCAATAGACACAGTGGTCGTGCAAATTATTACATGTACATGAACCTACAGTGTTCTGAAATAGGAAATTTTCAGTAAATACCTTAATGACTGCTTTCAAAAGGTACATTTCTAAGACGAGGTTTAGTGACATGAATGCTTATAGTCTTAGCTACTGGGAGGTTGAGATGAGGATTGCTTAAGTTAATGACCAGTGTTCCTTCTCAAGGGGGGGGGGGATGGGTTACCAAGAGGGTTTTTGTTGTTTTTTGGGGGTTTGTTTTATCTTTATTTTTTACCTTGAGCAAAATACTGTTTGCCACTAAAATACGTCAGTCTGGGGCTAGAAAGTTAGCTAAATTGGAAAGTGCTTGCTTTGTATGAATGTGGACCTCAGTTCAGGTCTCTAGAACCTCCATTTTAAAAGCCAGCAAGGACTGGGAAGTGTTTGGCACACACCGTAAATCCCAGCACTTGGCATAGAGCAAGCAGATTTCTGTGAGTTTGAGGCCAACCTCAAAATGGTGAGACCGGAGACTCTGTCACAGCAACAAAGTTAGCAAGCTGTTATGAGGTTTGCTTGTACGTCCAGCCCCGGCTAGCAGGGTGGAGACAGGCAAAACCTTGGGACTTTCTGGCTGGCCCTATAAAGCCTAATCAATAAGCTCTGACCTAGTGGAAGACCCCAACTCCAAAAAATAAAGGACATCAGAGGAACCACCACCAGACTTGACTCTTGACCACGACCTGCACAGAGATGCACAACAAGCTGTGCCACTACCCAGAATATACAGTAAAAGAGGTGGATTTTCGACTCCTTAATGTTCGTGAATTTAGTGTTCGTACAGAAAGCTAAGAAAAATGCACATGCCCTAAGAGTGGTATGAAATAAGCATGAGAAAATTAGTCTTAGACCCTCTGCCACTCACATTATATAGGTGATTCCAAAATAGGATGTATAAAACAACACTTAGTTTCTGCTACTTTAGCTTTTGATCTCATGGAATCTTCAATAATGGTAACATCATATTATTTCTCAGCTCAAAAATTATAGAAAGTAGCCAGGCAGTGGTGGTACGACCTGTAGTCCCAGCACTTAGGGGGCAAAGGCAGGTGGAGCTCAGTGAGTTCTAGGACAGCTAGAACTGTTACACAGAGAAACTCTGTCTTGAAAAATACAAAATGAAACAAAAAAATTATAGCAGGTGGTGACTCATAACCTTTAATCTGAGACTTGGGAGTAGAAGGATGGATCTAGTTGAGGATCACTCTGCCTATATAGTGAGACTCTCAAAGACCAAAATAAAATGAGTAAAAGATACCCCCTTAGGACATACATATTATAGCCTCCTCCCCTTTTGATGAGAATCTCATATGCTTGTATATATCAATGAATTCAGTTCATAAATCTTTAGCAATCAGGCCTCTAAAGGTTCTCTTCTGGAAAGATCTTCTAAATGTTGGCATTATTTTTTATAGTTCTTTAGGGTTTTGTGAGGGTTTCTGTTTTTTTGACTACTCGGCAGTTATTTTTTTAAGCGTATGTTTCTTTCATAGATATTACAGAAATTTCTAGCCACTTAGAGTGTTTAAGTGTTCTTAAAAATCTTGATCATACTGGGTGCGCACCTTTAATCTCAGCACTTTGGAGGCAGGCGGATCTCTGTGAGTTCGAGGCCAGCCTGGTCTACAAGATCTAGTTCCAGGACAGACTCCAAAGCTACAGAGAAACCCTGTCTCAAAATATGTAAAATATATTTTATATATATATATATGCTCATTTAGCTAGTGTATGTTTCTTATGTCATAGGTGGATTCTCTGCTCTGATAACTTTGCATTAGGCCTTTCAGTTACTGCATTCCAAAGCCAATCAAGACCAAGAGAAAGGATTTCTCCTAATGTCTTAGACTTTTTCTTACAGTGCTGAAGTGCCCCTAAGATTGAATTTTTTGCTTCTCTTTGTATAGCAAAGAAAAGATGAAAAACTTCTCCCTCTGAACATTTGACAATCCATTTAATAAGTATTCTTCTACTGTTGATGATTGTCAGAAAGGTACTTGTTTATGACCTAGAAGAGACAAATATTTTATGAACATTTAAATAATTCAGTTAGTTCTGATAACCCACGAGTAGCTGATGCAGTAGAACAAGTTTGAGAGTGGCCTTGACCTAAGACTTAAGTGTTTTCCCTCACACTAACCTACCTTTGTCAGTGATCCCCAGAAGCCTAAAGGGCTTTACCAGTAATGTGTAGTTTAACATTTTCTGACTTCACCAACTGCTGCCAGGAACACAGCTGATAATTCAGCAACTTAACCCAAAACAGGAAAGGGAAGACCTAGTGATGCCTGGAGAAACTGACTTACCCTCAATACACTCAGTCCAAAGAAGACCTGGGAACTGAATCTTTGCTGAAACCTGGGATTTTCGTCAGCTTTTCTCATTGTGGACAGTAAAACTGAAGACAGCGACAAAAGAAACGAAGAAAGTGCAAGAGACCTTCAAGGCTCCCTGGGCCTGTTAACTCTCAGCTCAGGTTCTGTGATGGCTGTCAGAAGGCCTGGGAGAGCGCTGTGTAATGCCCACCATCTGCCAGTTGGGACAGATTCCTTTGTAACAGGTATGTTCAGCTTAGCGACTGTGGAAACTATTAGAAAATGAATCTGAGTAGAGAAGACAGTCATTCAGATTGTTTTTAGTCTGTTGGTCCAATTTAAGGAGGAATTGAACCTGTCACACATAAATTGCCGGTGTGCAATCAAAAATACTTTCATCTTTCACAGTGTTCATTTTGTAGAGCAGAATTTGTTAGTTTCGTACATACTGGCAGCTTAATTCAAAATTCACCTAGCTTAATCTTGTATAACCAGAAGACCATAGGAGAGAATATTGTAGAAAAAGTTACTTAATCCTTATAATGATTATTGAGTTGATAATAAATGGTTTCGTTCTTATTATACTGTGGAAGGAGTCTAAATTTCAAACACCCACCACAAATATATAAACCTTATTACTGCATGAACATCCTTTAACTGGATGGTAGACCTTAATTATAATCTCATTGATACAGAGGTATATAGAGACAGGGGGAACTGTCTCAAAACATAACTATACCTGTTTAAAATGGATTCTGGCTATTTTTTTTTTAATTAGACATGTTTGCAGTGAATTCCTTAATAAAGATACATTTCTTGTAGATTACTTTTTGAGGGGGTAAAGTATGATTGTTAGATAAAATAAGCACTTTTTTTCCTGTTTAAAGAGTAGCTTAATTCCTGGATAGTCACACTAACCCTGCAACTTTGGTAATAGTCTTCACTCCCCCTCTCTTTTAGGAAAAGAAGAGGTTCATTCCTCATTTTAACTGATGTCACAGTGAAGATTTACTCTGGAACCAGAAGTGCTACCCAGGCTGCAAGATTTTTAAAACAAAAACTAAAGCACAGTGGAAGAGACTGTGCTTAGTGGTGGTTGAAGACTGAATGTTGGAGGCCTGCTGTTGTGTTTTTCCTTCTTGATTACCATCCAAGAACCGCTCTTTTGAGGGATGTCACCTGGGTAGAAAGAACATCCTACCATTGACCTAGCTGAAGAACTCAAACTGGATTTGACTACTTTATTCTACCAGGAATATTGTTAGGCTAATCTTCAACCAAGCCCTAAACAGTTGTAACCAGAGACTGAACTAACTGTTCCACAAAGAAAGACTTTTGACCTAGAACTTCCCTGTTATTAAAAACTATAAGTTGTTTTGTATTTGGCTTATAGTTTGTTAGTGGCTGGTTTTCCACTTCATACCTGATTGTGTAGAGGGATACTGAGTGTAACGAAATACTAAAATATAATCACATGATTACAGCAAATTATTATAAAGGAGAGGAGCCCTAGTTTTTGTAGCCAGGAAAATCATATTTTTACAATTTATGAATAACTTTCATAGTTAAAGCCAAATACTGGATGGGGATAAAGATCCTTTGTATTTAGCTAGTCCATAGTTTCTATATCTAGATTTTAGATTTTTAACTTATTAATTACTCCATGAATTGGAATTAGATTGCGGTCTGGTCAGTTTACAGATGGAATTAGGGTTTGGTTAATAGCCTTTTAAAGTAGGCCTTACTGTGCCTGGGGAGGTAGCCCAATAGATAAAGCACTTAGAGAATATGACGACCTTCAGATCCTCCAAAACTCTTAAGTTGGGTAGATATGGTTGTCCACTTGGAATCCCAACACCTGGAAGTAAGAGACAGCGTCCCCAAAGAAAGCTGGCCCGATTGTGAGTTCCAGGTTCAGCAAAAGGCCCTGCATCGGTATATTCAAGGTGATGAACCATCGGGAAAGATACCACCTAATTTCAACCTCTAGCCTGAATACAAGTGTGCCTACACTCAAGTAGATATACACACAAGAGTGCGTGTGCACAACAGATTTTTTGGTTTTAAGTTTGCCGGTGCTATTTCATAATCTTAGTGTTTGTTTTCTATGCTCTTAGGATGATGGAATTGGGTTTGTTAAGTAGCTGCTCCTGGTTGACAATGGGAAGGAGGAGTAAAGCACATCATTGCCTTCAAAGCTTAATTGTATTTACCAAATATGTGAGGATGTCTGGTTTTCCTCCCAAATGCAAAGTTCCTAGTTAACTGGTGAAGGAATGCTTATTAAAAAAATGATTATAAATGTTTGATACTGACTTTCCAGTTTTAGTCTTAAAAACATCTGTAATAAGAAGTAGTAGGGTTAGATTCTAAATCTCACCAAACCCAAAGGAAGTCCCACCAGTGTTGGCAGGGGGTGTGGGGAAGAAATACATTACTGGCCAAAGCATGGTTTTTCTGTGATGTGGTAGGCTTGGTTTTGATTTTTGTTGAAGTTAAATGGTCAGAAATGTAATTCAGTCATCTGGGGGTTTAGAAGGGAATAGACAAAATGGCTCTTGCTTATTTGATATTCAGGTTATTAAGGGTATCAATAGGTGGGCGTGTTTATTCTATCTCTAGCCATAAAGAACCATTTAGAACCAGCATCCTTAATGCAGAAGCCCTGGCTTATGGGAGAAGGAACTGTACAACAGGATAGGACAGGAAGTAAACAGTGCCAAAGCATTGCATTGCTTATTTCTAGTTCACAAGTCAGTGAGTAGAGTGGGGTTTTTTTGGGGTGGGTGGGGGGGTTGGTTGGTTTGGTTTTTTGAGACAGGGTTTCTCTAGCTTTGGAGCCTGTCCTGGAACTAGCTCTTGTAGATCAGACTGGCCTCAAACTCAGAGATATGCCTTGGTCTGCCTCCCGAGTGCTGGGATTAAAGGCGTGTGCCCAGCGACACTTTTCTTTTTAATGCAACAGTGGAAGTTAAACAAGTGTGAAGATCAGTGTAAAGTTTTTGTATGCAGATTACATATTTCTTAGAGGTATAACAAAGTAAAGTTGTGCTTTAAAAAGTGAAATAACTTGCTGTTGTGAAAATTCTGCCAGAAATGGTATACACAAAAGTTGGCTTCTGATCCAGTTAGAACCATCCTCTAGTTGTTGCAGTAATGTCACCGGTTTCTCATTTCAGTTGAGTTTCTGAAATAACTTGTGTTCTGGGTCCAAAAGAAGTGGACATCCTCTTGGATAGCTAGCCATTCACTACTATAGCTGAAAGTTGGATGCTGAGGCTATAACTGACTATAGATTTCTTCCTGGGTCATTCAAATCAGCGGGAAATGGCTTTAATTAGAAAGTTGTGTACTCTATTTTGAAAGGTCAGGTTTGATGATTTTCACTTTAAGAACAGCCACTAAAATGTGATTATTGTCCTAGTTCTCTAATTTGGGGAGTTTGTAACAATTTAAAAAACTTGTAACAACCTTTTTCTGTTTTGTTTTTTAATAGGTTTCTAGGCATGAATTGAGGAAGAGAAGCAGCAGAGCAGATGATTGGAGCAGCATTTGTTTCTCCCCAAACTAGACTTTTAGTTCATATGTACACTAGCCAGTGGTTGTGGACAACCATTTACTTGGTGTAAAGAACTTAATTTCAGTATAAACTGGCCCTGGGCAGCATTGCTGGTGCTGACCCTGAGCTGTAGCCGCTGTAATTGTGAATATTAACTGAGGTAGTGAAACATGGTGTCCGGTTTTCTATTGCATTTTTTTTTTCAAGTGGAAAAGTTAACTAAATGGTTGACACACGAATTGGTGGAGAAATTGTGCATATGCCAATTTTTTTGTTTAAAACCTTTTATTTTGAACTATACTGCTTTTGAGATCTCTTTTCAGAAGAACGGCATGAACAGTCTTCAGCCACAGTTGTGATGGTTGTGAATGTTCACAATTGTGTGTTCTTAGGGCTTTCCATCCCTGGGGTTTGCAAGTTGTTAACTTAAAACATTCTTTAAAAGGCTGGCTTCTTGTTTGCAAGCCAGCTGATATGGTAGCAACCAAAGATTCCAGTGTTTGAGCATTTGAAAGACTCTGCCTGCTTACCTGTGCTAGAAATAACAGCATCTAAAGTGAAGACTTAAGAAAAAAAACATAGCGACTACTAGATTATCCTTAGGACTCTGCATTAACTCTATAATGTTCTTGCTATTATAAAAGCATATTTGTCACAAATTTAGTTACTGTCTTACAACTGAACATGTATGTGTGTTGCTTAGATAAATGTAATCACTGTAAACATCTATATGATCTGGGATTTTGTTTTTATTTTGAAATGGGAGCTTTTTGTTTACAAGTTCATTAAAAACTAAAAACTGTTTCTGTAAGGAAGTGAAATTTTTTTTAAACAAAATGCCTTGCTGACTCAACATGAAGTATATCTCAATTTTTTGTTTTATGTTTTGAGACAGGGTCTCACTTTGTGGCTCTGGCTAGCCTGGAATCACTATATAGACCAGGCTGGCCCTAAACTCTCAGAGATTTCTCCTCTTTGCCTCCCTAGAGTCCTGGAACTAAAAACACGAGCCACCATGCCCAGCTTTCCCTAATTTTTTTTTTTTTATAGATTACTGCAAGTCATCGTTATATTCCTCTGCTGTCAAACATTTTTTGTCTTAAAGAAGAGCATCCTTTCCATTTTTTTCCAATGACTCACAGACACAATACCCAGTACTGCAGCTGCCATAACTTTGGCATTGACTCCTGTGGCCACTGACTAGCAAACAGATGGACTGATTTTGAATATGAGTGAAAGTGTTAAGGGTTTAATAACTATATTACAAGATATTTTTCTTAAAAATCCTTGTGAAATGGCTCTAAGAGTATCCCAGTGTGAAGTTAGTGATCTTGGCCCTCTAGCCCTGCTTCTGTGGGTACCTGTGACCTGTGCACGCTTCCTCATGGTCTCTTTTGGCCACTTTCCTTTTTCCCTTTGATCCAAATGAAGGGGAAACTTATTGACCATAATTTTTCAAATGGTGTAATTTATTCATTATAGCATGTCAGGATAAATTAAAAGTTCATTTGTCTGAAAATGCTGCCAGGAGCCTATTGTGTAAAATACTCTGAATTGTAAATTGACACGTGTTTGAGAAGATTATTGGGATTGATTTGTTGTGGTTTTTTTATTTGAACAGCAATAACTAATTCCATGATTGCCACATTCTGTTATGAAGAGATGTATTCGTATCATAAAGCTAAAGGAAGGTTTAGTGAGTTGGGACTGGTGGGTGGCAGCTTCTGTTTCTTTTCTAACCATGCTTGTCAGTTAAGGTGTTTGTTTCTTGACTAATAAACCCTTTGATACTTTTAGCCAGAAATCAGTCTCATAAAGCTATTTTTGAGTATAGTTTGTGTAAGATAAAACTGTTCAGCTTTGGCTATAAATTTCCAGGCTGAGCTCCCTCTCTAGCGAGATATTTTTCAGTGCTTTTATTTACTATGCACTTAGACTATGCACTTTTTCTGAAATATTTTTGTAACACTTTTTTGTATTTTTGCCATTTGAAAAGGTGTGTCATTGGTATGTAACTAAGTTGCAGGTTGGAAACTGCTGTCAGCTTTGTGAATCAGAGCAGAAATGTTTTTGTTTCCGGTGTTTTGTCCGTCTGGAGCTGGAGCTGGAATCCCACTGATCTTCTAGCTACCTTTCATTTTCCTCACAGTTCACCAAGAAGAGCAGAAGCTCAGTGAATGCTGTTACTAATCCTGTCTGGAAATGAATCTCATTTCACCAAAATTAATTATGTTTTTCCACTAAAATGATGGTATATGTTGAAGACACATCACTTTGAAGTTGGAAGACCTCACCACTAAAGGCTCCACAGTGGCTGACTCGGCTGAACTCTAGGGTGCCACTCTTTTCTTTGTCCACCCACTGGGTGATGCAGCTTTTTAAAATGTTGGGAGATGGCCATTCTAACTACTGTTGAATGTCTCTGTTTGGGAAAGGTATAAATAAGAAAATAAAAAAAATATATATGAAGGGGAGGCTGGTTGTCTCCCATGTGGTTGTGCATATGCTCTTAGAACGCATAAGTGACATAGTCTGCCTTTGCTGTGATCTCTGCTGAGTCTGTTGTAAATACTCAGTGTACTGTGACAGGGCACGGATTGTTCTGAGTTATGAACCACAAAGACGGTGGAGTCTAAGCTGGTAGGCTGTTTTCCCTGAAAATTGCTGGGACAATAAAGAATGGTTTATTGTAACTAGAATGAGCCACGGGGATTGCAAAAGGGGCCATCAAAGCATCTTTAGCTCACATGAAGATTTGCAACATCTAATATAGGTGTGCAGAAAGTGACCCCTCTTCCAACTAGTCTTTGTGGTTTTGTTTTTTGGTCTTTCTGTGACAAAAAATCTGTATGGTGATGACCAAGATGTGAAGGTGCGTGACGTGGCAAATATCAGAAATATGATCCAGACGTGCAGTTTCATTGCATTTGTGTGGTGTGGGTGTCCAGGGCTCGATTTTTCTTTTTCAAGACAGGTCTCTCTGTAGCTTAGGAACCTGTCCTGGAACTTGCTCTCACTCTGTAGACCAGGCTGGCCTCAAACTCTGAGATCTGCTTGCTTCTGCCTCCCAAGTGTTGGGACTAAAAGCGTCTACCACCACCACCTGGCTGCTTCTCAGATTCTTAATCCCTTTCTTTGATTTTGGTTTCTTTGGGCTGGTTTTGACCTCTTAGGCTCAGCAGTCCTGCCCCCTGCACACTGTAGATATGAACTTGTCTATTTTTTTTTCTGGTGCAGGCAGGGTCTCCACTTTGCTAACATTGACACCTGCTTTTCACATGGGTGCTGGGGGTTGCTTTCATGCAAGTTTTGAGCTAATATGGTTGGTTGTAGCATTTGTGTACACATTGTTAGAGAGCATGGGAGTTTTCCCTGTAGCTTTATAGCCTGTCCTCTCACTAGCTCTGCAGACCAGGCGTCCTTGAATTCAGGAGGACCAGTGCCAACCCCGACCAGCTGTACGTTTGCTCCACTCATTGAAGTAAAGAGGATGGGACTGAAGCGGAAGATCTTGAGGTCCAAGTATGTCTGTAATGTGAAATGGTTGCAAAGTTATTCAGTTAACAAGCATTGATGTTTTGCAAGATGCAGTCACACTTAGCCTGAGTGGTGAAGGGTGGCCTTGAACTTCTGGTCCTCCTCCCTTGGGCTGGGATCATAGGCATGTGTCATCTAAGCAGAGATCCACAAGAGAGGTGCATTCAAGTTGTTTGTTCTTTATAAAATGTGCTGACCATATTTGTTCCTTTTGTGACTAAGTAAAGCTACATGGGTGCTCAAGATCACCTGTCAGGACTACAAGCCAAAAATACACATTTTTGTCAAGGCAGCTATCTCATGTGATGACATTGACCGATCTCACAGAGATCCAGTGGGATTAAAGGTTTGCACCGTTATGCCCAGTGAAATGGTACTTGCCTTCTTCGAGACGGTTTCTCTGTAGCTTTGGAGCCTGTCCTGGATCTCACACTGTCTACCAGGCTGGCCTCGAACTCATCCGATTGCCTCTACCTCCCAAGTGCTAGGATTAAAGGCGAGCACCACCATTTCTGGGTCAAATAGTGCTTAAATTACTGATAGCACCATTTAAGCCTAAGCGACTTCATAAATTTTGTGCCTTCAGCCAAACCTCACCTTTTTATTAGTGATTAAATCCACTTGGGTGTTGGTAGTGAAAGAAAACATACCAGCCTACCTTGTACTTGACAGCTTCATTAAAAAATAGCAATTAAGAGGTTTTTTTTTTTTTTCTTGGTTTGAGACAGAGTCCCTCTGTGTAGCCTTGGCTGTTCTCAAACTCTGTTGACCAGGCTTGCCTTCACTCGGGGATCTGCCTGCCTCTGCCTCCCAAGTTTAAAGGTGTGTGCCCAGCTAGGGTTAGAAAAAGAGGAAGGCTGGTGCTATTGACAAATTAGTATTGAGTACAGTTAAGATACAGTGCTCTAGTCAGGAATACTGTCAATTCTGTTAGGCGTAACGAGTTTCTGGTTTTTTGTTTTGCTTGTGGATATAAATATACAGTTGGAACATTTCTGTATGCCCAGGTGAGTATCATTTGGTCTGATACAAACTAGTATATAAAAGGATTCTTTTTTCCTCCCTCTTACTTTAGAATACAGTAACTTTTAGAGCCTGTCATGGAGCAGAATATCTTGAGTATAAAAGTGCAGGCCCTTTATTGATATATATTAGATGATAGTTTCATTATGACATTTCATACATGTACATATATTTTGATCATGGGCAACCAATTTTATTTTCTTCCCATATTTCCCAAACAGTCCCCCTTTAATATCTTTTTGTGTGCATGACTCAGTTATTCACCAGAGTATTTCCAAGCCACTTCCTTTCAGAAGTGCCTGGAAAAGTGGTTCTCAACCTGTGGGTCACAACTCTTGCAGGGGGATCACCTAGAACCATCGGGAAATACATTTTCTGAGTCTTAGGTACTGTGACACCTCTGTTTTATCCATCTCCAGGCGTGTCCACATATGTCAAGTTTACTGAGCTCTTAGCACTGGAGGCAGTTTCCAGCCCTTCCGGGTTACTCATCCAGTTTGCCTATGACTGCCGGCATTTCCTTACTCAGTTGCAATGAGAGCTGGACACTTCATTTTGTCTCTTGCCCAGCACAGTAGGGTCTCTCTGGTGATTGAGAACTTTTCTTCCCACTTTTGTTAAGGTGCAAATCCTGATCCCTGGACCTCAGTGTGTGGCTCAACTGGGTTTTAAGCAAGGTGATTGACGCCAGGTGGTGGTGGCATGTGCCTTTAATTCCAGGCTTGGGAGGCAGAGTTAGGCAGATCTGAGTTCAAGGCCACCCTAGTCTACAAGAGCTAGTTCCAGGACAGGCACCAAAGCTACTCAGATATCCTATTTTGAAAAAATCAAAAGGGGTCCTCCTGTCACCCACCCCAGGGTTACTCTGTGTAGCCCTGGCTGTCCTGGAACCAGGCTGGCCTCAAGCTCACAGATCACCCGGCTCTGCCTCTGGAGTGCTGGGGTTAAAAGGTGTGTGTCACCATTGTGCAGCTCAACTGGCATCTTTAAGAAGCTGGCAGGTGGGGCTGGAGCTACCGCTCAACTGCTGAGAGCAAGTACAGCTCTTGGAGAGGATCCAAGTTCAGCTCGGAAGATCCTGTAGTTCAGCCTCCGAGGATCCGATGCCTCTTTGGACACCTGCACTCGTGTGTACACGTACACACGAACAAGACACACACTGTCCAAGACAGTATCCACAAGTCACCAGCACATGACCAAATGATAGGTGTTCTAGAATATACAGAGACAAGTACCAGGAAAGGAACAGAAATGGGCCTGTCTTTTTCCAATCTCTCCTCCCAAGTCCCTCCTTAGTTAACTTCTCATTCTACCTATAACAAAAAGCAGAAACTGGAGGGAAGAGTGGGAAATGAAACTCAGGGCTGCCCCCATCGATTCTCTGAAATAAAATGGAATCTCTGGTTTTTGAGACAGGGTCTGTTTATCTCTTGCTGTCCTGGAACCTGCTCTGTAGATCAGACTGGCTATCTTTTGTAACAATATTAAAGCCATTGTTACATATCATTTCCTTTGGAAAACCATCCTATGGATAGTGGCTCATGTAGAGAAGACCATTAAAAGAAAATAGGATTTATGTGAGTATGGCTTTACCTCAATAATTACAGTAGGAATTGAGAAAACAGGTTATTTTGAAGTTCTATCAGCTGGATCTATGAAGACGAACAAAATGCCATTTTGGGACAAGCATCTAAGTTTGCAGACAAGGGTACCAACTGTCCTTGAAGCAAAGCTGATGGGCTCAAGAAAGCCAGACCTGACAGTGGTGGCAAGTATTAGAAACAACATAGCAGTTATTAAAGCTTCATATTTGGCACTCAGAATCAGAGCTATGAAACTTCAACACCTTTGCCGAGGATTTTCAGTTGCTAGTGGCCCTGCAGTGTTCCGAGTTGTGATCGGAGATGAATTTGTTATGCAGTAATGCAGTTTGTCTAATGACCCTGCAGAAGAATAGATGGCATGTCAGCTGATACTCTTCATCATGTAATCCAGGAAATTTAATCTGCTCTACTCCAATGTTTAGTTTCCAGCCTGATGGATCCACAGATGTTGCAAACTGCTCACAGTTACTTGTTTATGTGAGGTGTATTAATGATGGTGACTCTAAAGTTGAGCTTTTGCAAACCTCTTGAAACAGCAACTACTGCATGTGATGTATTTGTAAAGAGCATAAGATCTGTGGGAAAGGTTTGTGGTATTTGCACAGATGGTGCTCCAGCTACGCTAGCTTGTCCATCTGGATTGTCAACACTTGGTACTGATGAGTCACCAAAAGGCACTGGAACTCACTGTATGACTAATCAGCAATTATTGGCAATGAGGACGCTGCCACAAGAGTTAATAAGAAGTAATAAGTATAAGTTCTTTCAATTTTGTAGAAGCAAACACTTTAAACTGTCAACTGTTGTCAAAACTGCCCCAAATTGGATGCGCCAAACAAAGCTCTGCTATTTCACACTGAGGAAAGGTGGTTTTTGTTTTTTCAAGACAGGCTTTCCCCTACCTACTCCTGGCTGTCCCGGAATTCACTCTGTAGACCGGGCTAGCCTCTAACTCATGCTTCTACCTCCCAGGTACTGGTGCGAAAGGCATAAAGGCGTGCACCACTGGCTAGAGGTATTTTTTATTTTCCGAGAGGGTTTCTCTGTAACAGACCTAGTGATCTTGGAACTAGCTCTTATAGACCAGGCTGGCCTTGAACACAGATCTTCCTGCCTTTGCCTCCTGATTGCTGGGAATAAAGGCATGTGCCACAACCACCCAGCTGAGTAAGTTTTTAAAGAGTGAGCTTAGTGATGAGCTCAAAATGTTTTTTAATCAGTAAGCAAGACCAAAGTTGAAAATATTTTTCAGCAGCATAATTGTGAATTGCAGAAAATAACTTATTTGGTTGCCATCTTTGCCATCTCAAGTGAGCAAGTGAGTTAAATTTATCCCTACAAGGCCCAAATGCAACATGCCTCGGTTTGTCTGAAGAGATCTAATCATTCACAGTGAAATCTCAGCTATGGCAACAACAACAAAAAAAAAGAGAGTAAGAGAGAGTGAGAATAAAGTTTGCAGCTTGCCCAGCTTCTCTGTCTTCTTTGAAGAAGGCGACATTGAACCACACAAAACAATTACAATGATGATCTCTCTCTGTGAAAGAACACTTGCCCGTGCTTGCAGACGGAATCTCATTGTATTTTCCAAATCTCCCCTACCCCCCAACCGCACTTGCTAGAAGCCCATTCTCAGCCCGATGAAGATGTTCCCGAGACAGCACAAGAGTTCATGGAACAGCCATGCGGTGATGCCAGGTATAAAATTTGCAGTCCTGTGCTGCATCTTTCATTTCCAAACATGTATCTTTGTGAAGCAGGGTTTTCCAGCTGATTGGTTATCAAGTCTCAATACAGAAGTAGACTTGTGGAAGGTGAGCTTCATTGTGCTCTCAATAAAGGCTTCCCCCAGAATTCCTGATCTGTTGAGAAAAAAGCAGTCACACACTGATTAGCTTTTTTTGCATACAACCGCAAAATGTAGCCATGTAGTTTACTGTTAAGACTGTTAGCCATGTTACACCATGCTTCAAGACAAAATTTCATATATTTGTAATCAGAACTAAATATTTCACAATATATGACTACATATTTATGTGATTAATCACTGCTTTAGTTATGTTCAATTTGTAAATGAAATTACATTCTGCATTTCAGATTTTATATTACAATTCATAATAGCAATTTACAGTTATGAAGTAGCAATGAAAATAATTTTATGCTTGGGGGGGTCACCATAACATGAGGAACTAAGCCAGGTGGTGGTGGCGGCACATGCCTTTAATCCCAGCACTCCAGGCAGAGGCAAGCAGATCTTTGAGTTCAAGGCCAGCCTGATCTACAGAGTTCCAGGACAGGCTCCAAAGCTACAGAGAAACCTTGTCTCAAAAAACAAAAGAAAAGCTGTATTAAAATGGTGTAGCAGTAGGAAGGTTGAGAACTACAGGCCTAGAGATCCTCGTTGATCTCTGCCTTCCTCTCTGCTGTAACTAACCCACTGTCAATCCTCAGGGAGCGGTGGGGCTCAAAAGCCCCTCCCTCCAGAATGTAGTCTTTACATTACCATATTACGTCTGAAACATTACTAGCTCAGGGAAGGAAAACAGTTTGAACAATTTCTGTGGGTGTCAGGCTGCCAGCCACTGGTTCTGCATACCACTGGACATGACACAGTGGGGTTACTGTGTCTGTAAGCTATTTAGAATTGGGAGGAGGCAGGTGGCTTTTCATTGCAAAGTGACTTGCTTAGCTAACACGCAAGACTCTATGAAAGTAAAGTTGTAGTCTGGACTTAGTAAAACTGATGAATTTGGCCTCTGGCTTTGGGTGACTTTTAGTATATGGAGAGTATGTACGCTGTCACTACTTTGGGGTTGTTTATGACTGCCTGCATGGTTTTGTCTCGGAGATAGAATCTTGCTACTTTCCCCAGGCTGTCCCTTCAACTCCTGGTTTACTCCTGGGTAGCTGGGACTACAAGTTCGTATACACCATGGTGAGTGCTTAGTTTTTAGTTTATTAACCTAGGCACAAAACAGAAAACTTTCATATTATGCGAAGAGTAGCAAATTAAGTTTTCTCAGTTTCATAAACAGAATCGGTGCCCAACATTGTTGGTCTTTCTTAGGGATTCAGAAACGATGTTGTGTGTGGTGCACACGATGATGAGGGAAGGACCAACTGTGTTCCCTAGCCAATAACATGGTGTTTGTTTTGTGGGGGTTGGGTTTCATTCATGAGTTTTATTAGTGTATAAATCTTTGTGTTACTATCAGGGGTGGGGAAACAAGATGAGGAAATTGATGCAGCAACAGGAACCTAACAGTAGGGGAAGGTGTGTGGAGGGTGGAGGTGATGGGTAGAAAATGGATGAGTGGCCAGTGATGGCCAGAGAACAAGCTCACTCTTAGACAATCGGGCCCTCTAATTGAATGATTCCCATGTCTGGGAATTTTGCACAGAGGAAAAGTTGCCGGTTTTAGGCTGATCAAATGCCCCTCTGGGGTAAATGCATTGACATGTCTTCTGGGTGCTGCTTGTCTGCCTGTGCTGCTGTAGCAGTGTTGGGACTCAAACCCAGGACTCATTAACTCTAGGGAAGCACTCTAACCTCCCTACTACTGTTTCTGGCCTTACTGTGAAGGAAGATGGACTGTATGCTATCCTATACGTTAAACTGTTGCCAAAGTGTCTCAAAGCCACATTTAGATGTACACTGTCACCTGGGAAGATGCTAACTTAATATGAAGACTTTGGATTCCAAGTACTGAAGAGAGATGGCTCAGTGTTAAAAGGCCTTGCTGTCCTTCCTAGCATCTTGGATTCAGTTTCTAGAACCCTCATTGTGTGTGTCAACCGCCGGTAACGGGGACATCTGATGTCCTCCTGGTCTCAGTGGGCATATGCACATACATTCAGCTAAATCAGTTTTTTTTTATTATATTGGATCCCTTGCCCTTTTTGTCTGTTTGAAATGGTGATGGAAGGGATAAGCAGAACAAAATGTCAAGAAAAGAGTAAACAAGATGCATACTACATATGCAGGCCCTTTAGAGGTCAGGTCGCTGGGTGCTGAAACGGGTTCATCGGTACACAAACACTACTGCTAAGTCACATCCATAAGGATTCATTGCCTATGAAAAAGAGGGAGAAGAGAACTCTGTTGTAGGCACAGAGGCATAGATTCCCCCCATCCTCTGTTTACAGTGTGGGAGGTTTCATCACCAGACTGGGTTTGAACCCTCTCTCCCTCTGCCTCAGTGCTGAGATTTTAGGCATGCCCAGTAGAAATGCTTCAAGCCCTGCCTAGACCTGTGAGCTGGTCATGAATGGAATGAAATCAGATTAAGGACTTGTTCAAATGTTGATGGCATCCACTTTGGTCATCTTAGCTATCATTTCATGATATTAGTATATCATTAATGTACACACTATTGTACATTAGTGAAAAATAGATGGCCAGTTGTGGGAACTGGTTCTCTCCTTCCACTATGTATGTTCAGGCTCAGACTTGGCAGCAAGCACCTTTACCCACTGAGCCAGCTTGCCAGCCCATCCATAGTCAACCTAGAGCTCTTTGAACTAGACCAGTGTGCTCTGGGTAGAACCCCAGCTCTGGGGTTGCATGTGCACACCGCCTGACTTTTTAACAATTTATTTAACTTTGTGTATGTTGGTATGAAGGTGTCAGATCCCCTGGAACTGGAGTTAGAATCAGTTGGGAGTTGCCATGCGGGTGCTGGGAATTGAACCCAGGTCCCCTGGAAAAGCAGCTATTACTCTTAACCGCTGAGCCATCTCTCCAGCCCCCATACCTCCTGACTTCTATAGGTGCTAAGGGTCTGAATTCAGGTCCTCATTCTTGCACAGCAGGAACTTCACCCGTTGAGCCAGGACCCTGTCCATCCCTTACCTATCACTTCTACCAAAACTAAAGCTACACAAATTTCGTGAAGCCACTGAAGACAATGTGGGGCAGCAACGTGGCTTTGGTAGTGACAGGCAGAGCAAGGTGAATTCTACACTGGAAACTTTGATCTAAAACCGAAGAGTCAAACATGCCTCCAGGGATACAAGGATAGAGAACGACAAATTTACTGGCGAAAGGCATTGGCAAGGACACCCCGAGGATATAATGGGCCAATATAGGGAGGTCAAAGAGGAGAAGTCATTGTTTAGCCCGCATACTTAATGTGAATTCTGCAATGGATGAGGACAAGGCGGATTTCTCCTTCATGGGAGCCATGTGGTGAGCCTCCCAGGTGGGTGCAACAGGGAAAGCCAGGGGAGGCTCACCAACGCCAGTTGTCTCACCTGGGGTATGACAGTCAGCCCGTTTGGCAGTGACCAGCATAGGTACTTGGTTCCAAATTTCTGTCACAGGCTGATGTCAAGTGCTAGTGTAGAGAAAGTTGGGAGTGCCGAGCTCTTGAGAGTCAGAGGCAGGCAGATCTTTGAATTCAAGGCCAGTCTGGTCCACAGAGTGAGTTCCAGGACACCAGAGAAACCCTATCTCGGAAAGTGTGTGTGTGTTGGGGGTGGGGGCTGGCACTTAAGAGGCAGTTTCTGTCTGTATCCTCAGAGTCTGAGCTAGGTTTTCCTTCCAGGAAGGAGAGCCCAGGCCTGGTAAACTCACAGCTTTTGTTCTGGTTCCTTGCCTCTCTTTCAGAGTTTGTCAGATAGGAAAACAAGCCCTGCAACTCCCTCTGTTGCTAGGAGATGGACAAACATAGCCAGAAAAGATCTACTGAAGGTTTAGTGTTGCAGCTTTCCCATAAATGACAAACAGCTGTTTGGGAAAGCAGGGGGAGGTAGCGGCCAATCTCTGTTGGTGGCATAGGAGGACGGAAGGAAAGAATTTCTGCTGTAGCGGTTTCTTGTGCTCAAATTCTAGAACAAACATGCCAATTAAAGCATATTTAGAAGAGCATTAGCTTTTCAGCAATATTGTGCCATTGCCTCATTGGACTTGTGCTTTATGAAAAATGGGGAACTTTTTACTTATATAATTTTAAAATCGGAAGAGGCCCCACCTTTTTTTTTTTTTTTTTTTTTTTTTTTTCGAGACAGGGTTTTTCTTTGGTTTTGGAGCCTGTCCTGGAACTAGCTCTGTAGACCAGGCTGGTCTCGAACTCAGAGATCCGCCTGCCTCTGCCTCCCGAGAGCTGGGATTAAAGGCGTGCGCCACCACCACCCGGCGCTGAGGCCCCACCTTTAATCAATGAAAGTTCCCCTCTAGATTCAGGAGCTGCACTAATGCTATTTCCCTAACTGTAAAAGAAATTTTTGTTTTGTGAAACAGGGTCTTGGCTGTGTAGCCTTGGCTGGCCCGGAACTCTAGATCAGGCTTAAACATGAAGAAATCTACCTGCCTCAAACTCCAGAGGTCTGGGATAAAGGCAGAAGACACCACGCCCAACTATAAAAGGAATTTTTTTTTCGAGACAGAGTTTCCCTATAGCTGTGGAACCTATCCTGGAACTAGCTCTTGTAGACCAGGCTGGCCTCGAACTCACAGAGATCCACCTGCCTCTGCCTCACAAGTGCTGGGATTAAAGGTGTGCGCCACCACGGCCCAGCAAGAAACTTATTCTTAGTTATGAATGCCTGGCCTTAGCTTAACTAGCTCCTTGCTAGCTTTTCTTAAATTATCCCGGCTACACCTTTTGCCTCTGGACTTTTTCCTTTTATTTCTGTATATCTTACTTTCCCTCTCACACAACCCCGACTGAGTGGCTGACCCCAGACGGCCTCCTCCCTTTCCTCGCTCCTGCCTTGCTATTGGCCGTTCAGCTCTTTATTAGGACCATCAGGTGTTTTAGACAGGCAAAGAATCACAGCTTCACAGAGTTAAACAAATGCAGCATAAACAAAAGCAACACATCTTTACGTCATTACATGTCCCACAGCATAAACAAAAGCAGCACACCTTAAAAATAACACTCCCCAGCACAGGTGTGAGCCATCACACCCTGTTCCCATGACATCTTGGATGTATCCTGCTGCCATCCCTCCCTGGCTCCAACCCCTGCTTACCATCTCCCCAGCCCTCTGTCTTGGCCTCTCTCCCAGCACCCCACACTTCACACCTACTGCTTCTCACAGGACTCACTGTGCATCCGGCCTCCCTCAGAAAATGCTTCCACTTTACCCACCCGACTTGCACGTCTCTGGGATGCATCCCAAGCTCAAAGAAGCTGCTCCCTTACCCTAGCGTTAACTCCTTTCTAACTGTGATCATATCAGACAGACTGTTCAGACTGAGCTCCCTGGGTGTCAGAACCCAGCCATGTCGCCCCATCCCCCGTGTTCAAAGAGGAGCATATTAGAGCCGATGTGTGATTCAGTGATGGGCTCACGAAACACTGCGAGCTCAGTCAATGATGCGGTGGAGCAGGTGAAATCTGGAGGACACAGGGTCTCAAATTGAGTGTATATGTCACCCAGAGATGTATTCATTCTTCTTCAGGAGGGGTGTAGACCAGAGAAGATGGAGAATGCAAGATTTTGTGATTTAAATAGTAACAGGGCTGGCAAAATGGCTCAGTGGCAAGGGGAAGGTTCCCTCCGGGCTTGACAGCCTGAGTTCAATCTTTGGACCTATACGGTAGGAGGAGAGAGTCAACTCTTATAGCTGTCCTCTGACCTCCACAGGTCACCGTGCATGGGACACTCGGTGATACACAAACACAAAGCCTTTAATACAGCAGGAATCTGAAAATACCATTGCTAGACATTCAAGACTATCAACCTTAAATATTGATCTTTTTACATGTATATTTCCAAATACGAAGTGGAGTTCACAAGGTCCTGCCCCTCCCCAAAGGTCATAGGTGGTTAACAATTGCCAAGAGGCTTTTCTTTCCGGAGCTGTACCACTAGGAAGTTGTCCACATTCCTGTGAGCAACTCTAATGTCCTTAGATTGGCAGGGGAGGGGGCTGGGACGCGGGAAAGTAGAAGGGGGCTAGTTGGGAAGAGTAAGGGGTCAGCAGAAGTGTGCAGCACACAACACCCATCTGTGCTCTATGCACTACCATACAGTTCACGAGCTTCGGGCAAGGGGCTGGAGGTTGAAACATACAGAGACACACATAGACAGACATGGACCTCTAGTCACTGGTAAGAAGCCCTTTATTCAATAGCATCACAGAGGCTTATATATCCTACACAGTCAGGTGGGCCGACAGGTGAAAACCTTATCCTCTGATCCTCAAGGCCAAGGCAACACGTGCTCGTGAAGCAGAACTGGTAAACAACTTTGACACAGCTTTCAGTAACTCAAATCAGAAGGAAAGTAAAGATCTCTATCAGGGAAGAGCAGCTGGAGCAGGACTCCAAATGGTCCCAACAGAAGCGGGACAAGGAAGGGTAATGGGGAGCTGGCTTTATTAGAACAAAGTTATAATCTGCGTTTGCCACTTTAGAACTCTCAAAGCTATGAAGACAGGGAGCAAGCACATGGGTTAAGCTGTTTGCAAGGCTGTGCTGGTCCTGGATCACGAGGTGACTGAGGTCTTCGAGTGTTATCTGCTCCTTCTCTGGACATTTGGAGCTGCCACATGCCTCCATGTCTTGTATCTTTCCGTCTTCAGCCTGGAAGGGGGCTCAGCGAGCCCCCACTGCTGTTAGACAGCCCATGACTGGTCAGTATGTCCATATTTGGAGGTAAAGCAGCAGCCTGACTGAGTTCTAAGATAAAAACAGGTACAAAGTGAAGGCAGGGATGGTAGCTTTGTATCCTCCTTTTAGTTACTTTGTAGGCCCGAGGGGTCAAATTTCCATGTCTGTTGTGGTTAATGGACCTAGGGATACCTGGCTGACACCCAGTCTTGGGGCTGAGACTTGTCCCAGAACCTCCCCTTTATTTCCTGTCCAACGTTGGGAAATGTCTAACATCCCTTGGTCACTAGAGTTCTGTGTATCACGTGCAATGAAATAAAAATAAAGCCTGGAAGATCTTTTATCAAAAAGTAATGGCTAATCGAGGGATGTTGTCCACTAGGCAGAACGGTTGTGTAGCCTACCTCACTACATAAAACAGGCGCAGTGGTGAGCCCCTGTAAGCTCAGCGATCAGGAGGTGGCGACAGAAGGGTCAGAAGTTTAAGGTCATCCTCTGCTACGTAGTGAGTTCAAGGCCAACCTGGAATACACGTCCATTGAATAAGCCAAACATAGTGCATATGGCTGTAACCCCAGCAACTGGGAAGCAAAGACAAAAGGACCAGTCCACATTTAAGTCCATCCCAAGCTATATAGTGAGGCCATGTAAAAAAAAAATCCTCCTTAATCTCATACCATGAGCGCTTCTTTTCTCAAAAGTTGTTCTAAAGTAGCTCCTGAAACAGCAGCCCTCATCCCAGTACTCTGGAGGCAGAGGCAGGCAGATCTCTGTGAGTTTGAGGCCCAGCCTTGTCTACAAGTGCTAGGTCCAGGACAGGCTCCAAAGCTACACAGAGAAACAGGTTTTTTTCAAAACCCTGTCTTGAAAAAACAACAGCAAATAATTTCATGGTTGGGGTCACCATACCCATGAGGTGCTGTATTAAAGGGTCGCAGAATTGGGAAGGTTGAGAACCGCTATTCTAGAACAAGGCAGGAGGTGCAAGTTTGCCATCTGTTCGCTAGTGTGCCTTCTCAGGCTGGTCTGCCCTGGGGCCTCAGGTCCCGAACAAGGGGCTGAAACCCTTTAGCTCTGCCTCTTTCTCGCCAGGTTTGAATTGCCCTGTCTGGTTCCTGAAACTCCTCTGGGCTGAAAATTAGGGCTGTTTTCTGCCCCTCACCCTAGCAACCTAGCTGACTCTCTGTGCCTCCCCTCAGCCCTTGTAACTAACAGATCAATTGATGTGCTTTTCAAAGCCCAGTTTGCTGGAAGCTTTCGGTGTCAGCTGTTGGGGCTCTTTAGGACTGGCGCTGACACAAGGCGCTCTGAGAAATTTCGAGAGGCTGGTGCCCGGCCCCTGACTCGCTGCCCTCAGCATTTTCGCTCAGGCCATTAGCTTGCTTTTGTATCTGAATCTGCTTGGATTCCTGCCTCTTTTGGGCCACATCCATCATCTCGGTTTCCATTAGGGCTCTCTCTTTGGCTCTGTCCCAGGTCTAATAAAGGTAAAGCCACAACATCAAAGTTGCTGCAGTGGTAACATTCTCTTGCATTAGCCTTTGCTCTAAACAGAGGCGGGCGTCCTCTTTCTGGGGCAGCTCCATCCCTTGGAGACGGTGCTGAGGTCGGTGGGGATGAAACCCAGTTACCAGACAGACTGTGTGTGTGTGTGTGTGTGTGTGATATGCACACGCGTCTGTCTGTCTGAACCCAAGGCCTCTGACCCTCGGCAGATACACTACCGCTGAGTCATACCCCTAAGCCCCTGGCTTCCATTCTGACTCTGTAACTGGCCTGGCAAATGAAGATAATTTCAGACTATTGAAACAATGGAGCCCAAAGAAATGGGAATTTCCCCAGGAATCTCACGCCGGGAGAAGGAAAACGCGCCAGCTGGGTGGAAAGCGTATAAAGGGATTTTACACAGGTTTAATAACTTATCAGGTCATCTCACAGGATGAGGCTAAAGCCCAAGACAATGATGTGTCTGTGGGTGGTGAGTGGACCACACCTTGACCTGTACTGAATAGATGTGCTATACTTGGCTTTCTAAACTTTGATCTCACTTCAGGAGCCTGGAAGATGGACTTAGAGAATTTGCGGGATCTCTTTGTCCATCTTCCCAATGACGCCACATCAAATAAATCTTCCTTTTTCTGCTTTCCATTTAATTTTTTTTTAGTTAATTTATTTTATATGTATGGGTGTTTGGCCTGCATGTATGTATGTGCACCACATACAGGCCTGGTGCCCATGGACGTCAGAAGAAGGCATCAGATCCCCCAGAACTGGAGTTACACAGGAGGGAGCCACCATGGCAATAGGAATCAAACCTAGGTCCTCTCGCAAAGCAACCAGTGCTCTTAGCTGATGAGCCATCTCTCCAACCCCTATGCCTTCCACTTTTAGTTGGCTTATTGGGGATGGTGACTGGACTTGACTTTGGGCACAGGCTGTGAGCCAGGCTGACTCCTTCCTTTATCCTGACAGAGTTCTTGTGTCAAGGGGAGGAGCGGTGCGCCAGCACTTGAGATGAACAGGCAGAAGATCAGTCATCCTCAGCTGTGTAGTGAGTTAGACACCGGTCTGGGCCACGTGAGCTCGCATAAAGCAAAGCGAGTTTGACAGTTCTTGTGTCTAAACGACTGTGCACAGTTTTTACTGGGGTTCAGTTTCAGAGCACTCTAGCATGTGTCCTATCCTGGATTCCATCCTCACAACCAAAACCAAAATACTTAGCCGGGCAGTGGTGGCACATGCCTTTCATCCCTGCACTTGGGAGGCAGAGGCAGGCAGATCTCTGTAAGTTCGAGGCCAGCCTGGTCTACAGAGCTAATTTCAGATCAGGCTCCAAAGCTACAGAAAAATCCTGCCTCAAAAAAACAAAGCTTACTGTGTCTCAGACAGCCTTGAACTTTTGATCCTCGTGCCTCTACTTTCTAGGTCACTTCTGGAATCCCATGCACCACCATTGCCTAGTTTCGGGATGCTTACAGAGCCAAGTGCAGGGTCTTGTGTGTGCTAATCAAGCACTTGCAAATTGAGCTACATCTACTCCCGTTTTTATTGCATTCGTTGACTTATCTTGTGTGTCTGTTATCTATGTGGCTACTCTTTCTCAGCTGAGCTCTGCTGCCGCACTCTGGTCCTGATGGTGTCCCCATCTTCCCTAGAGGTCTGTCTTACCTACTTTTCTATTGCTGAGATGAGACACCATGACCAAGGAAAGAGTTGATTGGGGAACTTACATATTGGGAGCAGTGACCCCCCAGATCCTGAATTTCTTGTAAACAACTTGTTTTCCTCTGCTCTGAGACAGCCTACAGCTGCTCTGAGCACGAGACCCTCGGGAGTTTCTGATGGCAGGAGAGTGGGTTCTGGTGGGTTTGGCTGGGACGTGGCTATCAGTTAAGGATCCCTATATAAGCTGCCCCTGGACTCAATAAAGGGGGCATTCCTGTTTCAAGGATGACCTGTGTCTCTGTCTTTGTGTGTTTAAATCTCCAGGCCCTTGCCTGGCTCGCGAATGGTCCTGTAGTGCAGGTGCTGCAATACAGGAGTAGTACCGTACTGTCACCTAGTACACGTAGTAGGTTCCAAGGGTTAGACTCTGACCAACATGATAGGGAGCATGGCAGCAGGCAGGCAGCAATGGAGCTGAAACAGTGTCTGAGAGCTCACATCTTCTTGTTGTTTTGTTTCAGGGCAGGGTTTCTCTGTGTAACCCTGGCTTTCCTGGAACTCACTTTGTAGACCAGACTGGCCTCGAACTCAGAGATCCAACTGCCTCTGCCTCCTGAGTGCTGGGCTTAAAGGTGTGCGCCATCACTACCATCCAGTGAGAGCTCACCTCTTGATCCACAAGCATGAGCCCAGAGGGCTGGAAAGATGGCTCAGTGGTTAAGAGCACACTGCCTGCTCTTCCAAAGGTCCTGAGTTCAATTCCCAGCAACCACATGGTGGCTCACAGCCATCTGTAATGAGATCTGGTGCCCTCTTCTGGTCTGCAGGAATGTATACAGGCAGAACACTGTATACTTAATAAATAAATAAATCTTTTTAAAAAAAAAATGAGGCAGAGAGTGGGCTTTTGAAACCTCAGTCGTCCCCCCCACCCAGTTACATACCTCCAACAAGGCCACACCTCCTAATTCTTCCCAAACAGTTCTGCCAGCTGGAGATCAAGTATTGAAATGTATGAGCCTATAGGGATTGTTCTCATTCAAATTCAAACCACCCAAAGGTCCATTCAGGATGCTTTTTTAAAGGTGTGTGTGTCTGTGTGGTATGCATGTGCCATGGCACATTTATGGAGGTCAGAGGAGAACTTGCAGTAGTCAGTTCCTACTACCTGGGTCCTAGGAATTGTACTCAGGTCTTCAGGGTTGGTGGCATCTTTGAAGCCCTGTCTTAGAGGCAGTAGTTCTAAATTGGCCTCAAACTCACTGAATAACAAAAATTGACCTTGAACTCCTAATCCTGCCTTCCACAGTATAAGTCCCCACAACTGATAAATTGATGCTTTTCGTTTTTAATTTTCACTTTATGATCTGTGTGCGCATGTGCATACACTTGTGCGCATATATGTGTGTTATGTGCATGGCGTGTGAGGGAGAGTAGGGGCGTGCACATGTCCCGGTGCTTGTGGAAGTCAGGCCAACTGTACAGAAACCAGTTCTTTCCTTTCTGGATTCTGGGGATCAAATTAAGGTGGCTAAGCTTGCCCACAGGTGCTCCCACTGGTTAAGTCACAGTTTTTGCTGTTATTTACATTATTTTTTGAAAAAAAAACAATCAAATTATGCGTGTATGTCTGTGATGTGTTTGCAGATGCCTCTGGAGGCCAGAGCTGTTAGATTTCCCAGAGTTGGACTTGGAAGTCTTTGTGAGTCCCCTGGTGCGGGTACTCAGAACTGAACTCAGCACATCTGCAAGAGTAGTATATACTCTTTCCTTTGTGTAATAACAGAGTTTCTCCGTGTAATAACGCTGGCTGGCCTGGAACTCACAGACATTTGCCTGCCTCTGCCTCCCGAGTGCTGGGATTAAAGCGTGCGCCACCACTGCCCGGCTGTAGTATAAATTCTTAACCACTAAACCATTTCTCCAGCTCCCTTTCATTTCTGAGATAGGGTCTCATAACCTAAGCTGGCTTCAGATTTAATCTGTAGCATAGGTTGACCTATGAACTCACAGTACCCCCTACTTTTACCTCCCAGTTGTTGTGATTACAGGTGTGTACCCTCAGACCTGGTGAAATCATGGATTTTGATGAAGGGAGTTGGCTCTGACTGGTGGGCCAATCTAGTGAGTTAAGGCCTTCTTTCTTGAAATACTTTGTCCAAATGGGGAAAAGAAGGGCCACTGCTGAGGCCTGCCAGGGCAGGGAAAGTGGGTGGACAGGCTGCTTGGCCCACTCACACCAAGCTCTAACTGGTTTCCACCGCTCTGCTCTGGTCACAGTACCCAGCCAGCCCGTGAGTCACAGCTGTGCTTGTCTGAGCAGTAGCCAGCTTCTGCACAGGAAATACAGGGCCACCTGGCCAAGAAAGGCCTGCGCTGAGTGACGCTTAGAGGAACCTGTCCTTCCCAGCCCCGAGGTGACACTGGGCTATAGTCTGACGGAGCAGCGTAAAGAGCAGACCAGGGACAAAGATGAGTCATAGTGGGGAGCAGGAAGAGGTTCAGACGCCCCTCGAACAGTAGTCACGGGGCCAGAGAAGAGAAACCCCCATCTCCAGCGAGAGGCAGCTGCGTGGTTTGGGGGCTGAGGCATAAATCCCCCGTGTTGTGATCCTAGACCAGCATTCCCGGGATCCCACAAAATCCAGCGTTTCATAGCTTGCAGTCAGGTCATCGGTGGGCAGGAGGCAGCCACCCCACACTGCCACCCCAGCAAGCCAGTCCCTTTTCAGAGACCTCCACTAGGTAAAGCTAGATCCTCAACTTCGCTTCAGGAAGGGATTTCAGGATAAATCAGTACGAAACAGGGTTTATTTAAAAACAATTTTTAACATATCGAAACACGGAGGGGTACTCTGGGAAAGAGCAAGGCATGTTCAGGGCTCTGTACGCTTCTCAGAGCAGAGTCACCTTAAGTGTCTTTACAATGGCCTTATGTAAGATTAACAGTTTCCCAAGTTCCATCTCAAGCAGTTGCTACTGAACCTGTTTTTATTCCGTGGATGAGATCGTGGGGGTGGCTCCTGAGGTGGACTGGGTAGAATTACAGCCAGGAAGGCGAGTCCCCGGGTAACAAGGCTTACGGAAGAAGCTCAAATGCTACCATAAACAAATGTTGATGCTTGTCTGTTGGACTAGCAGAACATACCTGGGAACAAACTAAGGCCACCTCAAGGCCTCACATGCTCAAGTTATTTGGAAATAACTGTGCCCAAGGAAGGTTGTTTCTGTGTAAGCAGCCTTAAAAGCAACTGTGGCCTTTCATACTGAGATCCTCCACTCTCAGCTGCTGAGACTTCAGTTAAGACTCTGGGCTCTGAATGTGTACAGGGGTGATGCACTGTGTTAAATAGCTAAGGTTTATCTCTGTGGGTTTAGTAACATTCCCTAAATAATGGGACCAAACAAGACTCAGTGGGTAAGGGGCTCCTTTCCCTTCCCATGTCCCCTCTGTTTCCTGTTTTTATATCCTGCCTCAAGATGACAGAAAAACTCCACCAATGTCTGGAACACGGGACAAAAGAGCAAGCCAGATAGAGTGGTCAAAAGTCTGTGGTTCGGAGGGATCTGGGGAGGCCCTGAAGTCACCCACGCTGCTGAAAAAGCAGGCTGAGGTCGGTTGGAGGAACTGTAGATTGTTGGAATTATGAAAGCTAGATACAGAGAAATCAGTAGGGGCTCCAAGGCATTGCTTTAGCTCTGAGACAGGGTCTTGCTGAATGGCCCAGAATGGCCTTCAGCTCTTAGTCCTTTTGCTTGGCCAACCAAATGCTAAGATTGCAGTGTTGGATCACCAAACCTGCCAAATCTGTAGTGTGGTTTGTTTGGTTTTAATTTTTTGAGACAAGGTTTCCTGTAGCCCATGCTTGTGTCAAACTTACTATGGATGGAGGATGGATTCAAAGGTGACCTTGAACTCCTGATCCCCCTACCTCTGCTTTCTAGGTCACTGCTGTGATAACATATCCCACCATGCCTACTTTATGGGGTTCTGGGGGTCAAACTTGGCCTTCTGCATGTTAAACAAGCACTTTACCAACTGGGGAGCTATCTTCTCTTTTCGCTATCTGACATTTGTGTGTTTGTTGTGTCTGTGAGCATGTTTGTGTGTGTGTATGTATGTGTGTGTATATGTGTGTGTATATGTGTGTGTATGTATGTGTGTGTACATGTGTGGCTACTTTTCCTGCCTGTGGCCCGCTGTTACACTGCATGACGCACCCGTCTCTGCCCCCCAGGGCTGGGGTTACAGACTCACACAGTTATACCTGGCTCTTACGTGGGTGCAGGAACTCAGAACTCGGATGCTCGTACTCGGCATACCAGCACTTCTGCCTCTCAGCCCTCTTCTTGTCTCCATTCGCTTTTTTGGTGCTGGGGATTGAACTTGGAGTTTGTGAAAGGTACAAAATCTTGCTACCACTGAGCGACTGCCCCCTCCAGTCCTACCTCCTCCCCCTTTTCAGGCAGTATTTGTTATACAGCTTAGGATGGTCTGCACTACATAATCCAACCTGGCCTCAACTCGGAGTCTCTGGCTCAGCCTCCTGAGTGCTAGACTTGAAGGCGTGGGGCATTCAACATCTCCAACTTTTCTTGTTGATATTTTTTTGGGAGAGGGTCTCCTGTACTCCAGTTTGGCTTCAAGCTCACTATGTAGCTGAGGATGTCTTTGAACTCCTGATGTTTTGTGCCTTCCCTTTCCCAGGGCTGGGATTACAGGCATGTGCCATCAGGCTGAGTTTAGGCTGTGATGCTCTGGATTGAACTCAGGGCTCTGCGCAGGCTAAAGACAAGCACTCTACTAACCTAGCTATATGCCCGGTCCTTCCGTAACTTGCAAATACCTTTATAAACGGCCAAAGGGAGCAACAAACCCAGAAGAAACACGAGGAAGTACACTTCTATCTGGATCATGTTTACAGTCACCGTAATCAAAGCCGTGTACCTCACTTGGCTCAGATATTCATTATCAGGTCTCTCATTCAGGACTTTAAACTTGAACTCCACAAAGTGCTGAATGAGCAGGTCCAGAAGGCAGGCAACAATTTGAGATCCAGTCGGGGCTCCCTGATGAGAAGTGAGTCAGCCCATGCCCACGCAGGGTCATCATCTGCTCTTCCATTAGAAGCTGCTGCCGGGCTGTGGAAATGCCACCACAGCAAGGGACTCTGACACATTGGCAGATTTCCATCTCGCCACATGACTCAGCCCCACCACGACACTGGACACACACAGTGCTTATGCCAAGGATGTTCTGGAAGCTCTTTGGTCACCCTCCAGCAATGACCATCATTTCCCCCGTTTAGACATCAAAGTGGTGACAGCAGCAGTGTTTAACACAGGTCAGGCACCCAGCAATTTCTTGGTCACACATTAAACCAGTCATTTGCAAAGCCATCGATGTCTCTGGTGCATGACCTGAGACCACAGAGCCAACAGTGACCCCTCCCAACCATCCCTAGCTCTACTTTGGCTAAGCCACCATCCCAACCCTCCCTAAACAGCCAGGGCAGAGTCCAACTGCAGTTTCCTGGTCTCCGGGGTTGATGGCAACAGCATCCACCTGTGTATGTGCGCGCCGGGCCTGTTACAACCGAGTTCCACGAAACAGGCGTCTTAAAGAACAGATTCACACTGGCCCCTTGTCTAGAGGCCTGAAAACTGAGAGTATGATGTTAGTGGGCTCGCTTCCCTTTTCTGTTTTCATACTGGGAATTAAACCCAGGCCTTGCTCATACTGGTCAAGTGCTCTACCCCTGAGCTACATGCCTACCCCCCCACTCTTTTTTTTTGTTTTGTTTTGTTTTTGTTTCTGTTTTTTGACATAGAGACCTGGTCAGTCATCCTCATCAACTTAGACCATGAAACCCAATATGGACAAGTTCAACAGAACCGCCATATACAGGCTGCCCATGCATGCTTCAGCATTGCCAGGGCATAAATTTCAATTACATTCATTATATTACCTGCTGTTATATAGACCTCGCTGGCCTCGAACTCGCGGAAATGCACTTGCTTCTGCCTCCAGAGTGCTGGGGTTGAAGGCGTGCGCCATCATTCTCGGCCTAGCCCATGATTTGGAGAGTCTTGTTACATCGCTGTGGCTGGACTTCCTCTGTAGTCCTCCAAATTTTGCCCCAGCTACTCAAGCTTTGGGATTACTGGTATACTACCACACTGGTAGTATAGGTACCAAGCTAGGTAGGGCTGAGCTGAAGACTCTACTCCAGGCCTCTTGCCTAGCACTGAGGAGCTTCAAGCAATCCCACCTTGAGTGTGTCTATATA
>NC_022020.1:47420615-47428180 GCF_000317375.1 Microtus ochrogaster
AGGCAATGCTCTTAACCTCTGAGCCATCTCTCCAGCCCCTTAACTTGGTTTTCTATGCTGACCATAGTTCCAAATAAGGTGACCATCACCAGAACTGGGAATTCGGACTATATCCTCTTTAGGATGTGGCCACAGTGCAAACTGTAATTTCATCTCGGTGAGCCGATGAGAGGATTAAAGGAACTAATGCGTGAAGCACCTGGTATAGCAAAAGTCACTCGATGAGCCTGGCATGGTGGCCCATGCCTTTCATCCCAGCATTTGGGAGTTCCAGGGCAACTTAATTTACAAAGTGAGTTCCAAGCCAGCTAAGGATGTAGAGGGAGACCCTACTTAAAAAACAAACCAGTCTCAAAAAAACCAAAACAAAACCAACCAAACAAACCAAAAAAGCAAATTTCTCAATGAATATAATTGTGTGTGTGTGTGTGTGTTTTTTTTGTTCACTTATTACTGGGAATCAACCCATAGCCTTGTGCCTACTAGGCAGTGCTCCCCGCCCCAGAGCCTGTGCTGTTCTTTCTATACATGGTAGCTGTAGGCATTGCCATATGTTGTATGTAGTTACCCCAGGGAGTGAGTGCGAGTTCATCCCTGGCAAGTGGCTGGCGATGGTTCTGAATTTCACAGTGAGGAGGCATCCGTCACTATTCAGACGCCTTAGAAGACAACGCTTTCTTTCCTTTCTACCTTGCTAAGGATGACCTTGAACTTCTGACCCCTTCTGCCTCTGCCTCTGCCTCTGCCTCCCAAGTGTTGGGAGTGTAGACCAACTCCACTATGTCCAGGTTATGCGCTACTACTGGCATTGAACCAGGCCATTATGCATGCTAGGCAAGCACTCTACCGACTGAGAAATCTGCTTGCTATCCACTTGCCGGTCCCTCGACCTTCTCCAAACCTATGCTCATATCCAGCAGTGCTGCTGCCCAGCACAGTGAACTTGCTGGTTTTGCCTTGTGGTACTGTGACCCACCTGTCTGCATGAGCAAATATATATTCTGGGTTTGTTTTTTTTTTTTTGTTTTTTTTTTTTTGCTTTTGAGACAGCATCTCACTTTATAGTCCTGACAGGTCTAGAACTCTATATGTAGACCAGACTGGCCTGAAATTCACAGAGATCTGCATGCTTTTCCTTCTGTCTTTTGAGTACTGAAATTAGAAGTATATGCCACCAAGATGAGGCTGAACTCCATTTTTAACAGGCAAAGTGGCCCTGCTGCCCTCGTGGCCTTGGGTCCTAGCTACACAGCTGTAAGTTCTGGTCTCAGCTGGTGGCTCTGAGAGGCACTGATAGGGAGCAGGGAGACTGAGAAACCGTGAGAAAGGCAAATAAAGGCTAGTAGCAACTGACAGCAGCAAGACAGGCTCTGAGGTTTCCCTCTGTAACAGCCTGGCTGTCCTGGAACTTGCTCTGTAGAACAGGCTGGCCTTGAACTCACAAAGATCCGCCAGCTTCTGCCTCCCAAGTGCTGGGATTAAATGCATTCACCAGCACCGCCTACCCCCACCCCCCCCCACACACAAAATGCATTAAAAATATTCTTGTTCAGGAATAAAATGTAGACTTTTTTTTCTGGTATTAATTGGACAAATGTTGTGTGTTTCTTTGTTTCCTGTCAAGGTGGCTAGTCTACCAAGGGCCAGTACTCCATGAGTCTTCCTAACTTGGAAAGCTGTTACACAAATCTCCCCCACCTGGTAAAACCTCCTTGCTGCAAAGACCGTGCTGCAGTCCCAGAAACTGACCCAGAGCAGCCAACTCCTTCTGCCTTTCCCCTCGTTTCCTTTGTACCGATTTTTAAATTATCCAGTCAAGAGCAGACTGTGAGCTTGACTCCCAGCCAAGCATCCTCTTCACAAACAGACATTGCCTTGCAAGGTTCCTTTCCCTTTGCCTGTTTCTTTGTCTGAATCCAGGCCGTCACTCAGGCTGAGCAAGTGTTCCACCACCCAGCTTTGTCACCTGCCAGCTTTTTATTTTGAGACAAGGCTTGGGCTTGGCAATTCTCTTGCCTCTCGGCCTCTCAAATAGCTGGGATTACAGGATTTTGCCACCAAGCCCAGATTTTTTTTTTTGTTTGTTGTTTTTGTTTTGAAACAAGGTCTCACTTTGATGCCCTGGCTGGCCTGGAAACTTGTTCTGTAGAGGAGGCTAGTCTCAAAACTGTGGTTATCCTCCTGCCTCTGACTCCAGCATGCTAGGATTATGGTTGTCTGTCATCAAATCCAATCTAGATTCCAGGCGGGGTGGTATTTACTCATTTATTGAGACAAGGCCATGATATATGGTCCAGGCTGACCTGGAACTCATCAAATTGTCCAGGCTGGCCTCAAACTTGAGATTCTCCTGCCTCAGGCATTTGAGGCTGGGATGACAAATAAGTAATCCTTTTCCTGTTTTAAGCAGTTTTGTTGAGTCATTCTGGGATTGGGGGAGGGTGAAAGCTTCCATATCCTTTATCAATGCAATCCTAACCTTCTAGGAAGTGACCAGTAAAGGTAAGCTATTCCCCAAGGCTGCACAGCTGGCTAGCGGCCACAAAGGTGGATTTTAACTTTCATAAGCTCTGCCTATGAAAACTGTCGCCCACTCAGACCCTAAGAGGAACTGGCTTCAACTGGTTTTTAAATATGGCATTAAGAGCAAGATGAAAGGCAGCTACGCCAAAGCCAGAGGGGGCTGAGAAGAATGCCATTTTATTTCGTGCCCGCCTCTACACCTCACCTAGTTTTGGCCTCACAGTGCCCCAGAGCCTGGCCAAATCAATCTGGGAAGACTGAGTGGAGAGAGCGGGGCCAACTGTGACTCAGTCCAGTGGCCAGAGCTTACTTCCCAAGCCTTGTTTCTAGGTCCTTGCATGTAGGGCCGTTCTGATACCTATCCTCCATGTTCTCTACGCTATCCCCAGACTCTCTTGGGAACCTCTTACATGGGCTTTCTTGAAGAGCCTGCCTAGCTGGGATTGTGCCTTCCTTGTAGCCCAGCATCATGTATGAGGCCCTGGGTTAGTCTCAGCATAGAAGGGGGTGGGGGAAGAAACAACAATCTAGGCACTGGTCCTTTCTTCCCGTGCTACCTCCTGAAAACACCATCACAGGCATCCTAGATGATCCCTTGAGATCACACAGAGTTCCACAGAAAGAGAAGCAACACTTCATGCTAGCTAGGGCTGCCTGACTTCAGTCGCAGGCAGGTGACCCTGGTGAGCATGAGAACCCAGGAGCATGATGGGTGGTTAAACACAGCGGGTCACATGTCCCACCCTGCATGTCTCACAGGTCTGCAGGAGGGCACCGATGCCCACCCTTCAGCCGTTGCGAAACACCTGAGCCCAGGCTTCTTCCTCCAAAAGTCTAAAACAATGGCTCTCAACTTCCCTAATGAAGCAACCCCTTAATACAGCCTCATGGTGTGGTGGCCCCCAAGCATAAAATTATTTTCATTTCGACTTCATAACCGAAGTATTTCTACTGCTAAGAATCATAATATAAATATCTGTTATGTGGATGGTCTCAGGTGACCTCTGTCAAAGGGTCATTCGACCCCCAAAGGATTTGTCACTCACAGGCTGAGAACCACCTGTCTAAAACACATCAATAAAATGTCCCCAGAGTTCTGAATTCGTTTGCCAAAACTCAACAGTGAAAATATTTCACATAAAAAACCTGAATTTCGCCGGGTGGTGGTGATGCATGCCTTTAATCCCAGCACTTGGCAAGCAGAGGCAGGCGGATCTCTGTGAGTTCGAAGCCAACCTGGTCTACAAGAGCTAGTTCCAGGACAGACTCCAAAGCTACAGAGAAACCCTGTCTCAAAAAAACAAAAACAAAAACAAAAAACAAAAACTCTGAATTTCAGCCAGGAGTAGTGGCTCATGTGTATAGTTACAGCACTCAGGCTATAGAAGGAGGGTAACCATGAGTTCAGGTCTAGCCTGGGTTACAGAATGATTTCCAAGTCAGCTAGAATGAGACTCTGCCTTTAAAAAAAAATCTAAATTTCTTTCTGTTAAATCTGAAAAATAACTGGTGGTAATAGTACACTTTAGTTCCAGCACTCGGGAGGCAGAGGCAGGCGGATCTGTGTGTGAGTTTGAGGCCAGCCTGGTCTACATAGTGAGTTCCAGGACAGCCAGAGCTACATAGTGAGACCCTGTCTCAAAAATGAAAAAACCTGAAAAATGACAGTTTCAGATTAGTTTGGTCTACATAATGAGTTCCAGGCCGGGGCTACTCAATAAGATACTGTCAAGGGAGGAAGGAAGGAAAGAAGGAAGGAAGGAGAGGAACCGGGAAAATCTGGTACATGGAGCTTGTGAGCCTATAGGAAGGCTGGGAGAGCTAAAGTCATGGCGCTCTCTCTCTCGCTCTCTCATGTGGTTTTGCTCCTGTGTAAAATTTTACTCATATCAAAATAAGAAACAAAGACACACACACACACACACTTACACACACACACTTACACACACACACACACACACACACACACACACTGGCCTCTACTGACTGCGCATGCAAGCACAGCTCTGAGAAGTTTTGCGATTTCTCAGAGCACAGTGGTCCCCCTTGGATACAGTGGCGTTGCCCCAGCCAGACATCCTGGCCCATAAGCTTCCCTGGTTGTTTCCGCAGTGCCTCCTCTAAGTATTGGACAGGTCTCTATCTTTAGGCTTAGGCTCTCCTGCGTGAGATGCTGATAAACTCAGAGCTAGTGAGTCAGCACTTCACCTTAGTCCTGCCCTTGGCGAAGGTGTTGCTCACAAGCTGGCTGATGTCAAGATCCCCAGGATCACAGGTAACCTCTCCCCAGAGACACTGACCCGCTGCTCCACACCCTTCCCCTGCTCAGGTAAAGATGTGCTGACTCACATCCTGAGTGCGCCAGTGCCCAAGGCGACTACGAGATCATCCAATCTCATTTAGTTCTCGCGTGTTGGCCGGGCTTGCTTGAGATGGCATCTCGGAATATACTGTAGACAATGAGTTGGCTTCTGGGCTTAGTCAATGGGAGGGAGAGATAGGACTGATTGATCCTGCCTGCCCCAGATGGGAAAGGAGGGAGTGGTGGCCTACAACACCGTATATGGTATGTATGTGTATATTATGGCCGCCTGTATCTAGACTGTGGGTCACAGGCTTCACAGCTGTAGAGGGAGGGGAGGAAGGCATGGAGACAGTGGAAGGCATGACCGTCAGGTGGTCAGCTTTAGTGTAACTGTCCTGCCACAGCGTCCTCAGGAGCAGACAGGGTGAGACCCTGAGCTGCTGCCCCTTGGGTACAGCTGATTGAACCTAGATGGGGTCCAGTCTACTGACAAGCTCGCAAGATTGTGAGGGAGCCTGCCTGGAAGATGGAAGCAGGCCAATCCGAGTGGTTTCGGGGGGAAACAGGAATTCAAGGGTAGAGCAGGGCAGTTGGTAGCAAGGAAGAGCAGATGTCAGAGGCAGAGAGGGAGAGAGGAGACAGGAGCAGGAGTAATGATTCATCCTGAAGTTGATGTAATCGGCTCCCAGAGCCTATGTGGGCCAAGGGTGGGAAGGCAAAAGAAAGGCATGCTGGGTTATCGATGCAGGCATCTGCATTCCACACCATATCTTTTTCTGGCTACAGGAGACTGGAGCTGTCTGTACACTCTAGGCTTGTTGAAGCCTCAGCCTCTTGGTGTGGAGTCAGGCCCATGTGGGTGCCCCAGAACTGGCAGATGAAGTAGATTCAGGTGGCGCGGTTAGAACTCATGGCCTAGCTGGGTGTGGCAACTCACACCTGGAGTCCCAGCACTCGGGAGGCAGAAGCAGGCCAATCTCTGTGAGTTTGAAGCCAATTTGATCTACAGAGTGAGTTCCAAGGCAGGCTCCAGAGAAACCCTATATCAAAAAAAAAGGGGGGGGGGAAGGAAGGAAGAAAGAGAGGAAGAGAGGGGGGAGAGAAGAGGAGAGAGAGAGAGAAAGAGGAGAGAGAGAGAGAGAGAGAGAGAGAGAGAGAGAGAGAGAGAGAGAGGAAGAAAAACAAACAAAACACTCAGCCTGTACATTTCCTAGGCTATGGAATGCTGGGAGCCGAACTCTGGGCAGAGTGTGCCACTCTCCTGTGCTCCTATCCTTGTTCATGAAGCTAAGTGACAGACCTTGGCCTTGGGTGGCCCTGTGACCTAGAGAAAACCTGTGGATGTCTCGGCAGATGCGTGGTCTTCCCCTCTTTCCTGCGGTAAGAGCTGACTACGTGAAGACAGAAGCCTGGCCTCGAGGCCAGATCCTGATCCAAATCCAGCTCCGAATCCAGGAAGCAGCTACTTTCTGGTCCCTGTTTTTTTTTTCTCTGTTTCTCATCTGCAAATAGCCAGTCGCATGACCAGCTGCCTGGAAAGGACAAACAAAAGAACAGCCCAAAGGTGACGGAGCGCCCTGGCCCCGCTCAACTTTCACTGTTCTTGGCAGCCATCCTGTATCTAATTCCCTAGGTGGGAGGACCACGGCCCAAGAGTGAGGGCATGGCTATGGGTCAGGAGGACCCTGTGCCTTAAGAGGAGGTAGGGGGTCAGCTCCAGTAGCAGCAGTAACCACAAGTGTGCCAGGCACTTAACAGACACCCTTGCCTTCATTTGTCGCCTAGAGCTGCCGTCACAAACCACGTCGAGGCACTGGGGAGATGGCTTAGTTAGTAAAGCACTTGCTGCACTAATATAAGAGCCTAGTTCAGTTCCTCGGTATCCACATAAAAAGCCTGTCTGTAACCCAGTGCCAGGATGGAGAGACAAGAGAATCCTAATGGTTCACTGGACACTCAGCCCTAACCAGCTGTCAAGCTCCAGCTTCAGTGAGAGACCCTGTCCCCCCAAAAATAAGGTGTGATCCCAGCACTCAGGAGACAGAAGCAGGTGAATCTCTGAGTTCAAGACCAACCTGGTCTGCACAGTGAGTTCCAGGCCAACCAGGACTACATAGTGAGATCATGTCTCAAAGGCAAAACCAAGAAGTAAAGACCAGTCAAAGAGGACACCTGACATCAACTTCTGGCACTGTTCACACCACACGCACACACTCACTCACATGCACACATGTTCATGCATATACACACAGACATTCATATGCAAACACACATACACACATGCATATACCTGTACACATATTACAGCATGTACCCCCCCACACACACCTTGGACTGGGGAGATGACCCAGCAGTTAAAATGCTTGCTTTGCGTGCACAAGGCTCAGAGTTCAGATCCTCAGAATCTATGTACATACCAGGTGGGAGTGGCCTAATTCCAGTCTTGGAAGGCAAAAACAGGGGGATGCCCAAAGCAAGCATATCAGTGATCTTAGGGTTCAACTGAGAGACCCCGCCTTAAAGAATTAGGTGGAAAAGCTATGGAGCCAAGTATGTTGGAACAGGGCTTTAATCCTAGCACTCAGGAGGCAGAGGCAGAGATTGAAGCCAGCCTGGTCTACATACTGAAGTGCAGGTCAATCGGGGCTTCATAGTGAGATCCTTTCACAAAAATAAATTAAGTTAAATTAAAATAAAATATCATCTTGAGCTGAAGAGATGGCTCAGTGGGTAAGGA